>NC_091442.1:36094834-36429085 GCF_964237555.1 Oryctolagus cuniculus
CATCGTTCACAAGTGGTGAGGCTATGATAAAATGGGGTAAGATCTCCAAAAGCTGTGGTATTCACATTTATGCTAATCTGTCCATTGCCAATTTTATTCATGCCCAGATATCTATCTAATTGTGCTAACTTTTATGGACCATTTCACTTTTTTCCATGCTTCTTTTTGGTTACTAGGGAAAGTATTGGATGATTATTATGGGTGGAGCAAAAATTATGACAGTGCTGAGTTTTAAATTATTCTAGGGTCTAAAAAAACAGGGTTTGAAGCAGTTCTGTGTTCAGTTGAGTATATTCAGATCTTTAAGTGAAACAATACTAACTTAAATGCCATGACTTGGCAGAATCTGAACATGAAGACAAGTTAGCCCTTTGTGGTACAACAGACCTACTACCCCAGGTAGTGAAAATGTGACCAGTTATATTTTGCTGTAAACTATATAATGACATTACAAGCTGAAATTTAACTTGATTTTGTATTTAGTTTTGAGTCCATCTGGACTATGTTCAAAACTCTTTAGCTTACATTTCTTGTTGACTGATAAATGATATTCACCTAAAAGGAATTGATGGGGGCTTAGTATGTGCTAGGCATTTTGTCATATGTTGGGGATTTAAACATACCTGAGAATTAACCAGAAGTCTAGGAGCTACAGAGTTGGACATGACTTCTCACTTGTTGGTTTCCAGATAATTTTTGACATTTGACTCTTGAAGTTCTTTGTGGAAGACATCCTGACCTCTTCCCTATTACATTCGTGAAATAAACTCTGAATTGACAGCAATTATAGGTCCATCACACATTGTGAGAATTTGGTAAGGTCCCAAGAAATGTTGCATTGTCATTTGCTAATAAAACTAGAATTCATTTTCTTTCATATGTCTTAAAGGCTATGGTATCAAAGTCTTCACCAAAAGTACAAAAGATGCATTTTAGCAGAAAAAAATAATTTTTTTGGTTAGCTGTTATACAATTGTTAAAAATACAGGGAAAGTCTTAGGTGGGATAACACAGAGTTTGCAGTCTTTAGAAGGAAATCAAGAGTACTGTGCTTTATGGAAAATTAGGACTAAATCTTATAAGTCCATGAAATTTATTTATAAATGTATTATTTATTATCTTGTGTTAGTTTGGGTAAGCATGTACTTCTGGATATATCTTCATTTATCTTAATTTTAATTTATTGGACAAAATTAATGATATCAACTAAGATCAGTAGGATCTTTAGTGGTGTTTCCACTTTTATTACAGAAATTAACTCTCTGAGTTTCTCTCTCCTCTTCTTTCTCTTATCAGTCTTGTCAGAAGTTTATTCTATTATTCTTTTTTAAAGTGACATTATTTGATGAAAGGACTAAGAGTCAAAGGGAGCACATAAACAAGTCTAGTACCTGCTAACACTAACCGATAGAATAAATAAAGGGGAGAGTGATCCAACATGGGAAGTGAGATACTCAGCAGACTCATAGAATGGCGGATGTCCTAAATAGCACTCTGGCCTCAGAATCAGCCCTAAAGGCACTCGGATCTGGCTGAAAAGCCCATGAGAGTATTTCAGGCATGGAAAGCCAAGACACTCTGGCAAAAAGATCTCTGTGAGTGAGATCCCAGTGGAAAGAACAGGTCTTCAAAGAGGGAGGTGCCTTTCTCTGAAGGGAGGAGAGAACCTCCACTTTGACTATGACCTTGTCTAAACAAGATAAGAGTCGGAGAACTCAAGAGGCTTCCATAGCCTTGGAAACTCATGACTGGTGCATAGGGAGATTACTGATGCCATAAACAGGAGTGTCAATATGTAAAGTCAACAACAGGAGTCACTGTGCACTTACTCCTCATGTAGGATCTCTGTCCTTAATGTGCTGTACATTGAGGCTTAATGCTATAACTAGTACTCAAACAGTATATTTCACTTTGTGTTTCTATGGGGGTGCAAACGATTGAAATCTTTACTTAATGTACACTAAACTGATCTTCTGTAAAAAAAAAAAAAAAAAAAGAAATTATCAATTCCCAACTTGACTCTCACTGGGATTAAACATGACAATAGGTCTGATCTGATTTCATCATCATTTAAAAAAAATCATCTATTATTTTTCACTTTATGTTTCTGTGTGGGAGCAAACTGTTGAAATCCTTACTTAAGGTATACTAAGCTGATCTTCTGTATATTAAGATAATCGAAAATGAATCTTGATGTGAATGGAAGGGGAGAGGGAGTGGGAAAGGGGAGGGTTGTGGGTGGGAGGGACGGTATGGGCGGGGGAAGCCATTGTAATCCATGAGTCGTACTTTGGAAATTTATATTCATTAAATAAAAGATTAAAAAAAAAAAGAAAAGAAAAAAAGTGACATTATTTGGCTTTAGAGTTTCAATTATTTTATTAAATTCTGTCTTTATTGTTTTCTTTAGATGCACTGTGCTGGTCTTTATCCAATTTGTTAACATTTTTCATTTATTTATTTGAGAGTCAGAGAAAGAGAGAGAAAGAGAGAGCTCTCATCCACCCATTCATTTCCCAAATGCCCACAATGTCTGGCACTGGGCAAGGCCAATGCAGATAAACCACCAAGGTCTTACAGTGAGTGGAAAGAACCCAATTATTTAAGACATCATCACTGCCTCTCATGCACAGGAACAGGAAGATGAAATCAGAAGTAGAGCCAAGACTCAGACCCAGGTATGCCTAATGGAATGCTGGTCTCCCAACTGGCATCATAGCCATGAGGCAAAATGCCCAGCCTTCTTTTTCTGACTTTTTGATACAGATTACTGACAATCAGCCTTTATTCTTTTCTAACAAAAGATATAACTTTCCCTTTTAGCAAGATTCTAGTTAGGTTTTATGAATTTGATATGTAGTATTTTCATTAAAATTCAGTTTAAAATATTTTCATTTATTGTTTCCTTTCTGACCAGGAGGTTGCTTAGAGATATACTGAGTAATTTCAGAAGAGACAGAAAAGTTCTAGCTATTTTTGTTGTGAACTCTAGTATAATTATAGTAATACTTGGTTTTATTTCATTTATTTGAAATATGGTGAGAATTTCTATAAAGCCTAATATATGTTAATTTTGAAAATTTCCTTTAAATATTTGAAAAAATATGGGGTTTCACCCACTTAATTCAATGAGGTCAGGCTTGCTAAACAAGTTGTGAAGTCTGCTCTGTATTTTCTAATTATTTGGTCTGCTTATTAACCAATTTTTTTTTTAAAAAGCATGAGCTGCTGCTATTGTATCAAATTCTGTTTCTACATTTATTAAAAAGCTATATTAATTTTTCCTTATTCAATTAACATATTAAATTATATAGATTGCTTTGTAAAAAAATTTATGCTTTTGTTTATTTGAGACACATACACAAACACAAAGAAAATTCCCATCCTCTGCTCAAACTTTCCAAGTGTTCACAACCAACCAAAGCTGGGAGCCAAGAACTCAATCCAAGACTTTCACATGGGTGCCAGGGACCCGACTACTTGGGCCATCACTTGCTGCCTCCCAGGGTGTACACTGGAAGGAAACTGTAATTGAGAGTGGATCTAGGACTCAAACCCAGGCACTCTTTTATGGCATGCAAACATCCCAACCAGTGTCTCATGAAATCATCTTCCATATATCATTGTATTCATTTGCTTTTTAATTTTAAAAATTTCCATTTTTATGTTTTTATTTTAAAGTTTTAGTACATGTGTTTCTTCTATTACATTAATCCTCTCGTTAGCTGTTTATAATGTTTTTAATATCATTCATTGAATTCTTAATGCCTATTATTATATTTTTTGAACTTCATTTTTATTTCATTTTATAAAATGTTTCTGTTCTATTCCAAAATTGTTCTTCTTGCTTTATTTTTTAAAAGATTTATTTATTTATTTATTTATTTGAAAGGCAGAGTTACAGAGAGGCAGAGAGACAGAGCAGTTTTCTATTCGCTGGCTCACTCCCCAGATGGCTGCAATGGCTGGAGCTGTACCAATCCAAAGCCAGGAGCCAGGAGCTTCCTCCAGGTCTCCCACGTGGATGCAGGGGCCCAATGACTTGGGCCATCCTCCTCTGCTTTCCCAGGCCATAGCAGAGAGCCTCATGGCCTCACTTGCTATGCTTCAGTGCTGGCTCCTGTTCCTCTTGCTTTAAAAACAGTTTTTGTAACATATTATAGTTATTTCCATATCTGGCATCTTAATATTCTAGATATCCTGAGTGTCTTTTTATTATCTGTATTTTCTCTTGGTTTTTAGTCATTTGTGCCATCTTATTTTTGGAATTCTGTTTATTGTGATTGTTGAATATTAGATAATTGGGTTTGATAAATTCTGGAGGTAGTTTTGGAGTCCTAGTTGATTCTCCAACTCTGGATCGAGATATTTTGAATTTGAGTCCAGTCTTTATGACCCGAGGGATACCTCCAGTTCAACTTCCTTCCTAGAGGTGGTCTTCAAAGTCCCACCCATAAGATTTGGTTGTTTCCAAGGGTGTTCTTTGACATGCAATACATTCTGATTTGACATACTTCATAGCAATCTGAGTCTCAGAATCTCTAATCAGCATCTAATCCTTTTGTTTTCCATTTTCAAGATGGGTAAATGACTTGAGAAGAAAAGTAGAAACCAAATGCCAGGCTCATGTTTTTAGACTTCTTTTTGGGGTATTGCAGTTATGCAAATCTACACTGCTTAATAGCTCTCTAATACCTTTAAACAGATTTTAATATATTTTCTCCAGCTCCTGGTGTTTTCAAGGTGGAGTAAATAGGTCAGAACTACTTAATCCACATATTCCTAGAATTAAGCCCAAAACTAAAACCCAGATTCAAAATGCCTATTCTTTATAGCCACACTCTTCATTTTTAAAAGAGGTACTACATTCCTCAAAGTCGAAATACAAGAATTATAAATTATCTGTGATTTTTTTTGCTTCTCCATACATCTCCCACCTAATCAACAACTTCATTTCCTCAAAAAATGGTTTCTGAAATTCTGTCTTCATGGCACCGACCAGTTTTGAACTATCTTTTCTGTTTCAGTGAAGTAACTTTCATACTAGCATTCTTTTGGACATTTGTATCCTAGTACCACTCATTATTCTCAGAGAAGCATTTATCTTCTGGTAAAAGACCTTTTCCTCTTTATTAAATAACCTTGCATTGGCTTGAATTTACAACAAAATCCATTTCTTAAGTATGGCTGCCAAGGCTTTCCCTGATTTGGACCCTGCTTGTTGTCCAACCTCATCTCACATACATTTTAAGCCATGTGTTAGCAACAATGGCTTTCTTTTATTAAACACAATTTCTTTTTTAAAAAAGATTTATTTATTTATTTTGAAATTCAAAGTTACACAGTGAGAGAAGGAGAGGCAGAGAGAGAGAGAGGTCTTCCATCGGTTGGTTCACTCCCGAATTGGCCGCAATGCCTGGAGCTGTACCCATCCGAAGCCAGGAGATAGGAGCTTCTTCTGGGTCTCCCACATGGTTGTAGGGGACCAAGGACTTGGGCCATCTTCTACTGCTTTCCCAGGCCACAGCAGAGAGCTGGACCAGAAGTGGAGCAGCTGGGACCTGAACCAGTGCTCACATGGGATGCCAGCACTGCAGGCAGCGGCTTTACCTGCTATGCCACAGCACTGGTCCCTAAACACAATTTCTTTATACCTAATTTATTTTTTTATAATTTCTTAAACATGCAAAGTTGCTCCTCCTTCCTTTTCTACTCATGGTTCTGCAAAGAGTCTTTATACAAGCTACTCTTCCTTCGACTCTTTTCTGTGACCTGAGTCCTTTTTATTCTTCAGGTATTCACTTAAACCCCATACTAGCAAGGTTTCTCACATGATGTGATATAGATATCATGCCACAGAAATGTAGGAGAAGGGTCAGTAAAAGTGAGAAAATGAGCAGTCAGGGAATAATTTTGGAGACATAAATTGGAACATAAACCGTACATAAGCAATGGACTAATGCCAAGCTTTGGGAGGGGACTAGTATTGAGCCATAATGGAAAACATACTTGGAGATGTAGAGTGTGTTCATTTTGTAAAGAAATATGGGAGACAGGCAAAAACATTTGAATTTGAAATAGAGTGAAAGGAAAGTGGAAGGATCATCCAATGAAAGTCTGAGTTAAGGCAGATTATTAGTGTGACAGGACGGTGTGTGGTGGCCTAGTGTCTGGTAGGAATGCTGGGATCAGTAAGGTCAGCTTGGCAACTGTCCTTGTAATCCAGGTGTGAGGTGTGAGGTGTGAGGTGATGAGGTATTAGATGAGGGTATGGATTTCAGAAGACACTTGGACAAGACTTGATGACTGATAGGATACAAAGGATTAAGGGGGCAAATGAGTGAAAGATGGTCCTAATGCTTTGTGCTTAGAGGACTGGGAGAAGGGTATGTGAGTAGGAAAGAAAATTTGTTGTATTTACAAGCTGATTTTTTTAAAGTTTCATTTCCTTATCTATTTGAAAGGCAAAGCCACACATACATGCACACACACACAGATCTTCCATTTGCTGGTTCACTAGCTGAAGTCAGGATCCTGGAACTCCATCCAGGTCTCCCACGTAGGTGGCAGGGGCCCTAGGACTTGGGTCATCATATTATGCCTTCCCAGGAACATTAGCAGGAAGCTGGATCAGAAGAGGAGCAGCTGGGACTCATACCTGCACTCCAGAAGGGGATGCCAGTGGTGGCTTAACTTGCACCACATGCTGGCCCTCTACTTGTTGATTTTGATGTGAGAACAATTACACTAGAGGAGAATTGTCCTGGAAGAAGTAGAAAATATTGAAGTTATGTCTTCAAAGGAGAAGATCAACGTAGAAGTGTGGTGACAGACTCCAGTGTTCCAAAAGCAGAGATGTCTCTTGGAGGGCTCTACTTCCCCTCAAGGAATCAGCAGCCAGACAGGCTGAAACCACAACGTCTGGGAGTGTGGTTTGTAGGGCCCAGCAGTCTCACGGTGCTCATCTGTTTCTTGACTTCCTTTTTCTGTGAGAAGATAGCAAAGACTTTGCTGACCATGAGAGAGATAAGGGGAGGTCATATTTTGGAATCCTCTTGCTCTGGCTTTCTAACATATTGGGCTTATAAAATTGTAAGTGTGTTTTTGCCCCAAGTACTTTTCTTATTTTTAAAACCCATATGTATTTTGAAGTCAATTTAATCCATATGTTTCTGATTAATTTATGCTTAGCTCATCAAAATGTTGTTTTAAGAAGAAAAGCTTAAAAAAAAAAAACAGAGTCATGCTTCACCAGTCACTGATGAAATCAACTCCAGAAGACTGTAGCTTTGTCAGAAAATCAGATGGTTAATGGTACAATGGGATTCAAAAGTTGGAAACTCACTCTTGTGACCCTGGTGAAAATGAGTATGTTTGACACTTGGAAAAAAAAAAAAAAAGCTTAGCCTGTTGCTTGTGTTTGTTTTTGATTTCTGGATGTAGTTGATTTGTCCTTAGGATTAATGGTTATCTCTTTAACTCATTATTTTATTGTTCATACGGTAAGCTTCCTGTTTACTGTTCCAATACCAGTGGGTATAGGCTGGAAGATGGTATAAAATGATGAATCTATGCTCATGTGGGTACATGTCACTATGTTAGTACATTGAAAGGTGTCTTTATGAGGTAGACCATGAGAAGCTTAAAATAAGCTATATATTTCATCTATTTGGGCCATAGAGATGGAGTTATTATTTATTTTCCATAATAATAAAATTATGGTGTGTATTATTACTGTGTTCAAGAATAAGAAACACAGTAGTTTTAAAAATAGCGATTGAGTTACCTATAACTCATAAAAATCTTAAGATGATAGACATTGGCTATGTAACAGAATTAGGATTTAGATAAATTTTCCCTAATGCCAGAACAGTTATGTAAAAATTTTTGAAAACTTACCCAAAAAAATGTGATTCTATTTTATTTGAACATCCCTATCACATCCTCAATAGCTTAAGAGACAACTCTACCGCCTGGCCATTCCCTTTCTGTCCTAAATACGATTTCTCCAGTTTGTTCACTCAGTATTGGTTTAATCCCTCCCATTCTCTTTGGGAACTCTCAGCCACTCAAAGGTTTGATGATGATCAGTATCTAGGGGTGAATAACATCCAAATTTATTTTCAGAATTAAATCTATCCAAGTACTTCCATTTAAATGTCCAGAGGATGAAAACGATGAACATGCTCTAAAAAGAACTCAGCTTCCTTTCTCAATTTCCTTTTTCTCCTCCTCCTTGTCATATCACCCCTGTCGTGATTTATGGTATCCTCATCTGCTTTGTGATGTAAACAGAATAAAGGAGTGTCAGCCAAGATTCTTCTCTCTTGTCCATTGCCAACCTCTAATCAAGCACAAATCTTTCAAAATTATTTTCACATTTTTTCTCTTTTCTTCATTTCTACTTGCCATCCCGAGGAGTCAAAGTTCTCCTAAGTTACAGAATTTATTTTTTTCTAGGCTTGATCCTCTCCAATAAAATCTCATGCTGCCACTATCCCCATTGCAAAACACAATATTGTCATTTTGCTCAGATGCTTAAAACCTTTAGTATTCCCTGTTTTCTACATAGGAAACCCGATGCATCCTAAAGCTTATTTTCTTCCAGTTTTACCCACTCACACTAAATTCAGCCAAACTAGGTTTCAAGGTCAAATACTCTGGACTCACCATTTTCTTTTTTAATCCCCATTCGCTTATACATAGTGTCTCTTTTGTGCAGAACATTCCTCTTTTATTGTCTTCCTCCATTACTCCTACTTATCCTTTTTGTATGAGGAAATATAACTACATTTAAACAGTTCCTTACTTCCCATAGAGCTCACATTCCATGGGAGTCACTGTGATTTTCCTCCTAAAATATTCACCACACTTCATTTCATTTTAATTGCCTATTTAATCATATGCCCAGCCTACAAAAGCATAACTCTTTGAAGGAAAGATTCTTGTCACCCTTTCTTACCGCTGAGTCCCCTACTCATAGCATAGTCAATACCTGACACAAAGCAAGTTTTCAACAAATATTTGTTGATCAATGAATGAAAAGCCATTCCACATCCCTGTGCATCACGGACATTATTTCTTATGTCTCAGATGCCTTTGTTTGTCTTATCCTATCAGTGAATTCTTATGTTTGCTTTGACATTCCATTAACATCTCACAGAACTAGTTTCTACAATTATACTCTGGGAAATGCTGATCTAGTCCATTGCTCTTCTTTGACATAACAGGAAACTGAAGGCCAGAGAAATAAAGTTACGTATTGCAGGTCAGACAGCTGGCTAAAATAATGGAGAACCAGAATGCAAGTGTATTCCCTAGTATGCCATAATTCTCTAAACAATTATAATCTAAACAATCTCACCAATTTATACTTTTCTTCATTTGTAAAATAGAAGGCTTGCCATTTTTAGGACATCTAGCCTGTTCTGCATTTATTATTTGCTAATGAAGATGCATTTTTATTCCATTTTTGACTCATCAAAAGAAAACTAAGATAGTGGGTGATGAGTGCTCATATGCCAATGATAATGGGCGAATGAAAACATTAACAAAAAGTTGAAGTGGGCTGCAATGTCTGAGTACATTTTTCCACCATAATAAAGTGATCGCTGCTGCACATCATCAGAGTTTGGCCTTTTCTTGGGAATTTGGTGTTTATTTTAACCAACACTTTTTAAAAAATAAGTTGCTCCTCCCAAAAGATGTAAAATTTCACCATTTATTAAGTCTTCCTGGCTGTGTTGAGAATTGTAGCATCCACATTCTCACATGTAAAATATTTCCTAATTCTCACATGTAAAATATTTCCTAATCGCAGCAAACATTTCACATCTGTTCTGGGTAACTGGCCAAATCCCAAGGAATAGAAGCATTCTTAGAGGATCTCTGTTGATTCTCCAGCCAGTCTCCTTGACATTGGAGAAGAACTTTAGTAAAAGGGATTCCTCCCCCAGCCTACTTCCTTCTCCCAAAGTGTTTCTTCTTTTGGTTACTTGATGACACCCTTCTGCATAGAAAGCACATCCCTCCATGTTAATATTTAGGAACTGAGCCAGAGTTCCAGTTGTGTTTTTAGTTCTGTCTGCTTTTTCCACACCCATTGGAAAGCTAAGAACAGATCTGTGTGACTTCCAATTGTTTCTTGGCTGTCCTAGTCTCATTTTTACCACATGGAAATTCTTCACTCATTATAATCAAACTTAACTCCAACACTTAATAAACACTCAAGTGGTGATTTACAAAGATCCAGCTAATATTCATTTTCCTGTTCTGTTCTTATTTATTGGAATTATTTTCTATAGTAGTCTCAACCTTGCAGTCTTGTTCTGTTGTGTTTTTGGCTAACCTGTCAGTGGGAATAAGAAGACTCTTGTCTGTCTCTGAAGTGAAGGCGGATGGAGTTGTCCCAAAGATTATTCACATTGGAAATGATTTTCATTGTGCTTTCATAATGATCCAACTTTCTCTACTCATTGGAAGCTAAAGTTCAGCTGGTGATGAATCTCCTAACTTGTGAGCTATTTTCCTTATTATCACCTGGTTTCCAAAGTGACAAAGTGAGAACATTGCTGATAAAGTCCTAGATGGAGTGATTTCTTGGCACAGAAAGCAAGGTTTGCAAACAGAACATATTTGGTGGCAAGTAATAGAAAATCTAACACAAATTGGCCAAAAAGCAAACACAGAATTAAGCCAAGAGATGTTCTGGCTTGTGACTTAAAGGATCAGAGGTACTTTGGCTTTAGGCATGACTGGCTGCAAGGGCTGACGTAATATCATCACTTTAGGTCTCCAACCATTGTGTGTGTATGTGTGTGTGTGCACACTCCATTCTCACATGGACTCTCCCTTCATGGTGGAAAAAATAACATGAAGCACCACCATGTGTACAACTCACTCTTCACTAACCCAGTTAGAAAAGAGAGATTGTCTTAGGTTTTTCCAGCAAAATCAGTGATATGATCTTCATTTGGATTGATCATAGTTGAATGCATTCCTTGAGTCGATAATAGTAGCTATCTATGGAAATGTACATTGGCTAAAGGTCATATACCTTGTTGAAGCCTCATGGATTAAGGATAGGTTGAGATGGTTTATCACAGTATTGTTGCCATCCTGTTACAATAAGGAAAGGGAAAATATACTTGACCACTAAAATCTTTAAAGATTTATTTTATTTATTTGAAAGGCAGAGTTACAGAGAGGCAGAGGCAGAGAGAGAGAGAGAGAGAGAGAGAGAGAGAGAGAGAATCTTCTATCTGCTGGTTCACTCCCCAATTGGCCACAAAGGTCAGAGCTGTGCCAATCTGAAGACAGGAGCCAGGAGTTTCTTCTGGATTTCCCATGTAGGTGCAGGGGCCCAAGGACCTGGGCCATTTTCTACTGCTTTCCCAGGTCATAGCAGAGAGCTAGATTGGAAGTGGAGCCCATATGAAATGCCAGCACTGCATGCAGTGTACTTATCACTATGCCACAGCACCAGCCCCCCACTATAGTCTTATAACTTCTTCTGAGTCATATTACTTACCCCAAATCTCTCAACTCTGAAAAAAATGGAACAAACCTTGTAGGAAAAGAAAGAACAGGAATAAAAATATCCTAGAGTAAAGATTTAAAGTCTGTTTATATGAATATCACCATTAAAGACAAATCTGATCGCTTAATAGTGATATCATGGCAGGTGCTGTGAGATCAGTGGCAGGAGACACTTAGCAGAAGCTAATCATTGCTTGGAAATGAAGTGAGTACTCACAGGTGGATTTGAGGGGAGTTGAGTCACGTTTTTGGACAGAGATATAGTTGGCCATCATATATGAAGACAAAGTAAAATAATGACCTATTATCTATTTTGAAATAAAGCCACCTTTATTTCCTCTAATTATTTTTAGTTGTGTAAAAGGCACACCTGGGGATTTCCAAGGGGATATGATGAGAGCCAAGTGACTATTAATGTGTTTCCTGAGACTGTGTGGAAGTAGGACCCATTGGCTGCCTCTGCACGGGGCATCAGGAAATTCCATCCTCTTTCCCCCTTGATGTGGGAGGAAAAGATTTGGATGGGGGAACTCGGGGTGGGCACAGGTTCTTGTAGTGAGACACTTTGGAAGGGAGAGAAGCTGATCTCAGAGTGTGTTTTACTTCTCCATCTTCTAAACTTTGTGTCAGCAAATAATGTGGAGAAAGTGGATTGAATGTAAAAGAATGACAATCTCCAGAATGGCAGAATCCATCTTGTGTGTGGGAAGGTATTTGGAGGTCACTCTAGCTGGATCTACAATGGCAGCTCAAGTGATGAACTCATGGTATATCTAGGATTCTTGAGAATTTTAGCCACAATTGGAAATGCAGATTTTGCTCTGCTCTCTTGTTCTTCCTTCTTTCCCTTCTCCTGGAGTTTTGGGCATTTTTTACCATTTCTGTTCCCCAGGGTAAGCTCACTCCCAGAAGCTGGGAGACATTTCTCTCCTTGAAAAATAACTGTGAAGGACATGAGCAAATTTGTTTTGGGTCAAGATGTTACATTCTGCAGTGGAAGAATGGTCCCCGAATACTCTTCGGGCTGTGAAGGAACCCAGAAGCATGAGACCATATGTGCTGAAATGGAATCTGTCATTATCGTGGGAAACTTTCATTGCAGGAAGGGACCCTGGCTATAGGCAGCATTTTTACCACCAGAAGCAGCATGAACAATGACACAAGTTCAACCTCTTTCCACTAAGGTCAGAGAATTGAAGGGAGACTGGAGGTTTATAGCAAGCTTCAGAAGAAGGGAAAAATAAAAATAATTATCTCTTAAACTTTGGACAGTCAGTTCTACATTATTTACTCTGTCTTTAAATAGTTTCTTCTAGATAATAGCAAAAATTGATATGATCTACCTAACAAATAATGATAGTATATAGCAATAATAATTCTATAACATTTTCATATTAATTTAAAATCCTTATCTCTTTCAAATGCATATGACTATCCTCATTTCACAAAGAGGAACACAGATGCATAATAGTTATAGATCTTGCCACAGACACACAGCTGGTAAATCTTCCCATAATAAAACAAACTCTTCTTGTTACTAACAAACAATAAGCAAAAAAATAGCTAATAAAAGATGATTTCCTTAATTAAAAAATGAAAATTGGCGAATTTGTATGAATTGGAATCTGCAGAAATTTGTAAAGTAAGATTGACATTTGTATATCTTGAAAATGTATCAGAGTTCAAGTTACAAAAGTCCTGACCCACTATTTCATATTCAATATTCTCTACTTGTATTCTGAGTAGAGATGACAACTCTCATATGCCCCTCAGTAAGAACTTGCATGCTACACTATTCATCCTGCCCTCAGAAGCTCCTGTTTTACTGAAGGTCTTAGTTCAACAAGTGAACACCTGGAATTGAATCTGCAATGTTTATGTATCTGTAGGAAATCCATAGGGCAGTCCTATCAGAAGTGAAATACTTAAACCCTTTGCTTGTGTTATGCCAGTTTTTCCAAAACATTTTCAGGAATAGAAACTGAGAAAATTATTGATAGGTCAAAATGGTGATTCAAGGAGAGGTGGGGAAGGTGTGTTTTAAGGATAAAGAGACAAATTACACAATGTGGCTTGTTTCCGTATATAAAAGGGGCCTCTACATCTCAGAATAAAGTGGAAAGATGATTGATAGTAGCTTATTTTCTGCTTTTCCTGGTGCTGGGAAAATCCAAGAGCCATTTATAAAACAGATATAATAAAAACATTAACTAATTATCAAGAACAATAAAATATGCTGTGGTACAGAGATTATTCCTAATGAAATTTGTAGTAGAGACACTATGGCTTGACTCACTTAAAATTTGTCTAGACAATGAAGGATGAAGAAAAATTTATGGAACATTTTGTTTGGTAATAGATTTGTGATGACTATAGAACTACGTGGTTCTAAGTTGTTCATAGTCAAATGCTTAAAAAATAAGGCAAATATACCCTCTAAATCAGTCTCTTGGAGATTGTACTAACTTTTTGAAGAGCAGTGTTATGGGAAGAGACTTGCCCATTGAGTTTTATGAAGAGATTAAACAATGCTAGGTATGAGTTGAGAATCATGGAGATGTTCCCATCACCCTAAACAATATTTTTCTTTATCTATATAATACCTACTTTGAACATGGGAGGGAATGAAGGTGGGCACTATTCTATCTGCCAGAAAAGTATATTGATTCAAGAAGAAAGAGTAGGTGGTAGAAAGCAAAGCAACAAGATGCTATATTTTATTTGCTGTTGCTTGCACTGTCATCTTCAGAACTGTTGTTTTGCATTTTTTAACATAGAGGCACAATGTATCTCATTACAAGAACATAAACAGTCATGGAGAGTGATAGCCCTGCTGGTGAAGCAGCTCACACCAAATCAAGATGACATAAAACTGGTGAGCAAGGACTAACTCTTAAACACATACACAAAATCAGCTCTGGTCAAAGATTAATTTTAAAAACACGTATAAGCTATCTGTTCACTATTCTCACCTTGGCAGTCTGTCTGTGGAATACTGTCAGGCAGAAGCACACATCTTTACCACTTGATGCTTCAAGTCTTAAAAAATTATATTTCAAAGAAAAGAAAGAGATAGCACGAAAGCAGCTCAAGAGGCCAGAGTTGCAGCATAGTAGATTATCACTGCTGGTGATAGCAGCAGCCCATATTGCAATGCCGTTTCAAATCCTACTTTCTCCACTTTTGATCCAGCTTTTTGTTAATGTGTCTGGGAAGTCAGCAAAAGATCGCCTAAGTGCTTGGGTCCCTGCCACCCATGTGAGAGACCTGGATAGAGTTCCGGGCTCCTGGATGTGGTCTGGCTCAGCCTTGCCTGTTGTGGCCATTTAGGGGAGTGAATCAGTGGACGAAAGTTCTCTCTCTCTCTTTTCCCCTTTGCTTTCTGTTACTCTGCCTTTCAAATAAACAAGTAAATAAATGTTTTTTTTTTTTTAAGAAAACCACTTGAGTAATATAACAACAAGCAAAAATACATGGGAAATGAAGAACATGTCTTTGATTTCACTTAAGAAGCCAAGAGGATGGACCAGCGCTGTGGCGTAGTGGGTAAAGCCGCTGCCTACAGTGCCGGTATCCCATATGGGCGCCGGTTCAAGATCCAGCTCTCTACCATGGCCTGGGAAAGCAGTGGAAGAAGGCCCAAGTCCTTAGGCCCCTGAACCCACATGGTAGACCTGGAAGAAGCTTCTGGCTTCTGCCTTCGGATCAGCACAGCTCTGACCGTTGCGGCCAATTGGGAGTGAACCAGCAGGTAGAAGACTTCCCTCTCTCTCTCTCTCTCTGTTTCTCTGTCTGTAACTCTACCTCTCAAATAAATAAATAAAATCTTTTTTAAAAAAAGAAAGTCAAATGAGAAGATTTTAGAGCTGTAACCTATATGACTAGAATCTCCTCTGTGTAGTTAACAAACATGACATCTTGCAGTGTTGCATGCCTAGACACCCACCTGATTTGGCTCCTTTTCTTACTTACTATCCAGAACTACAGGATCTGACTTCTTGTGATCTTAGTTTTCTCCTTTGTACCCCTCTTAACCTTGAGATTGATTCAACACTGATTGTGAGGCACAGATTTCTGGGTCATCTCTCCATAGAAAGTACCACCAACATGTTATTATCCTAAATAGTAGAAATTTATCAAATGGGGCTGGTGCTATGGTGCAGCAAGTTAATGCCCTGGCCTGAAGCACTGGCATCCCATATGGGCACCAGTTCGAGATCCAGCTGCTCCACTTCCAATCCAGTTCTCTGCTATGGCCTGGGAAAGCAGTAGAAGATGGCCCAAGTCCTTGGACCTCTGCACCTGAGTGGGATACCCAGAAGAAGCTCCTGGCTCTAGGCTTTGGATCAGCTCATCTCTGGCCGTTATGGCCAACTGGGGAGTGAACCATCGGATGGAAGACCTCTCTCTCTCTGTGTCTCCTCTCTCTGTGTAACTCTGACTTTCAAATAAATAAATAAATCTTAAAAAAAAAGAAATTTACCAAATATTAACTGGGGGAATTGATTGAGCAGAGCCACAGACTTGTATTTAAATTTTATTCAGGAATTTTGTAGTAACAAATCTAGATTTAAAGTAAGCCCAGAAAGAGGAGAAATAATATATGTGATTGTTTTTCTTTATAGATTGTGTTTCCATTTTTCAGACTCAGAATTCTTATTTTGGTTTCATTTTTTTTCTTCTCATTCAGGACAACAACTGTATATACAGTAACAAAAATATGGAAAAGAGGAAAGATAAGTGTCAGAAAAATATCCCTACACATGTCCTTTAAGTTAAATGATTTTGTATATATAAATAAATCAAAGGTTACATTTACAGGGAAAAGATACACTCCATTCATTTCAACATTTGATGTCAATGCTCAGTTCTCCCAAAGAACAATAGAAATTCTCACTATGGAAGTCTCCATGTAAGCACTAGCTCTCACACTGTCCAAGTTAAGTTTCCTCCCTCAGTATTTTTGCATTGGCCTACAGCTGGCAACCTTATCCTCATGCATCCATCACCATGAGAACTGCATTGTAGTTGACTTCAGTAGTCTTTGTCCAGTTGGTATCAGTCCCAGCGAAGTTCCAAAGTGAGGAATTTATCCAACTTCTCTCCCATTAGCTGATGCAAATGAGATCTGAACCAGTGCATTTTGGTAATTGTGGGCATATATCTTTGCCTTGTTGAGGGATATCTTGTTCTTACTAACATAATTTCAAAGAGATGCAAAATATTTATTTTGGTTCCTAAACTGTGGTTCCCACTAATGCTCCTAAACATACTGGGAAGGCCTTCATGTCCCCTTTTGTGTATTGACTTCCTGGTTGGCCTCAGTTGGACCTGGAGGGTTTCCTGAAATCTAAAAGATTTCTTCTTGTCAAAGATGACAGTCCATCTGTTTCCTCTCGTGGGCAAAGGTTGTCATCCGGGGGGTTGGGGGGGGGGGATCCATCCCTTGACATCCACGGAAGTTGTGTGGTGTGTCTCAGAAAACTCTTATCAGAAGTGCAAAAGCAGGAACAAACGTGAGCTAAAAGTCAACCTGGCTGTTTCAGTTCCTGGTTCTGCCACTTTGCTGCCATGCCACCATGAGTGGGTCCTTTAATTTTTCTATGCCTTAATTTTACTTTTTAATTTAAAGACTTAAAAATTATATATATTTATGGGTGACATTTTGATACGTACATACACTGTGTAATATAAAATGAAGGTAAATATACATATCTTTTAAAACATTTATTTATGGGAAAAACACCTAAATCCTATCTTCTAGCATTTTTATAGAGAAATATATAATGTTTAACATCTATAGTCACACTACTATGCAACAGAATCCCAGGTTTTCTTTCTCCTAAATAGCTGTAATCCATTAACCAACCTTCCTCCATCCTCTTTCCCCACTTCCTCCCCCAGGCTTACTCTGGTAACCACCGTTGTGTATTTAACTTCTATGAGATCTCTGTTCTTTTAAATGCCACATATGAGTAAGATAATGTGACACTAGTCTTTCTGTATGTATTTCACTTAATATAAAAACCTTCAGTTCCATCCATGTTGTTGTGAATGGCAAGATCCCAACCTTTTTGCTGACCAAGTAGTATTCCATAACATGTTACCATATTTTCTTTACTCATCCATTGGCGGAAAGACATTAGTGGAAGCACATTTTCATTTCTTGGCAATTGTAAATAGTGGTGCAATAAACATGGGAGTACAGACAATTTCCTTTGCCTATATGTGTACATATATACAATTCCTCTGTGTGGATTGTAAAATAAAGAAAATATTAGCTTCTTGGTAAAGTTGTTGTGAGGCTTGATTCCACAGCCTTGCTATATCTGTGAATACCTCCAGCTGTGGAAGGCAGGAGCATACACAGAGTGCCTTGGATAGGTTTAGGACAAATCCAGGGAAGTCTTCCTTAGACATTTCACTGGAACATGCCTTTCATTATCCCAACACTTATTATAGCCAGTTTCATATTGGCCTCCTAGATAAAGCCAAGTAGCACTGCTTATATCAGTTACCAAATTGAGCCAGAGCCCATAAATTGCTTGCAATAGTTATATGATTATCATATTGTCATATGATTATCCTTATTGATAGATAGAAGACTTCAGCAATTTCAAATATCCAGGTACTATCCAACATGCTGAAACAAAGAAACAACACATGCTGCAATTGTACATGATTCTTTTTGGTTAAAGATCATAGCGCATTGACATTCTAATGAGAAAGCATTCATCTATTACTAGAATGTGCCAAGGGGCACATCTTCTAAATATACTCTACTTGACCATATTTAGTGGAAGTTTTTAAGCAAGCATATGCCAATATGGCCATCATCTATCATCTTTGCAGCAATGACTCGGCTAAGTTTCAATATCATTCAAAAATTTGTTTACTAGTCTTTCTTTCCATTAGCCTATTAATCAGAACACTTTATATTATGAATCACATGGCTTATTTTTGAACTGGAAGAAGGAAAGTCATGTTTTTAAAATATGGTTTATATCAAGGAATATAAAATAATTTCTGTCCAAAAAATAACAAATGACACTTGCTAATATTCTAGGTTTAGAAGGCCAAAGGGTTACTTTGTAAATGCTTGTAACCCTATATAATCCATTGCTGTCTATCATGTATATTTTCTAGCTAAAAATCCTAAAATCCTAAAAACTAAAATGTCATTAGACATAAATTGAAAATCACTTCATCCTACCTTGATTTGATGATTATATTTCAAACTAGAAACTTTTTTAGTTGACTAAATGACATACTTTCTGCTCTTTTTTTTTTTTAAAAAAATGAAGGTTTTTATTTTCAAGCTCCTTTAAATCACCTTCTCCCCCTATTTACTAAAAGCAGTCATGGAGTCAGAGGTCACTCTTCTGGGCAGATGCCTGTAGATATCAGATTCCTAAGAAGACCAAATTACAGCTTTGGGGGTGCAAATTCCTTAGGAGCAACCACATTCATTTCCCATTTCTTTAGCCTCATGAGCTCAAACAAAAGTCTTCAGAGACTTTTCTCTTTCACTTGTAGTTATCTTTAGTAACCCTTGCTGTAGCAGGCCATTTTTCATGCTTTCTTTCCCGCTGGTTTTACTGTTTTTGAAATACATAAAATTGTTTTAAGTATTGTTTCGCTCCTCCCGTAGTCTATCACAGAGCTATTCGTTTCATATTCTTTGGGAGTTGGATGGATCTTTTTCATAATTGAGTGGATTTAGCAAAGTAGATTTTTAAAAGGCAAGGAATTATTACACATATTACTTTTTTCAAGGTGGAAAGTGTGCTCGCATTCAGATGGTGCTGAGCACCTGGGAAGGCACTGATAGGGCTTCTACTAAAACTGGCCGTGGGCTCCTATCAGATATGACTTTGAAGCTGTGTCTCTCCGTTTCTCGTTCCTGATGTCAGACAAATAGCTTTTGACTCTCAGTTTTCCTCTTTGTGAAGTGGGAACAAGGATGCTTGGTTCAGTGGCTGCAGTGAAAATCCACTGACACACTGCAAAACATGCAGTGTTCTGTTGGAAACGGGCAGCCTGCATTTTCTATGCGTTCAGGGTGAGCTTACATTAGAAGCCTTAAGAAATCTCAAAATGAACTCTGTGGCGTTTGCCTTGCTTGGACACAAACTGAAGAGCAGAAAAATCTCCTCACCATATGGGTGGAGTATTGCTCTTCTGTATTCTAATTCTTTTTATTAAGAAAAGGGCGTTTTGAATGTGGTGGGAAAGGCCAGCCCACATGGCGCAAAGTCATGGAATACAAGATACGCTTTATTACATGGCGTGTTTCTGTACCACAGATGTGCACACAGATGTGGTCATCAACAGAGATAACTAGTTTACAAGCCCTCCCTGGAAACTCCCCATCGTTCTGAGTAGAAAAGTGATTTTCAGCCAAGTACTGCACTGAATCTCAGCCCCTCATTAAAGCATTTCCAACTGTTCCACACTGAAAAGGATTAGAATGGAAAAATGACCAGCAATGTGTTTGGAACTAAGGTGTGAGACCAGGGGTCACATAAGAGACCACAGTCTATTAAAACATGCATCTGATGTGACCATTTTTTTCCATGTTTTTCATTCCTTCCTTCTTGTCAACTCTCCTTCCTTTTCCCCCTACCTTCTTTCATTCTTTTATTTCTCTTTCATTTCTTGTTCTTCTCTCTTTTTCTTTTTCCTCTTTACTTCTATTTTATCCCTAATAGGAAAATATCACATGATGTCTAGGAAACATTGTGAAACTTCTATTCATTATTGAACATGTTACAGTATTCATATTGGTTGACTTTCTGATTTTCTTAACTATTTTATCTTTTTGTGATATATAATGGAGATAGTAAACAAATTTAGAAAGCAGCAATTCAGCATAATACAGACTATGTTTAAGATTCAGAAGAAAATCCTGGTTTCACCTTTCTCTAGTATTTTCAATTATATGAGCTTCCCAAGTGGGTTAATGCTGAAGATTAGGTGCAATAAATGTATGAAGAGCTTCCCAAGTGAGTTAATTCTAAGGAGTAGATGAAATAAATGTATGATGAAATATGTCTCTATAATGCACAAAGAACTGTGGATTGACTCCAGTCATATTCTTTAGAAACAGCATGAGAAAGGGATTCAGGTGCATGTAGTTTACTGGAGGAGGGATCTCAAGAGAGAGGGCAGGAAAGGAAGCAGATGGGACAGGAGAAGGAGCTAAGCTGGGCTGTTGTCTCTTCTGAGGTTTGGGATTGGCTGGATCCCAGGGAGAGCTCTGGAGTAAGAATTAGCCTGCAGAATTGCTTCCACTTTGATATGATTGGCTGGCCTTCTGTGTTCTTCACATCAGTAGGTCCTTGGCAGTGAGCTACCTGTGTGGTGGGAATAAGGATGTGACTTTCTGGGCAAATGGTTCCACTTGACTAAGAGGAATTCTCTGGAGAAAGGGGCAGTTGTGAGCCATCATTTATATCATTGAGGGAGGGTGCACTAGTTTAGTTGAGAGTACTGGCTGGAACACTAACAGCATCCACTTTAGGGCTCAAAAAAATGGCAGTTAAATTTAGTGTAATTCTTGGCTGTCTTATGACCAGTCCAAGTCCTTTGCTGTGGGGTGGCAATATTCCTTATAACCAGGCTTCTCCATCCATCCATATTGAATTCTTGGTCAGTTTCCTATGTGATGATTCACTAGTGGGTATAAAAGCCAAGCTACTGAATCTTTCCATAGTTGGGGAATGGGTAGGAGTCTACTAAGTAGAAAATGATTTGGAAGGCTAATGGAATTACATAAAAATCTGGGCTTCTTTCAAATCCCCAAACATCTGCAAATTAGGGTAGCATAGAATGAGCAAGAATGGCTGTTGTAGAAGAACAGTTAACTAGACTTGAGTTCATCTTAATTTCTCCAAATATTGGGTATGCATATAATTTTATTACTTATATATTTTGGTTAAAATTTCTTGAATAACTGTATTGATATTTTATTTTGTAAAAGATTTATTTATTTACTTGAAAGACAAAGTTATAGAGAGGGAGAGAGAGAGAATCTTCCATCCACTGGTTTACTCCCCAAATGGCCGTAATGACCAGAGCTGGGCCAGTCTGAAGCCAGGAACCAGGAGCTTCTTCCAGGTCTCCTACATGGGTGCAGCAGCCCACGCACTTGGGACATCCTCCATTGCTTTCCCAGACAAATTAGCAGGGAGCTGGATCAGAAGTGGAGCAGTTGGGACATAATCAAGCACTCATATAGGATGCTGATGCCACAGGTGGCAGCTTTACCTTCTACTCCACAGCACTGGCCCCTGTATTAATATTTTCAAATATCCCACCTCAGTGATAATGCACGCATGAGTGATTTACAAAAGACTGGGTGTTAGTTTTTAATCTGTAAACCTGACCTCATCAAAGTACAAACAGGAAAACAATAACAGTAGTAACAAATGCCTTAATTCAAACTATACTTAGGGCTATATCATTTAGCTCTGCTAAGTTTTGCATACTCAAGGATCAATTCTCTCCATCAGCTCTCCTACCTTGGGCTGCTCTTCATATCTCTTATGTCTTAATGGTGTTACATTTGCTGACATGAAATCCTAGTTTTCTTTTAACGGAAGTACATTTAAGTATGAGAGGCATTTTCATGGACATCTCCATTCTCCTTCCTTTCCAACAATAATGTAGTCTGCTCCTCAAAATGTTGATTTTCAATACTTTCCCAATTCATGGTAGAATTATAAGATTTTATTAATTGTCCTCTTAATAAAAAGGTACGTATGATACAGCCTTTCTATTATATATACTGTCCTTAAAATATTATTAAAGAAAAAATATATAAACTAACCCTCTTATATGCAAAAAGATGTCACACAACTGTGCATATTTTTTATATCTTATAATCTGTACACATCTAAGGAAAATATAGGGTATTATTTAACCTTAAAGAAATTGAAAATGACCTTATGAAAAATTAACACCAAATGTTAGCATGGTGTTTCATCCCAATAACATCGGGTATGCTTCCTTTGTAGATAGAGCAATCCATATTCCTTTGTCTTCTGGAAGTTAGAATTACTATAATTATTAAAAAACTGACCAAAAATTGGCCTGATTTGGTTTGCTAGAAAAAAACAATGCATAGAATAAATTAGTTACATTGTTCTGTGATTCAGATTTCTGTTTTGACAAGACAGCCCTTGTCTTATGGACACTGAGCAATAGTAACAGTATCTTTTTGTTGTTATTATTCCTGAATTATCAGAGGCACTCCGCAACTATCCCTGGCTTCTTCTCCTTACATAAGTGAAATGAGTTAATAACAAAGTAATGTTCAAGAAGTCAAAATGATGACAAAACCAACAGCATGAAATGACTAAGTCTTTGTTGCTTGTGGCTTGAGGGGGTGGGAGGTACCACCCTCTGAGGTGTCTGAGTAGTAGACTTGCCAAGGACTGGGAGGGAGAGAAAAAAAATAAATTGGACATTCTCCTCTTGGAACAAGGCCCAGAGTTATATTATTTGTAGTGATAAAAACTTGGGTGGGAATTAGTGCACACAATTAAAAAGAAAGTACAGGAATAGACAGAGTGGAACAGAAATAGAAGAGAGAGTATTAAATGTGCTGACTCTGGCTTCCACTCGAATTCATGCTTCTTATCTTTGCAAAGACACAGAATCTACTTTTCCATTAACTGGCCGTGCAATAGGTCTACATATAAGAGGAAAGTGGAAATATTTGAATAATACCTATGCTATTCTTCTTTTGACACAAAAATATTCATTTAAACAAAAAGAAGATAAAAATAATCTCAATAGTTGAATTTACCTTAAATACTTATTTTTCTCTTCTTTTTTTACTTTGAGTGTTCTGGTAAGATATTAGGGGTAGGGAGTGAATACAAATTTCTAAGTTGGGCCATAGTTAAATCTAGTTTGAGTTCTTCACCCACTGTTATAAACCATGTAATGCTAAAAATATAGCCAGCTTGCAGATGAGAAAACTGATCTTTGCTTCGTGAAATTCATACGGCTGACATTCAGTGGAACTAAGCTTTCACCCTGGGCAATGCTAATTAAGAAAGAGCACTCACAGGCATTGCTTAGAGCATTCTAATAGACGCTTAGCTTTTGGAAGGCCTTCAGTCTTACTCCCGCCAATCTTTTCTTCATCATGTAGCCTACATGATATGTCTGCACTGTGAACCTAGTGCTTTATATTTCCTGATTAAAATGCTTGGATATGGTTTTGGGATGAACTGTGTCTCCTTAAATTTATATGAAGTCCTAACCCTGGTAACTCAGAATGCAGCCTTTTTTGGAAATCAAGTCATTGCAGTTGTAATTAGTTAAGATGAAGTCATTGAAGTGGGCCCTAAGCCAATGTGGCTAATGTACTTATAAAAAAGAAAAATTTGGACACAGAGATGCATATAGAGAGAACATCATGTGAACATTTAAAAGGGAGGGAAAGAGGCCTGGGACAGAGCCTTCCCTCATAGTTCTTAAAGGGAGCCGATCCTACTGGCAACTTGATTTCAGACTGCTAGCCTCCAAAACCGTGGGACAATTCATTTCTGTTGTTTAAGTCACTCAATTTGTGGAACTTTGTTAAGCAAAATAGATAACTAGTATGAGATCCATTTCCATTGTTCTTAAGATGAAGCCCAACATCCTATACCTGGAAAGCGAGAAGCAGAACACAAACAGAGGAAATGTAACTCCAGTTAAGCATGCTTGATTTGTGGAATTGTGAATGGACTTGGTAAAATTCATTAAGTATAGACATACATGCCAGTAATTGCTCTATTTTTCCAGTATAGGAGTCTTATATGTCAGGAATTTCTGAGTATTTAGATGTGAATTAATTTAGTGTGGTACCTGTTCTCAAGAAGCTTACATTGGGGTAGGCAAATAATTACATAGATAACAATAAACATTAAACATACCTGTGCCATATTTTAAAGAATAGAATACTGGGGAAAACACCACTTTTCTTGGAGGGCTCAAGAAAATCAAGTAGATGCTTCATTGAATCAGCTGTGTTTTAGGTTATACTCATAGGTGAAGGATGAAAAGAAACTGGTTAATGGAAGAGGTTCTGGAAGAAGTCACTTCAAGGTCAAGGGGACAGAATATATGAAGATTTCAAGACAAGAAGTATTAAAACTTTCCAGGGCCAAAAATATGTAAGCATAGGTGGAACAGGAAAGGCTAGGTAGGAAATAGGGCTGAATGGGACAAGAGGAGCCAACAGGAGTCTAATCTTCCAATCTTACAGGCAGTGGCATAATTAGAATTGCATCACTAAAAGTTCTCTCTGCACTGTGAAGAACATATTTGAGGAAACCACTCAGGAGGTTACTCTAAGAGGTAATACTGGGCCAGGAAATGAATGGGAGTGGATAAACTTGAGAACTAGCCCACTGATGGGAGCCAATTGATGACACCTGCTAATTAAAAGTGATATGCACATGTCAAGGGTGACTGCTAGTCTTCCAGCTTGAACAACTGAGTATAAGGTGGCATTATTATCCGAGATAGGAAATTAGATGAGAGTCATTTGTTTTCTTCCTGGGGAAGGGAGGGATAGAAGATGAAATTTAGGGCACTGTCATTGTATTGGAAGATTGTGCTGTGTCTCATGTCACTTCAGCATTATTGTTCAGGAGATCTGATTTATTGGTGATATAAATGTGCACACTGTGAACATACAAATAGCAACTGAAAGAGCAGAGCAGATCACCCAGTGAAAGAGGGCAGGATAAGAAGAAGAAAGGCTTAGCACAATTAAGAGATTTGAATCTTCCAAGTTTGGCTGGAGAAAGATGAGCCAGCAAGAGTGATAAGAAATAGCAGGAGAGAAGAACCCTCAGAAGTATGTTTTGTTAAGGAAGCCAAAGAAAGGGAGTTTCAAGGAGGAAACAGTGGCTGACAGTCTTCAGACTTCTGAAGCAGTATAACTTCTGAGCAAAGCCTGAGTGTTTCAGCCGAACAGATGTTTAGCAAGAGCCCTTCCAAGGGTTTAGAATGGAGAAATGAAAGAGAGATGTAGCCAATGTTGGTGGTGTCCTGCCACATTCCTTTGGCAATCACGTCTGTATGCCAAAGGCTGCTTATTAGGAGCACCTGTAACTCTTTGCTTGACATTGTTATTTGTTTGTATCTTTTTTGGCTGGAAAGCATCCTTAGCCTAAGTAGCAATCAAACCAGAGTGACAGAAACAGCCATTAAAAAATGACACACAGGGAGATGATCAGTCCTTTGGTCCTCAATGGGGATAAGACTAAAGAATATTCTACACTATCATAGTTTGCCAAGGGGATTGAATGATTTGATAATATAATCTTCATGAACTTTCTGTTCTTTGCTGTGTTACCGAGAATCACCTACCAAACAAGTTACTCACCCTTGAATCCCTGCCTTGGAAGCTGCTTCTGCAAAACCAACACTTTCTAGAAGATGAAGAGATGGGCTGACAAATGTAAATCCAATGAGGATAGCTGAAGCACAGTTTTAGGGGGGGAAACAAAGCTGCTCTGCTTTAATTCTGAAGAGCTGATTTGAACACTTGTGGAAGGTATAATGGGACAGTGAGAGGAGAGAGAGAGTTTGTAGGAATCCATGTGCACAAATACATTTTTTCCTGTCACTATTGATTCCAACATATGAGAAGAAAGTAGAAAACAATTTTAAAAATGATAAGATTTGCATGATAAAATTTTGGAGACCTCTTTCTAGGTGTGATCAAGACACAGACATTGCCTCTTGCAAAGAGTGAAATAAGTTTTGGTGTTCTTGGGCCTTTGTGTGTTTAGGAATTCCCAGCATCTCTAGAATCCACTTAGCTGCTCGATTACATGCGTTCCTTCCATATGTGAAAACTGAAGAGTCAGTTGTCAGTTGAATGCTCCTGAATTATTTTCTCAGCAATTATTTTAAGGAATGAATTTGAATAAAATGCACTTTTGGCAACATTTTTAGAAATGGATGATGATTTATGCTTTTCTTGTAGGGACAAGATGGCTCTGGGCATGAGTCATGGCTGTATGCTGGGAAGATTCCGATGGGAACCTTGCTCTTGCTGGTTGATCCATACCTTACATGGACTGGAGGCCGTGCATGGCTTTTATTAAAATGTGCAGTTTGCTTGTTAAGCCTCAAGCTTCATCTTTTCCTTCTCAGCTCAAGCTCTGTTTGTATTTCACATGCACCTGATTCAGAGTGGGACTCAGAGTGGTTTGGGAATAGTAATTTGAAAATTCTTTGATTATTTGTCAGCTGAGATGGGATGATGTGTTCTCAGCTGCAGCTGGAAAATGGGTGATTTTTCTATGTAGAGGAGTAGATTCAAATTATAGACAAAGTTCTAATTTTTCCTATATCCCTATCTCCATGAGGCAGGTTTGGTGCAAATCAAAATTGTTGCTAGGCCAGGAGAGCTACAAACCATAGCACAGATCTGTGTTTTTCTCAATTGCAGAAAGAACTGTTTTATATATAGTTTTAGATGTGAATTTCCGAGTGAACAATCCCTGTCCCAGAGCAGATGTTCCTTGGAAACAACACCAATGTCTTTCAGGGCCAAGGTGAAAGAACTGTAAGATTTTCTTGAAGCTTTCCAGGTTAAAACCATCACTGTCATTGTCCTTGGCCTTGTTTTTCAAAATGTGTTCTACAGTATTGCTTCTCAGATCTTAATGTGCTTATAAATTACCCTGGGGTTTTGTTAAACTGCAGACTATTTCAGTAGTTCTGGGGTGGGGTTGGAAATTCTACGTTTTTGATAAGCTCCCCAGAGATGTGGATACTGATCTGTGTTGATCTCTGAATCCTACTTTGAGTTGCAGGGGAATACACAAAATAGACCTCGTGAGATGCTGTTCGACATAAAGATTCTCTGATCCATTATGTTCAAATACAAAACAACAGCACCTGCATTGTAATCTTTGTCTTTGAAATTCTGCAAATGAACCAATTAATTGCTTTGAGAAGATTTGCACAGATAATGTCTGATTCTAAATTAATAGATCATAGAATAATATTTTAATAGGCTGTCTCTTAAACTGGGAAAATAGATTCTTTTGTGTGTGAAAAGAAAAAAGTACTCTTATGTGTGTTTGGTCTCCATTCAAGTATTTGATCCAGGATTTAAGCAGATCGAAGGGGGATTCTGGAAATGCTTGACACTCTTTGTGATAAATATTACTGTCTTCCAAGTGAGCAGCATTCTAAGTTCTGGATTCCTCCAGTAGAATGATAATTTTCTCCCTAAAATTTTGACCTTCACACTATATGGTGATGTGCCCTTTAATCAGCTCAAAATATCAATAGAGGTTTAGTTGCCACTCAGCTCTTGTCAAAAGGTCTACTGAGCAGAGTGATACACAGGAAAGCTGAACTAAGGGAATTTAATTCCCTTCAACCTTCTCATATTGTATTGAAAGTGTGGTGTGTCTACACTACATCCAATGAGCAATCCTGATCTGGTCCCAGTATGACCATTCTTTGGGTCTTGGATATACCCTAGGGATTTTCATTTTAATAAGTGCGCCTAGAGTTTTCTGGTACAGGTGTTCTAAGGACCACATTTTGAGATTAAATTCTACTTCCTTTGAGGTATGGAGCAATCCAACTGGATTTCCTTGCTTTGGTTTCCTCAACATACACCTTTGTAAGTCATGTTTTATTCTATTCTGTATTTTTATGAAGCATACACACACATACACACATATACATATATACTTATATATCACTGCATGGAAAAGAGTATTTTGTCTAAAACTGTTATTGAAGACTTGTCACTATGTCAGACTTCAGAACATTCTGTAAACAGATCCTATTGGCAAAGGAGTTTAAGACATAGCATTATATTTTGATTGGGGTCACAGAAATAAAAATATAAATTCCTTTTGTGATTCATTTCCCAAAATAAAAGTTTTCCTACATTAAAATCTTATATTGAGAGATTTCAAAATGAGAATTATCTTTTCCTTTTTAAAAATTCTTTCTTGTTGGGAGGAAAGTCAGAACAAAATCAATTTTTAAAAAATTATTTATTTGAAAGGTAGAATTTCAGAGAGGCAGAGGCAGAGAGAGGGATCTTCCATCCTCTGGCTCACTCCCCAAATGGCTGTAATGGCCAGATCTGTGCTGATCCAAAGCCAGGGGCCAGGAGCCTCTTCTGGACCTCCCACATGGTTTCAGGGTCCTAAGGACTTGGGCCATCCTCTACTGCTTTCCCAGGCCTCAGTAGAGAGCTGGATTAGAAGTGGAACAGCTGGGACTCAATATAGTGCCCATATAGGATGCTGGAACTGCAGGTGGCAGCTTTTTACCCACTGAGCCATAGCGCTGACCCCAAAATTAAGTTCTTAAAAACATTTTAACTGGGGTTGGCACTGTGGCATAGTGGATAAAGGTGCTACTTGCGATGCCAGTATCCCATATGGATGCCTGTTCAAGTCCTGGCTGTTCCAGCTCCCATCTAGCTCCCTGCTAATGTACCTGGGAAAGCATCAGATGTCCCAAGTATTTGGGCCCCTGCACCCACATGGGAGACCTGGAAGAAGTTCTTGGCTCCTGGCTTCAGTCTGGTCCTGCCATGGATGTTGCAGTCATCTGGGGAGTGAACCAGCTGATAGATGATTCTCATTCTCTCTTCATTCTCTCTCTCTGTCTCTCTCCCCCCCCCACTCTCTCTCACGCTGCCTTTCAAATAAATATAATAAACCTTATAAAAACCATTTTAATAGTATGATTTTTGGTATATTTGGTAAAAATCTCATACTTCACTGCATATGTTTTATTTCAACTTTCAAGGTTGATTCTCTTACATGTGTGACTTAAAATAAGACACCTAATATTCTTTAAACTAAGAGAGATTTACTTCTTTTGCATTACTGACAAATTCTCTCAACCATGGCATCTTCTTATCTCTGTTTTCTGAATCAGAAATACTCTTCAATGGTATTGTCACTTACTCTTAAGGGTTCTGTAGCAATATCTCAGAGTAGTTCTGTCATCCTTACAAAGCAAACTGATGCTATTCTAGAGGTTTTCTAGACAATTCTGTGTGGGGGATATCTTTTTTTATTAAGATATATTTATTTATTTGAAAGGCAAAGTTACATAGAGAGAAGAGGAAGAGAGAGAGAGAGGGAGAGAGTCTTCCATCCTATCTCCAAATGGCTACAACGGCCAGAGCTGTGTCGATCCAAAACCAGGAGCCAGGAGCTTTTTCTGGATCTCCCATGTGGTTGCAGGGGCCCACGGACTTGGGCCATCTTCTACTGCTTTCTCAGGCCATAGCAGAGAGCTGAATCTGAAGTGCAGCTGCTGGGACTCGAACCGATGGTGGGATATCTTGAAAAGACTTCTGAGAATGCTTCTGCCCCTTTTTGTGGGCACTCAGAAGCCATAGCGTAACATCCCTCTACCTCCACATCGTGGCTGTCTTGTAAAGCACTTTTGCATGCTGTCCCTCACTGCGCACACTTCATAGCATTTCAGTGCTTACAGCCTTGTTTCACCTGTACCTTCAGGACTGAGAGATGAGGTCCAGAAACACTGAACAATCTGCTGAATGTCAGTCAAGGAAGAAGTAGAACAGGCATTGGAATTTGATCTTCAGATATCAAAATACACAATTGTTCTTTTTTTTTTTTTTTTTTTTTTTTTTGACAGGCAGAGTGGACAGTGAGAGACAGAGAGAAAGGTCTTCCTTTACTGTTGGTTCACTCCACAATGGCCCCTGCGGCTGGCGCGCTGCGGCCGGAACACCGCGCTGATCCAAAGCCAGGAGCCAGGTGCCTCCTCCTGGTCTCCTATGCAGGTGTAGGGCTCAAGCACTTGGGCCATCCTCCATTGCACTCCCGGGCCACAGCAGAGAGCTGGCCTGGAAGAGGAGCAACCGGGACAGAATCCGGCACCCTGACCGGAACTAAAACCTGGGGTGCCGGCGCCGCAGGCAGAGGATTAGCCTAGTGATCCGAGGTGCTGGCAACAATTGTTCTTGCTAGCCCCCAGCTCCCAACTTTGGCTCACTTCAAGTAGATCTCAACAGTCTCATTTGTTAAAAACTTTTGGTCTGCCATCTGTTCAAATGGAAAATTACTTGGCTGAATAATAACTAAATAAAAGGTAGGTGTAAGAAAGCAAAGGAAAAACATTTTTTTTTTTCTTTAAGAAATCCACATTAGAGTTTGACAAAGTGTTGATTGACTCATTCTTTTTGGTTGTAAGATATTTGGGTTGGTCTTGAGATAGAGGGATGACTTTAACACAGAAGAATTTTTTTTTTAAATTCCAATTCATTGGCTAAGTAAAGCATCTAATTTTAATAGGAATGAGTTCACATGAGTATTGCATACAGATAAGGTTTTCAGCAAACCACATTCTGCCCATACCAAAGTGACGTCCTGGACTGGGAACTAAATGACATTCACAGAGTATCATGGCAACTGGTTAACATCAAAAAACAAAGCTTGGAAAAACAAGCAACAAAAACAAATAGTTAATTCGCCTGTTGTTTGTTGCACGTTATATCACACATTCACTTTCTTTTTTTACCCAGAAGCCTTTTATTTAAAGTATACAAACTTCATTTCATAAATACAACTTTAAGAACATACTGATTCTTCCCACCCTACCTGCCTTCCCACCTGCACTCCCACCCTTCTTTCTGCTCCCTTTCCTATTCCCATTCTTAGTTTTTACTAAAATCTATTTTCAATTAACTTTATACACATGATATAAATTCTATACCAAGTAAAGAGTTTAAAAAATATGGGAAAAAAAAAAAAAACCTTCCTCAACAGTCAAGACACTGGCTGCTCAAAGTCATCATGTCTCAAAATGTCAATTTTACTTCTATAGATTACATTTTAGGTGCTCTATCAGTTGCCACAGATCAGTAAGAACTTATGGTATTTGTCCTCTTGAGACTGGCTTATTTCACTAAATAAAATGTTTTCCAGTTGCATCCATTTTGTTGCAAATGACAGGATTTCATTTTTTTTTTAATTACCCCTTTGGTGGAGTAGGTCTTCAATTATAGACCATATAGGATGCTGTATAGACCCATTCAGGTTAGAGCTATTAAGTTAAATCAAAAAATACAGTCTAGGGCCGGCACTGCAGCTCACTAGGCTAATCCTCAGCCTGCGGCGCCGGTACTCTGGGTTCTAGTCCCAGTTGGGGCGCCGGTTCTGTCCCGGTTGCTCCTCTTCCAGTCCAGCTCTCTGCTGTGGCCTGGGAGTGCAGTGGAGGATGGCCCAAGTGCTTGGGCCCTGAACCCACATGGGAGACCAGAAGAAGCACCTGGCTCCTGGCTTCAGATCAACGCAGCGCCGGCTGTAGAGGTCATTTGCGGGTAAACCAACGGAAGGAAGACCTTTCTCTCTGTCTCTCTCTCTCACTATCAAACTCTGCCTGTCCAAAAAAAAAAAAAAAAATACAGTCTAGAACACGTATTCTTATATGCAATGAGGCATGATAAGCACTTGATAAATAATTCTTAGAGAAAAAAAGATAGATCAGATTGCCCTTTACCTTAGTCATTCTCACCATAGTCACCTCTGGGGTTCACATTGGCTATTGGCTACTAGGAGGATGTTTTCATGCAAATGATGAAATACAAGGACAGAACCATCATGAGGACATTAAAGTGGATTGTAATCTTTTGGAGAGCAGAGATACAGCTTACATCTGCTCTTTATTGTCCACTCTCTTTAGCACAACATGGAGCACCTTGAAAATGCCCAGCAAAGATTTCCTGACTGGTGGAGTGAGAGAATCCATGTCAACCTCTCTCATTGCTGACTGCTTATGCTCTGAGAAAGGTATAAAGGTTGTGTTGCAGATGCTTACAGAGTGCATGGAGGCTAGAAAAAGAGAATAAATATTTTCCTCCTGATTTTTCTTTCAAAGTTTTTTTTTTCTTACAGCATATATTAATAACTATGATGAAATTTAGATTGGAATATAGTTTATTGGGTCATTTGTACCACTATTTTTAAATATCACTGTTTTGTATATAATATCATTATATCTAACATATCCATAAGATACACATGTGTAAGTCATACAAGTTTAATATTTAAATTAGAAATAAGCATCATGGACTGGGTGTTAAGTCACCATTTGGGATGCTCACAATTCCATATCAGAGTGCCTGGTTCTTGTCCCAGCTATTCTGCTTCAACCCAGCTTCATACTAATGTGCACCTTGGGAGGTCACAGAGAATGACTCAGGGACTTGTGTTTCTGTCACCCATGTGGGAGATTTTGATTGAATTCCAGTTTCCTGGATCATGCCTGGCCCTACTCCAGCTGTTGCAGGCATTTGAGGAGTGAATCAGAGAATGGAAGATATCTCTCTGTTTGTGCCTCTCTGCCTTTCAGATGAAAATTAACAAAAAATAAAAAACATAAGCATCCTGTGATATTAGAAATTTTATTACATGTAATCCTCTACTCCACTGACAAGAAGACTTACAACATGGAGCTGATATTTTTCAGAGGCATTTCCTCTCTCTTCCTAGTGGAAGTGAAAACTTTGACCTAATGAAAATAATAAAACAAAACCCCACTCACATCTAGTTGTCAATAAAAAGGCCCACAGACTGAACGCAGGAAGTTTAATATTTGTTTTGTGTTATAAGGATATTGGAGACATAAAGATTTTTTTAAAATTTTTTGATTATTAGATATTCAAACACTGTTTACATGCAAAATACCAGCTTGCATGACACCACAAACTGGCAGAGTGCCAGTCTGTACATATATAGCCCCATTATGTGCAGCAGCCTGTGGTCCTTGGGCTTTGGCTTTGATAAATTGGATTAACAAACAGTTAATGGGAACCAGATTTAACAGATAGCCTGACTGATTTAGGAGGAAGTTTTTTTAAATTATTATTATTTTTTTAATCCCTTCTCGCTAATAGCTGTTGATAGAATCAACTACTCATCCTTAATATTGTCTACCAATTCATATCAACACAACATTTTACATATGTTTCATTTTTTTAACTTTGGTTTTTTACTTTCTGTTTCTTTTCTTTTTTAACATTTTTGGATTCTCCCAGCTGTTTGCTAGCTTCTTACCTTCAAACACTGGGCTCTGTGTGGAGTCATAGGCATTGTGCCTAGGGTTCCTAGAGAAGGTGAATCAAACTGAATTCACTGTATTTCCTCCTTGTCAGTGGGACATTGTGAAAGACATTAGGAATAAATTATCATGCTATTTTTTATTTGAGAGGGAGAGAGAACGAGAGAGAGAGAAAGTCCTGTCTGCTGGTTTGTTCCCCAAATGCTTGTAACACCTGTAGCTCAGCCAAGTTGAAGTGACAACTGGGAACTCAACCTAGGTTTCCCACATGGGTGGCAGGTACCCATCTATTTGAGCCATAACTGCTGCTTCCTAGGGTCTGCATTGGCAGGAAGCTGGAGACAGAAGCCAGATCTGGAAATCAAACCCAGGAATCTGGATACTCGGATTTTGGCCACAGGTGTCTTAATCAACAGGCCAAATTCCTGACCCAAGAGGAAATTGTTGAGGCTACTCAATGTATAGCCTCTTATCACGCATTCTGTGGGATAGTCTCACCATGGTAAGTGTAGTACAGAAAATTCCAACTTTATGTTTTCACTCCCCAGTCCGTCAAAGGAGCATAACAACCTCAGAACAGTAATGACCACATTGACATTTGTAAAGATTCAATTCCAGGAGCTGGTACTGTGGCACAGTGGGTAAAGCCACCTCCTGCAGTTTCAGGATCCCATATGGACACCTGTACAAGTCCCAGTTGCCCCACTTCTGATCCAGCTCTAGGAAAGCAGTGGAAATTGGCCCAAGCACCCTTGGGGAAGACCCAGAAGAAATTCCTGGCTCCTGGCTCCTGGCTCCTGGTTCCTGGCTCCTGGCTTTGGACAGACCCATCTCTGGTCATTGTGGTTATTTGCAGAGTGAACCACTAGATGGAATATCTCTCTATATCTGTTTCTCTCTCTCTCTACCTTTCAAATAAATAAATAAATAAAATTTTCAAAAAAGATTCAATTCCATTAAATCAAGCCATGTTGTGGAATTAAATGCCATCTATGCATATGAATTTATATACTATTGTGGAAAAGTTTGTTTTGAAAGATATTCATCAATATGCCATGTATGATAGTGCTTTTTCTCATAAAATTTTTGGAACTAGCATTGTGGCACAGCAGGGTAAACTGTCTGTGATGCTGGCATCCCATTTGTGTACTAGTTCAAGACCTGGCTCCACTTCCAATCCAGCTCCCTGTTAATCTGCCTGGGAAAGCAGCGCAAGAAGACCCAAATGCTTGGATACCTGCCACCAACATTGGAGACCAGGATGGAGTTCCAGGTTCCTGGTTTCTGCCTGGCATAGTCCAGGCTGTTTAGCCACTTGAGGAGTGAACCAGAGGATGAAAGATCTCTCCTCCTCTGTCTCTTCCTCTCTCTCTAACTCTGCCTTTCAAATAAATATTTTTTTTAAATGTGTGTCTTCATTCTGATCAATTACTCTTCTTCCCTTAAAATCTGTAAGAATGAATTACTATTTATTATTCTTGTTAGTTATGACTTGTATATAATTCAATATCCTATTAGATTGAGGGTTGCCAGATAAAAGATGTCTGGGTAAATGCAAATTTCAAATAAATGATGTATTCTCTTTGGTATATCTCCCAAATGCACAGGACATATTTATATAAAAAATTGGTCCTTTTTAGGAAATCAAAATTTAACTGATATCTTGTGTTTTTATTTGCTTAATTTGGTAACTCTAAGTAGATTCTGAGTATCTCCAGCTTTCATAGTGTGTGACTCTCTTTGTCTAATACTTATCTGGCCTGCATTATATTCCAATAGCGTAAAACTTAGCTCCTAAAGTATCAGACGAGGAATAAATTTTTGTGCTTACATTCAAAGCTGTTCACATAGATTTTACAGATACAGTATTTATAGGCTCTACTTTATGGTTTATACTTGATAATGGCAAGGTTGTTTTATAAGCTTTCTTAGTCATTTCATTGCTCTGCAACCAAAGTCAGTGGATGTTATTACAAGAGGAGAAAACGGTAGGCCTGGAGAGCTGGGTTCTAGTTCCATCTCTGACACAAAGCATCTGGGGGTCCGTCCGTTATCTGTGATGGTGAATACATCAGAGGGTGTGGTAGATTCGTTGCATTACTGATTTCAGTTTGTTTCCTCTCCAGCTTCCACCCCCTTTAGACATGAAGTGAGGTCTATTTCCCTGCTCCTTGAATCTGACTATGGCCCTGTGACTCGCTTTGATCTATGGGATGTTAACAGATGGGACACACACTACACTCACATGTTTCCACTTCTGCTTCACCCTGAGAACATGCCAGGGCTAGCATGTCAGGGAGAGTGAAGGTGGAGAAGGGCATTTAGATTCTATGCATTCCTGTCAATCACCTGGGAGAATAAACAGTCAAATAGATTTTATTTTTCTCCAAGAACCATTACTCATCATTTGTGTGTAGATATAGGCAAGCGTTCAAGAAAGCATATTTCTGCAAGTAGGTTTCAGTCTTGATATGAAACTGATCTGGTCTTGAAATTCTGAGCATACCATGAACATAAGGGAAAATTTTGTTTCCTATACTACATCACCCCTTTGAAATCTGAAGCAAATAAAGACAAGGAGGAATGTGGGATTTTTAAAAAAGGGGAGATAAAAGTGAAGCTCCGTGCTGAAGGCTTGTTGGTTCATGCGCTAAAAGTTTTGAACACAAGTTAAGTTGACCATGTGCAGGTGTCTAAGTGTTCATTCACTAATGAGGACATTTCTTTGGCTGAGACTGGAAATGGATGCTGCATGAAACTTACTTCACCTTGTTTCATGCTCCCCTTTCTCTGTCTGACGAGGTCCTTATGGGCATTGAGGAATGAAGTTAGAAGACGTGAGCACCTTTCTGCTTGTGTCATGGTTGGTGGAAAGCCTTATCATCTTCACAGCTCTGCACGTTATCTACTGAATTTTTTTTTCTGATTTACAGTTAAATTACCTGATATATTTTCATTTTTGCCACATTAATCAAAAACTTAGGATCATCTGGATCAGACACAGACGGATGTCTAATAAAATTCTTCTTCTCTGTTGCTAAGTGCTAAGAGAGGAGAAGGATCAAGGGTGTCTCAGTTCAGATCTAAGCCATTATGAGGTCTCCATGTACTTTTGTTCAGTAAGAAAACTGAACCTATAAGGGGGGTTACAACTTCAGTTTAAATAAAACAAAGCATCACGGATTAAAATCCTCATTAGACTTTGACAATGGTTCAACAGTATATACTCAGAAACTTGTGCAAATAATGATGATACTAATTTCATATTGCTAATCAGTCCTAGTCTAAATATCAGGAGAACTGTGCATAACAAAAGCAAAAGAAAGGAGTGTTCTCCAAAGTTGCTAACTTTGGAAGGAATTCCTAGATATAATAGGTATGTGGGAAAAAAATCATGTTGACAGCATAACAATTCATTCACTTCCTAACATGACTAGTCATGTACTGTACTTTAGAGCAAACAATAAGGTTATTGTTCAGATGGGAAAACAAGCAATTTGTTGCAAGGCGAAAAGGTGAAAATGTTTTATAACCTGATTTTGTTTTGGCAGGCTGCAGGTCATTTTTCAGGTAATTTTAAGAGATACATTTAATAGACTCCTGTTTAAAGATTTGGTTATTTGTGAACGCAATGCTTCCTTCTAGGCTTTTTTTTTTTTTTTTTGCCTTTTTGTGGGCGATTTTTTTCTCTTTGTTTTTGTTTGTTTAGATTCCATGGCCTGACATTCTCATTAAGTAAGAGCAGCGGGGGTCTCAGATAACATTATCTGTTTCTCTCTAGAGTGCCTGCGTTGGAGATTTGTGGCTGGAAATCCTTCAAAGGTGACAACACAGTGATGAGTTAATAAGACCCAGGACGGTGATGAATGAAGCTACTGGTGAGTCCAGTTTATGCTCCAATGAGAAGACTTTTCCAGAGCAGCCTCACAATTGTGTCCCCTCCTTTCCTTATTTTGCATCACTTTCTTGGCTGCATGTGGTCCAATGGGGATGGAGTTGGAAGGAGAGGAGAAAGAATTTGACATTTTGGAAGAAAAAAATTGAAATTTGGAAGGTCGTTCCATATCCACTCCCACATTTCTGAGTTCTATATATTCTATATATATAATTAGAGAGTTCTATTTCAATTAATGGTATTTGGATATTTGCAAACTGGGTCTTGAGATATATTGGTTTCCAAATTAATACCATTCATGTAATGCTTAGAGTATATTTTAGCCAATTCATTTTCTTTATTAAATGACATCTTATCTGGATTTGTCTTGGATTTTTTTTAAACCAATGAAACTATTTTGATGTTTAGCTTGACTTAAACATAATTTTTTAAATTTATTTCAAAGGCAGAGAAAGAGAGAGACAGACAGAAAGTTCCCATTGGCTTGTTCACACCCCATATGCTCTCAATAGCAGTGCCAGGAGTGGGGAGCAAAGCCAGGAGTCTGATATGGATAGCAGGAACCCAACTATTTGATCTGTTGCCTGCTGCCTCCTAGGGTCTACAAAGAAGGATGCTGGAGTTAGGAGCCAGAGCTCCTAATGGGATAAGGATTTCTTAACTGTTATGCTAAATGCCTACCCCTAGACTTTAAAAAAATTATTTTTAAGGCAGACCAAGACAGAGCACTCCCATTTGCTGGTTCATTCTCCAAATGCCCACAACCATCTAAAGTTGGGAACTGAGAATTCAGTCCAGTTCTCTCACGTGGGTGTCAGGGTCCAGATGAATCTGAGCCATCACTGCGACCTCCCAGGGTCTGTATTAGTAGAAGCCTGGGTTCAGGAGCCTTATCCAGTTTTGGATGCAGGTACTCTGAAGAGAGATGGGAGCATGCTAATCAACACCTTGACCAGTAGGCCAAGCGACCATTCTTTTACTTTTAAATTGAAAAAAAAAAGTAAAACCCATTTTTTTTCCCCGTCTAAGCACAAAATGGTAGGCACCTAGCTCTCCTAGGCTCCAAATAGGGAAATCTTTATGTCACTCCTCCCAAATAACACACTAGAAATATGCTCCAAAGCAGTAGGAAATATCAAAAATGTCTAAGAAAGATTTAGGCAAGTTCTCAAGTAGTGGAGGCAGGATTCCCAGTCCCTTGTATTCTGTCTTCAGAAACTTTTGTGGGCGCCATGGTCAGGCTGGATGCTTCTTCCTAGATTTGTTTATAGGTTCCTCCCAAGTATTTGGATCTCTCTTGTTTCCACTTGAATGTCTGTGGCTGACAGGAGCCATGTGAGCAAAAATAGTCAAGGGGCAAAGCAAACTCAGACAGGCTACAGTGAGCAGCCTGAAATATCTGCATTGTCATCAGTCAGTGCTAAAAGGAGGTCAGTGGATGTTTCTGGATTTGAAGCATAAGCAGAATATGGAATCTTGGAAGGTTTTTCTTCTATTGATATCCATGTGATTTGGAGGTTTTTGCTAATAGTTCTTGCTGCTAACATTGAGTGCCAGAATAAATAATAGTGGCCAAGGAAAAAAGTCCTTTGGAGCTCATTTAAAGAAAACTGAAAGGAGATTTTTCCTGTTAACCTGGGCTTCATCTTTCAACCCACAATTGAGAGAGATGGAGACAGAGACAGATATCCTGCAGTCTGGCGGACAATTAGTAAAAGAGGGGCTGCCGTTTTCAATTTAACTTTTGTGTTAGTCTTCATTACTGATTTAATGATTGTCGTATAAATTGGTACTTACAACGTGTTCCTCATGAATTTTGTCATTCTGCTTCATCCAACCACACTCAAAAATAGTATGCTTGACCACAATTTATGGATGGGGAAACTGATATGTAGATAGCGAATGATTTGTCAGGGGCATACAGTTCAAAAAAGAAAAGAAAGAGATGCATCTGAACTTGGGGATTCTGAATCCAAGCACCATGTCTGGTAGTTTTACAACAGTTTGATTGGTTTTGCCTTTATTTCTTCATATTCTTCACTCTCCTTTATTTGTGCAGATTACTATTTGAAAATACCAGGAATCTGGATTAAAGGGTAGCAAAAGATCATTCATCTATGTGACCATTCAGAGTAAAATTTGTGACACGTAAGAGGATGCTAATTGCTTCTTCTAAGGCTAGCACCAATTACCACAGATAGTCAGCAACCAGCTCTATCCCAGTTTGTATTGCAATTGTACTGTTTCTAAGAAAGGAAATTCCTCTTTAATGCTTTTCCACTCATAAAAATAATTTCTAGAATTTTTTAAAGATTTATTTATTTCTTTGAAAGTCAGAGCTACACAGAGAGAGGAGAGGCAAAGAGAGAGAGAGAGAGAGAGAGAGAGAGAGAGAGAAAGAGGTCTTCCATCCACTGGTTCACTCCCCAACTGGCTGTAATGGCTGGAGCTGTGCTGATCTGAAGCCAGAAGCCAGAGGTTTCTTCCGAGTCTCCCATGCAGGTGCAAGGACTCAAGGACTTGGGCCATCCTCTACTGCTATCCCAGGCCATAGCAGAGAGCTGGATCGGAAGTGGAGCAGCCAGGTCTCAAACTGGCACCCATATGGGATGCCAGCTCTTCAGGCCAGGGCATTAACCCACTGTGCCACAGCACCGGCCCCAACTTCTAGAATTTAGAGATACTGTGTATTCTAAGGAACAGAGCAGTCTTGTATCCACTTATCTGTATTTACAAACTGACCACTTGTTTGAACTTAGAAATGTCCTGTACATTAGACAACTGGGTAAAAGTATAAGGGCAGCTTGAGGGTATAGCTCAGCAGTGGAGGTAATTATTGGCTCTGGCATCACTAACCAGATTCAAATTTTATCCTTTGTCATTGATTTTTGCCTTGGACAAGTTAAATAGCCTCAACATGCCTCAATTTACTCATTTGTAAAATGGAAAAAACTACAGAGCCTAATTTATGGCATCATTATTTGGTTCAAAATATGGAATTCAAGCACTTGAAGGCCATGTTTTATATCAGAAAGTATTCAGTTAGCTTACTTACTCTTAAAAGAATGACACATTGATGACATTAAAGTCACCAGGTACAGCAGTGTACATTCGGAACAAAATATCCTGGAGTGTTGCTCAGCAGTGATGTAAGATTTTCCAAGTTCTCTGTGTTGAATTTTCTTTGTAGTTGGCATCACTTTCTTGCAATTCAGCAAATTAAAGCTTAAGTATCACTGTTAGCACTTCCTTTTTTTTCTCATTCTCACATAGAATTTGTCACTGAAACTTACAGCACGCATTATCCTTCCATTGCAACTCTGATATTACCTCCCTTTTATTCCTCCAGTTGGAACTAAATAATGCCTAAAGCAAAGGATTCCTCTCATCTCCCCCCATCTCCATGGGGAGCCACCTCTTACCCAGCCTCCTTGGCAGCTGCTTTATGGAAACTTCCCTTTTCCCCTTCAGTCAACTTTGAGTTTCTCCAGATGCCTTGACTCCTGTTTTAACTTGTCTTTCCTGCCCAGTTTTGGTCCTTTCATTTCTAGGCAAGTTCTTATCACCTGTACTTGGGTGCTTGTGTTTTTGAATTATCCTCTGCTCTCAGAGGTTATCATTGACCAGTATATTAATTTCAGATTTCCTTTGCTCCTTGGTCCACCCTTTGGGACAGTCCCAGCTCTTTGAAATCCAGCCTCCTGCAGAGTTGTGGTAAACCTTGCCAAGACAGGGATGTACAGTATTTTCAGTTAGGCTGGTCCCTTTACACTTAAATCTTCTGGAGATCTCACTAAAATAGGGATTTCTAGGTTAGTAGGTTTGGAACGTGATCTGGAGTTCTGTATTCATAACAAGTTTGCACGGCTGCTGCTCTCGGCGTAGCAAGGCCATCAACCTCCTACAGAACATATTAGCTCTTCTCTGTGCTTCGCCCTTTGTGTTCCAGTTACCGCTACTGCCATGCTCCATCAGATAAACCTGCTTCGTTTTTGTTAACGGCAATCTGCAACTTCTCAGAAAGATCTAAACATGTTTGTAGACCATTTGAGGCACTCTACATGAAATTCTTTTAAATATACAAAGGCCAACTAAATGACAATTCTCCCTTCAGAAATTTCCTCTCCTCCTTTTCAGTCCATTTTTTTTTTTTTTTTTTTTGACAGGCAGAGTTCGACAGTGAGAAAGAGAGACAGAGAGAAAGGTCTTTCTTTTTTCCGTTGGTTCACCCCACAAATGGCCGCTACCACCGGTGGTGCGCTGCGCTGATCCGAAGCCAGGAGCCAGGTGCTTCCTCCTGGTCTCCCATGCGGGTGCAGGGCCCAAGCACTTGGGCCATCCTCCACTGCCTTCCTGGGCCACAGCAGAGAGCTGGACTGGAAGAAAAGCAACCGGGACAGAATCGGGTGCTCCAACCAGAACTAGAACCTGGGTGCCAGTGCCGCAGGCAGAGGATCAGCCTAGTGAGCCATGGTGCCAGCCCTTGTCAGTCTTAACCTGCATGCAAGTTCCTGGTTTGCACCTCTGACTGGCCCTGTCATTTCTTTGCATTCATGGATAGTAGGTCTTTGTTCAGCCATTCACACTGACAAATTCACTGAGAGTTCAGTTGTGCAGTCCTAGCCTAAGCGAAAACTGAGGGTATAGCCAGCACTCACTACATGCTGGTTCAAGAGAATTATATTAGACAGCAAGTAACCAGGGCATGCTCCTGGTATTTGATCAAATTGTGGAGCCTAAGAAAGAGATTATGCTGGATGATTTTTCTATAATCCATTTTAGGTGTTTGCTTTTTGATATTAGAGCTATGCATATCAAATTCAAAATTGGAAAAAGAATTAAGCCTCAATATGAAGAATTCTAAGCAGCAGTTGGACATTACTCTCAGCTTTCCTCTTTTGCAGACAGTACTGCTTGAAATATGTTGTTTCTGGGGCTGGCATTGTGGCATAGCGGGTTACACTGCCACCTGCAATGGTGGCATCCCATGTGGGTCCTGGTTCAGGTCCTGGCTGCTCCTCTTCTGATCCAGCTCCCTGTTAATGTGCCTGAGACAATAGTGGAAGATGTCCAAGTGCTTGGGGCCCTGCACCCACATGGGAGTCCAGGAAGAAGCTTCTCCTGGCTCCTGGCTTTGGTCTGGCCCTGGCCTGGCTTTTACAGCATCTGGGGAGTGAACCAGTAGATGGACGATCTCTCTGTCTCTCCAAGTCTCTCTGTAATTCTGCCTTTCAAATCAATAAATCCTTTTTAAAAAATAAAAGTGTTGTTTCTATGATATCATGGATCTAAGAGAAATGTACCATTAATTTGTGGGTGTTAGTGTTTGAAAATTGCTAGATTGTTGTTTCCATTTTCATGGCTCTGTGATAATGTTTACACATTTTGAATTCTCTTTCTTTTTTGTCTTCCATTAGCCCTTGAGCTCTATGTGCCATAATTCACTTAAAGGATATGTCAGAATCTATTCTTTCCAATTACAATCTGATTAAATTATTTGCTTAATTATATTTGTGGAATTTAAAGTTATAATTTTATTAAAGTGTTACTTATTTGTATAAATGACTAATTTTCAAAAGACAAAGTAACTATTATAATAATTCTGATCACCAAACTGATGGTTCATACTCACTCTTATTATGTCAGCAATCAATATCTACTTTAGGAAATCATAATCCAAATAAATTTTCTCTCCTAAAGTTCATTAGATACAGGAAACTGGGAAAGCTCTGTAATTCAGGACTTGAATGAACAGAGTAGATGAGCAGTGATCCCCCAAAATCTTATTTTAATATATTTAACTGGTTCGGTCAGTAAATAGTGTGCAAACTTAGATTGGCTGCTTTATCTTTCTGACCTCAGTTTGCTCAATCACAGTATATTTTTTTTCAATTTTTTTTTTTTTTATTTTTTAACAGGCAGAATGGACAGTGAGAGAGAGAGACAGAGAGAGAAAGGTCTTCCTTTTGCTGTTGGTTCACCCTCTAATGGCCGCTGCAGCCGGCACACCGTGCTGATCCGATGGCAGGAGCCAGGTACTTCTCCTGGTCTCCCATGGGGTGCAGGGCCCAAGCACCTGGGCCATCCTCCACTGCACTCCCTGGCCACAGCAGAGAGCTGGCCTGGAAGAGGGGCAACCAGGACAGAATCCGGCGCCCCGACCGAGACTAGAACCTGGTGTGCCGGCGCCGCAAGGCGGAGGATTAGCCTAGTGAGCCACGGCGCCGGCCAATCACAGTATATGTTTTAAGATTGACTTATTGGGGGTGGCGCTGTGGTGCAGCAGATTAAAGCCCAAGTCTGCAGCGCTGGCATCCCATATTGGCGCCGGTTGGTGTCAGAGCTGCTCCACTTCCAATCCAGCTCTCTGCTGTGGCCAGGGAAAGCAGTAGAAGATGGCCCACGTGCTTGGGGCCCTGCACGCATATGTGAGACCCAGAAGAAGCTGCTGGCTCCTGGCTTTGGTTTGGCCCAGCTCCAGCTATTGCAGGCATTTGGGGAGTGAACCAGCAGATGGAAGACCTCTCTCTCTCTCTCTCTCTCTCTCTCTCTGCCTCTCTGTAACTCTGCCTTTCAAATAAATAAATCTTTTAAAAATGATTTACTTATTTATTTAAAAGGCAGAATTGTAGGGAGAGATGAGGAAAGGGAGACAGAGAGGTATCTCCCACTGGGAGTTTACTCCTCAAATGCCCACAACAACCAGGTCTGAGGCACTCCACAATCAGGAGTCAGGAACTCTATACAGATCTCCCACATGGGTGTCAGAAACCTAAGTATTTGGGCCACCATTCACTGCCTTCCGAGGTGTATTAGTATGAACCTGGATTAGAAGAAGAGGAGCTGGCATTGGAACTGGCCCTCTGATATGGGATGCTGACATGTCAATCTGCAGCTTAACCTACGGTCCTACAGGAAATTAAGTGAATCAGATGTCTGGGAACCTACTACATTGGAGGACATAAGATATGTGGCTTTTTTATGCGAATATGTGTGCGTGTGTGTGAGACCCCTGTCTTCCAGGAACTAATAAGATACATAAATGTGTTCAGGGTAGATGAGAAATAGAATGAAATAGGAACTTTTGAATTAAAGAGACAGAAACTTTTGAATTTATCAATTCTTTGTCCATATCATATTGAACTTCTGCAGTTCTGCAATTTTGAGAGCATCTTAGCCACCTTGTGTTTGGGGCATCTGCAGGTGCGGTAAGTCAATCTCTGTATTTCTCTGTATCTTGTCTCCGTGTCTCTCTGCCTTTTCTGCTTATCTTTCAGTCTTTCTTTGGGTGTTACTTCTTATGAGCCTTTCAGGATCAGGAGCTCTGCTCTTGATATCCATAGTCCTTGTCTATGAATTTTATATAAATACCACAACATGGTGTGTGTTTACCCACTTGTTATCCCAGGAGATCAAAGATGTCAGATGAGGGTTTTTAAAAGAATCTCAGTTGTATGTATAGCTATTGCACAGTAGCAGTAACACATACAAATTAATCAGTTAATGATTAACCAATGTCAATAATTAAGTAATTATTGATGCTTGATAATGCTAGAGTGCTTTATGTTTCATAGGTTTCCATTGGTGGGGTTCAAGCTGCTCTATAACAATGTTGGTCAGTAGAATTCATTTAGTTATAGGTAATAGAATGTTAGAGTAGTATTTTTACTTTGTAACCAAAACTCCAGTAAGACAGAGCTTTGGTTTAACAATCAGTTTTTATCTCATCTAAGCAGCCTTCTCTGACCATCCCCATCCCCAGTCTTCTCTGACTTTATATCCAGAGCACCAACTGAATGTCTCTTCTTTGATAATACTCACATCCTGCTTTGATTTTTATTCTTTGTAATGTGTGTATGCTTTTTCAGATAATGCTGCTGTGGTTTCCAAAAGCACAAGTTTAATGGGTCCTTAAGAAAGTCACATCACCTAAGACTAAGAAGCTAGTTGTTAACTGGCTGGGTGTTGCCATTCGAAATGGGCAAAATATCAACTTGCAGTATAAAATTAATGAAACTTTTGGAAAGTTCAGACATTCAGTGATGTAACTGAGACAACTGTTTGCCAGCTACTGATTTATTTGTCAAATATTCACATATCTGAATTATCACGGAGGGAGAAGGTACTGACAGCTGTGCCATAAGGGTGCAATGGGCCAGCTTTGTCCAGCTAGGGCTACATCGAGTCACTTGTGGCCTTTAAAGCATCCAGAGGCCTAGATTCTACCCCTAAAGAATCTGACTTGGGAGGTCTTGGATGAAACCGCAGCACCACAGTGCTTAAAACCCTGTTCAGATTGCCCTGAAAAGAAATTAGGGTTGGGCATCTCTATAATAAGCTTAAAACAATTAGGAAAGATTTGTCTCAAGGACTTTGTGATTCTCTCAAGGGATGTAGAAATGTTATTGCTTTTGAAAAAGTGACCCTTAAGGCCTCAATTGTCTTAGTTCCTGAGAATATTTCTTGATGGTTAAGACTGTTCATGTGAACTAATGTGTTTTAGTGAGAACAGAAACAATGTGTTAATTAAAATCAACCATGAAGTTGAAGCAGAAATGCCAGCGGTCTACTGACTTGTTGATTGTTGACAGATTGGAACAGAAGGAGTTGAGCCAGTTCACATCCTATATGTGGTAGCAACTGGGATAAATGTGTTGATCTTTAGAAATTCTGTAACAGATCATTTAAATGTATTCATGAGCTTTCTCAGAAAGTCTGGAAAACAAGGAGGCTGTGTGGTCTAGAATAAAAGGGCTCAAGACCTTGGACCTCCTCCTAGGGCTGCCTCCTAACCACACATGTGACTTTGGGCCAATTATTTGACCTCTTGAGGTCAGTTTTCTTATCTGTAAAATACATGGACTGTATTAATTGTCATTCAGGTCCACTCCTAATTTAAAAATATATAATTTAATAAAATCTACAAGATCTCTTTATAATTCTAAGCCACTTAACAAGATTGTACTCTCCCTGTGGAAGCACCCAGTGTAAAATCTCTGCTGTTATATTTTCCCCTGAATCTCATAAATCAAGATAGTTTGTACTATTCACCAGTGCTTCCCGATACAGAGTAAAAGCACATTTCTGTTAACACCTCATATTTAGTTTAACCACTGAGCATTTGATAATCAGATTTCACATAAGAAAGGTAAATTCAAATGACCCCAAGTAATGGATCATTAGGTTCAGTTGAGTAAACTTGTTCTTTTTAATTTTTGAAGAATAATATGAAAAGAATTTAAAAAGTCTTATTTGTAAGTTTGTTGATTTTTTTTCCCCAAAGTGAACACACCCATGTAATCAGCACCTAAATCAACAAACAACATCACCGTGACCCAAGTACTTCCATACCTCATTGTCTTCTGATCACCACTTCCCATTTCCTCAGGGATAAACCACTATGCTGATTATTTTCTGCCTATTTTCATGCTTACTCATTTTTGTCTTCTTTTGAACAAATATTTTGAAATTCACTTATAGGGTAATATATACAGGAGATAGTTCATTTGTAGCTCCATACAGTAATCCATGACATGCATCTATCACAATGTTGATTATTATTTGGGTAGTTTCCAAATTGGGATCTTTATAAACAATACTACTGTTAACATTCTGAAATGCTTGAATGTCTTTCGGTGGTTTATATCTGATTTCTGTCAAGTATATTCCTAAGAGAGGAATTGTTGGGTCATGAGCTACATATACTGTTTTTTGGGTGCAGTAACCTATTGGTCTATTACTTGGCGCTGGGGTCTCAAGAATATTACAATCCCCTAAGTGCCAAAGCATTGTTTCTAGGGTTAGAAATATATTAAGGAACTATGCATGTCTATCTGAAACAGATAAACTTCCAGATTCAGTTTACTTAGGCTAATGTTGAAATACATTTTTTGTTCATTGAACACCAGCCACATAGTGGCATTTCATACTAATCGGTAGCAACAGGAACAATAACATCATAATGAGTTTGAAGAAAAATCCACCCTTTAAAAGCAAAAAAAGCCAGAAAAGAAAGAAAAACATCATGTTCTGCTAATGGTCCCATTTACAGTCATCTGGGGAGTATTAGGCACGGTGGCACTGGGCTTTGTTTTGCTTTGTGTTTATTTTAACTGAAGGTGCAGAAGGGGTGCACTCAGAACCTGGGGCAAGGGCCTCCCACACATCAATCCCATTGATTGTGAGATTTGCTGCATAAACAGTTTTATGGTTCTTTTCTTCTGTAGCTTTCCTGAAGGATCCATTTTTAGGCCTTTCAGAAAATCACCTGCTCATTATTTCCACTGTGTGGGTGGGACAACTTGGCCCAAATGGCAGTTCCGATGTCTTTGTGCTACTATTATTGGAGATTTGTTTCTGCCAGAGGTCACGTCCACCTTATCACTTCGTAGCCTGCCAGCCCTTAAAAGGAGGGGGCTACTTCAGGCAGTGTATTCTACTCAGACTCTTAGCAGATCCTGAGAAAATCTGTGGGTGCCTAAGTGGGTGTGTTCAGGAAAGTAGAAAGCCCTAACTCATCTCCCACAGAAAATCAGTCAAGGTCTGAGAAGGGCCAAGTGGACCATAATATCCTTCCCTATGGGCTTATGAGTAAGGTTCACTCCTCTTACACTTGTAGGTCTTGGATCTGCTGTTCTGGAATTAGAGCCTGAGACAGGGATTGGATTCGTGTGATTTATTGAGGATGTGTATCCACTTAATAGAGGGTAGAGAAGCAGAGTAGAGGTCAAATAAATTCACTATATTTCCTGAATCTCTGCAAGTTCTGTAATATGCATTGCACTGCCTACATGCTTGGGGACCCAGAATTCTGAGCCTGCTTGCCTTTCATGTCCTTCATCAGTTGCAAGTCACCAGTAATTTTCCTCGAAAGGAGGATCCATTCAGCCAAGGATACTTCTTCAGGGAATAGGACAGCTAGGAGCCCTTAGTTGCTATCAGGAGCTAGGGAGTAGATACATGGCTGACCAAATAGAGTAATACTGGCATGTGTTACACACACCTATTGCGATTCCTAGGGATTTTACCATGGGAGTGGAAAGAGAGGTGTCATTTCTTTCTAAACTCTAAACATTTGGTTGGCCATATGGACAGTAGGAGGACAGTTTGTGGTGGCATCTTCTGCTTACCAGTAGGCATTTAGTGAACTTTCATCAGACTCAATCCAGAAACAATCTGTTCCTCCTCAAGTCCACAAACACTCTATACCTCTTTTCCTCACTCCTAGCATCTCTCACCTATCATAGCTAGCTGAAAATTCACTTATCCTTAAAAATCAGCAAAATCCCACTTCCCTTTCAAAGTAAAAAGTATACCCATCACCATCAGCTTAATTTAACCCCTTCCCTTTTAGCTCCAGTCACTCAATCTAACATTTAATTAGACTAGGGTTGTGTGCTTTCAAGATAGATGACCTCATCTTCCATAGAAGACTGTAAATTTGTCTTAGATTGGGATTCTCTAGGAGCAGATCCTAGGATGAAGATTTGAGTGTGAAGGTGTGATTCCAGCAAGCACTGATAGAGGAATGGTGAAGTGAGGTAGGCTACCCAAGGTGCACTATGTGAAGGTCAGCACTGTCAGTGACAGGAGGTCCTCTCCTGAGGACCCACAGTAGAATCTGCAATGCACATCTCAGAACTGTGCAGTTTCAGAGGTTGAGTAAATGAAGCTTCGTTCCCCCAGTTTTGTCCTCATTTGTGAGGGCATAATCTGGGACAGCTAACTTTCTTAGCACTGCTGGTATATCCAAGCATGGTTCTCATGGCAGAGAACCTTCTTGAGCAGAGATGTAGGTGTTTGTGATAGGACGGCAACTGTGTAAGTGTTAAGGTGGCTGGAGATGGGGGCATAACAGCATCTTCCCTGAGCTTCTGGAAGGCAAGAATCACATATGCATCTAAATACCGCATCCCAGCTTGCAGGGAACATGCTGTAACATACTTATTTATGTCACTGATTTTCGGTTGCTGTTGGCTGAGAAGTGGTATAAATGGGAGTGTTAGGCACATAGTTATATTAACAATCTTGTAAAAATTGAGGTGCCTAAGGCAATAACTCAGCAAATTCAAACTAATTTTTTTCCAAGATTCAATGTCACTGTATCTGTGCTGTACCAGTTGGTAAAAAGTGTTATGGATACCAGATGCTACTAAGGAGTTTTCACACATATGATGAGTCTGTGTCATAGGTTGGATATTCAAGTACATTTGGGGGACATTAAAATTAAATGCAGTTTAGAAGACCTACAACAAAGGTGGACTTCTAAATTCAACCTCTAGCTGTCACAGTACTATCTGTAGTTCTCATATTCTCCTTTCTCTGTGACAGTTATTGGATTTTTCATTCCTTCTCTAACATTTGCCCGAGTCCTATAAAGTAGGTTGCTTCTGACAAAAGGGATAACTCTGGGCTTTTCTCTTCTATGTATCAAGTGTATCATCTTACAATAGAAATTTCATAGTTCAAATGTAGCATATGAACTTACCTCCTTTACTCTTACAGTATTTCCCATTCATGCACCCACCAAGTATCTTTCAAGTGCCTGTGCTACGTGCCAGGCACAATTCTGGATATATCATTGCACAATCACCTACCCACCTTCAGTGGGTTTGCATTGTAGCTAGGAGAATGCCTTCATTCAGTAAACAAAATTAATGAGTAACCTATATAGTACATTAGAAGTTGCTGTGTTATGTGGGAAACGAGAGCAGAATGTGGGAGATAAGGAATGTTGGTGAATCCATGATGATTTGATAAAGAATGGTCATTCTAGGTAACCTTGAGAAGGTTGAACCAAAAAACAAGGGAAAGAGTTTCGTATATCTTTTTCTGCATTAGTTGGATGCTACATTATTCCCTTTTCTTTGAAATATTCTATACATTTTGTTTTGTAAGTCTCCTAGTTCCTTCGATTGACCACCAAATCGTCCTCTCTCCTAGTCCACTGCTGTCCATTTCCTTCCACATGCAATGATTCTGACTCCATGATTTTCTTCTGGCCTCTTTCAATGTGAATATTATTCCACAGAAGCAAAGCCATGCCCCAAACACTGTTTTTCCCTACTTTTAGAGTAAATCTAACAACTATTTCTGGCATACTCAATGTTTTACTTCCGATGTTAAATCTTGTTCTCATTCCTTTGCAGTGCTTAGACTTTTAGGAGCAGAATTTCTCTTCATTCATGGTCTACTTATCCCTGCTCCATCTTCACAAAAAAGAAAAGCAGTGCAGTCTATACATTTCATGTGCTTTATTTACTTGGTTCTATGTGCTTTGATGCACATAGGCCTGAATGACCAAATGCCTCTTAGGACTCGTTCCTAGTCTAAATGCCTGCTTCTCTGAGGAAGGCTTCTAAAATGTGATCAGTTTGTTCTCATTTTTTTGGGTAGTCTAATGAGTCTAAGCAACGCAAAAATTGCATTTCTCCTTTTCCTGCCTCATCATGCTCTCTCTTGCTCTATGATGAGGTGCTGCAGATATTGGGTTTCTTTTCACAGAAACTCTGTCCAGGAAATTGCTTTTTCAAATCTTTCATTTATCCTGTCTGACCTTCAATGTATATGCTGTACATTTATAGATAATAAGGAATTCATTATTCAAGAACCAAAAAGTGAGGAAATATCTCTCAAGCCATATCAAGTTATTTTGTTATATATATATATATATATATATATATATACACACACACACACACCAGCTATTACAAATTTGTTCTGGGTCTTAGAATACATAAATTAATTTATATTTAATTTAAGTAATAAAAGTGAAGCTGCAATGAATTGAAAATGCAACAAAAATTGTTGCTGCTCTCAAATATATCTGGAAAGTGGAAGGCAAAGTGAATTTCAACTTTGGTTTATTATATATATGTATATATATATATGTATATATTGCAGCTTCACTTTTATGACTTAAATTAAATATAAATTAATTTATGTATTCTAAGACCCAGAACAAATTTGTTATAGTTGGTGTGTGTGTGTGTGTATGTATGTATGTAAAGTACATATAAATCAGATTTGGACAAATCAAATCTTATCTGAAATATACAAGAAATCCCCAATAAACAGGGAATTTATCTTGTCTACAAAATGATATTTTTAAAAATTTATAATCAACTTCTATATGGTCAGTGTTTCCAATTATTTTCTTCTTTTAATTTGGTTTCAAATCAGCTAAATTGAGCCTAAGATGAGTTCATCAATAAGTGTTTTTCATTTTTGACAAACTTATGAATAATGTTAATTTGCAGCATGAATTAATCACAGAGGATAACTAAATTTTCTAAAAATGTGTTCTTTACCCTTTAATTGTCCTATGGATATTGGGATCTGGTCTGGCAAACTTCATGGAGTGTGTCCACTGAGGTGACCCAGATCACATGAAAAATGTAACTAATCCACACTTCTAACTTGACATGTTCACTTGGCAGGATGCTGGCTTCAAACTTGGACCCTGTGACATCCTGGATACAGCAGCTTAGCTTCCACTGACCCACACTCCCCTTGGGACTTCTACCTTAGTTGGAAGGATTAACAAAAGAAACATTAAAGCCCTTTTGTTGTTGTTTAGCCTGGGAATCAGAAAACATTAGGAAGGCTTTTTTCCTCTGTTTCTTTTTTAGAGAGGGAATCTACCTGACATATTTCATAAACTCTTATCCTGTTACCCGTTCTACCTTAAAAGAACAAAATCCAGAAGGACCTAAGAAAGAAAGCCTTAAATCCCATTTTAAAGTACCAGATGTCTACATAGCTTTTTTTTTTTTTTTTACAAGAAAATTGGTGGTCTATATTTTGTCTCAAAGCCTGAACTCATCAAGAGGTCATTAATTGATATTAATTGTTTTTTATATACTAAGATATATACATCAGAGTAGGATTTGGGACAATAATTAAAATTATTTGCATAATTTAAATAAGAAACCCTAGATTTTTGAGTATGGCATGGGTTCATACCTGAGCCTCAAAGATTTACAATGCTAGCGTTATAAAGGAGATTTCATTGTCTTTGGTTTTAATAAAGATATTATGAGTTTAAGCCCAGAAAAATGTGAAATTTTAAGATTATAACAATGATTATTATTCCATCAAAAGCAAAAGCTACATTTGTTATCTATTTTCTGAGCTATTTTGGTAGACATAGCTGACAAAACTTGGTAAGCTGATTCAATACTAGCTATCTGACCATACAGGGCCTCTCCTATTCCTTCTGACATGTATAGGCTTTATGTGTATAGAAGCCAAAACAAACATTATTTCTCAAGGACTTATGTGATGATAAGGAGCCACTATGGCCCATTCTGTGGGCCCAGACCTCAAGTAACACGTGAGATGGAACTCCCTGGATATATGTCCTTATTACTTCAAAATAATGTTTACCACCTCCAAATGGAAATGACTGGAAGCATCCTGCTGTCTCATGATCCAAAGCAGAATGAGATGATCAGTGATGCACAGGTGGAAACAGAAGGCAGAGAAGAATCTGCCTATGCACTGAACTGAAGTTCTAGAATTAAAGTACCTGACTGGTGCCAAGTGCTTGTTAGTGTCATGAGGGCTCAGTATCTGCACCAAGAGGTAAGAGTCATCCCTTGAGCTGTAGGATAGTGATTGTGATTGCCTATGTGCAGTTAGTGCCTGCACTACTGAGCTCTGTGGTGGAATTAGCAGGCATCACAGCTCAAAGAAACTCCTTACACAAAGGGAACTCAAGTCATGAAGTGGGAACATGGTTCTGTCACTTGATAATTTTGCTCAAATTCTTTCAGACACTTGTAGCAGCAATCTCAGAAGCTGATTTTTTTTTAAAAGGATTTATTATTTATTTGAAAGGCAGAGTTACAGAGAGATCTTCCACTTGATGGTTCACTCCCCCAAATGGCCGCACTGTCAGGGCTGGGCCCAGCTGAAACCAGGAGCCTGGAATTCCATCCCAGTCTCCCAAGTGAGTAGAAGGGTCCAAGGACTTGGGTTGTCTTCTGTTGCTTTACCAGGCACACCAGCAGGGAGCTGGGTTGGAAGTGGAGCAGCTGGGACTCGAACTGATGCCCTTATGGGTTGCCAGCATTGCAGATAGCAGCTTAACCTGTTGTGCCACAATACCAATCCCAGTAGCTGATATTTTTTTAATAAGAAAATGCGGAGTCTGAAAGATAATTTGTTCTAACAAATCATTTTGCAAAGATATGAGAAGGACCAGAGCTGTGGCTCACTTTGTTAATCCTCCACTTGTGGTGCTGGCATCCCATATGGGCGCCGGGTTCTAGTCCCAGCTGCTCCTCTTCCAGTCCAGCTCTCTGCTGCAGCCCAGGAGGGCAGTGGAGGATGGCCCAAGTGCTTGGGCCCCTGCACCTGCTTGGGAGACCAGGAAGAAGCTCCTGGGGGTGCTTCTGGCTTTGGATCAGCACAGTGCCAGCCATAGCGGCCATTTGGGGAGTGAACCAATGGAAGGAAGACCTTTCTCTGTCTCTCTCTGTCAATGTCTATAACTCTACCTGTCAAAAAAAAAAAAAAGATATGAGGGACAGTCATGCTGAGATATTTCATTGGCTGGTGTTTAAACTCAGAGTTTCACTTCAAAAACAAAGAATGAAGAAATCTTGAAAGTAATTCCTGAGAGCATTCTCATAACAGAAGCGTTTTTGTCAATGAAGAACCAAGACAATTTTTTTTTCTTTCCCTGTCTATCTCTCTGAACTTTCCACTGTGCCTTTTGTTTTACCTTCCTCTCCTCTTTTCCCTTTTAGCCTTTTCTCTGTGTTTCTCTTTTTTTTAACTTTTATTTAGTAAATATAAATTTCCAAAGTACAGTTTATGGATTACAATGGCTTCCCTCCTCCATAACCTCCCTCCCACTCGCACCCCTCCCATCTCCCGCTCCCTCTCCCATTCCATTCACATCAAGATTCATTTTCAATTATCTTTATATACAGAAGATCGATTTAGTACATATTAAGAAAAGATTTCATCAGTTTGCACCCACACAGAACATAAAGTGTAAAATACTGTTTCAGTACTAGTTATAGCATTAAATCACATTGGACAACACATTAAGGACAGAGATCCCACATGAGGAGTAAGTGCACAGTGACTCCTGTTGTTGACTTAACAATTTGACACTCTTGTTTATCGCCTCAGTAATCACCCTAGGCTCTTGTCATGAATTGCCAAGGCTATGGAAGCCTTTTGGGTTCTCCGACTTTGATCTTATTCAGACAAAGTCATAGTCAAAGTGGAAGTTCTCTCCTCCCTTCAGAGAAAGGTACCTCCTTCTTTGATGGCCCCATTCTTTCTACTGGGATCTCACTCGCAGAGATCTTTCATTTAGATTTTGTTTTGTTTTGTTTTGTTTTGTTTTGTCAGAATGTCTTGGCTTTCCATGCCTAAAATACTCTCATGGGCTCTTCAGCCAGATCCGAATGCCTTAAGGGCTGATTCTGAGGCCAGAGTTCTGTTTAGGACATTTGTCATTCTATGAGTCTGCTGTGATTCCCGCTTCCCATGTTTCTCTTATTATTTTCTGTTTCCATAGGTGAAGGAACACAGAAAGAACACAACATAACTTCAATATAATTGTCTTCTCTTGTGTCTTTTTTTGAAAAAATATTTACTTATCTATTTGAAAACTGGAGTGAGAGAGAGAGAGAGAGAGAGAGACATCTTCCATCTGGTTCACTCCCCAGATGGCTACCGTGTCCAGGGTTGAGCCACAAGCTTCATCACCCACATGGATACCAAACACTTAAGCCATCCCCTGCTCCTTTCCGCAGGCCATTACCAGGGATCTAGATCAGAAATGGAGCAGCCAGGACATGATCCGGTGCCCATATTGGATTCTGGCAACCCTAGACAGCAGCTTTAGCTGCTACGCCACAATGCCAGCCCCTTCTCATGGCTTTTAATCAGCATCTTTCAACTCATCCTGCTAAGCTTATTATCTTGTTCTTTTAAATTGGACATTTTAATGTGGCTTTATCACACAAAGATCTCAGAAGCAAGTGGTGATTTGGGGGTTTTCATGGCTGATATTTTTGGCTTTCAGTCTCAGAAATAAAAACATGTAAAAAGTACTCAAATCAGCAGAATAAGTCCCAGTTTTAAAATTAAACCCATATTCAAATTACAATATCAGTAGTCAAATTTTCTTCTCTTAAAAAGATGTATTGACAATAGTTTTCAGTGACAGAAAATTATCCTTTATGTGTATCAGAGACCAAAACATAATAAACTTTGAGAAATTGACACTCAAGTTAGGATATCTTTTGATATTAATATCCAATGCCAGGCTGGTAGCTTTATGCTAAGCTACTTTGGAAAACATTCCCAGGCACAACTGTAGCCTGTAAACTCTTCTACAATTTGTAAATATTGGTGGAGAACAAAATGTAGAAGTGGGAACAAATGGAACTTAAAGACCCACTTAATTGGCGTCTGTGTCAAATCTAAGGATAGCTTTCTCAGGTTCACGGAGCATACAAGAGAAAGTCTTCTGAGTTTCAGAACTGATCAGAATTAGAATAAAACCTAAACCTGGTGTGCTACTTTTCTACAGTATTTCCATCTGATTTTGCAAATTTCCAGTGGAAAAAATCATTTATGATTCTATTCATACAGTTTTAGGGTGCTGAGTCCATAATCGAGGTACTTGTTTGACTTCTATGCACGAAGGAATGGTTGTAATTCTTTCCAGAGTTATAGTTTGCGAAGCTGTGGACCCTCCGTCACAATTTCAGAGAAAGTATTGAGCATATTTAAAATGGCACCTGATTCTTCATTCACTTTGTTAACCAAATTAGCTTGTTTCCTAAAGTGCCCAATAAAGCCATGAGAGATTTCTACTAATGGGTTAAAAATAGCACCTTTTTAAATATTGGTGATTTTTTCATATCTAGTCTGATATTTTTTAAGGATGAGAGAAGCTTTTCAATTAATTCAAAAATCTTTTTAGTTAGTGTTTAAGTGAGAAATTTATAGTTTCTCACATACATTTTTCTGAACTGAGCAACTTCCGATGAGGCATATTAAATCATTTACGAGCAGAAAATCAATGACTCACACCAGGTGAACAGCACGTTGCTGTGTGTCATTCAGTTTTAGAATTTCTTCCCACTTTAAATTTATTTCTGATGACAGTCAGCTTCTTAAGATCGTATCAAATACCTTCACCTCTCGTTGGGACAAAAGAATACAATGGAGCTACTTAATGCAAGAGGGAAGTGCTTTTAAGATTTCTACCGAGAGAATTACCTACTTCTGGGGCTAAGGACAATTTTACACATTACCATTTATGAAAGGACTCCCAAATTGAAATCCAAGACAACTGCTATCATTAATCCATTTATTCCTGTAATAATTTAATATCCTTCATGGGTTGGTTATCAGGACAGCTAGCCAGTTCTCTGTCCCTTCACCTGCCTTGATTTTCTCATAGAAGAGTCATTTTAAATATAAATCTTGACTCTTGCCAGCAAAACTTTCTCTAGTCATCCTTTATACTAGGCAGAGTATCTGGCTTCAGAGACTTATTTTCCAGATATCTCTAACTTTTGCTTTCTGTGTTCTCTTTATACCCTTGGCTCTTACCATTTTGGTATTTGTATGCCTGAATTCCAACTGCCATGGCCTGATGAGTTTATCTGGCCTTTAAAGCCCAATTTGCTCATGCAAGAAGCAGCAGGAAGTACCAGGGAATTAATTCCCATTGGTGCAACCTTTAACCAATGACTGAGGGAGTCAGTGTATAAATGCCCCAGCTCCTGGCCAGCACTGTGGAGTAGAGGGTTAAGCCAACACTTGCAATGCCAGCATCCCATATGGGTTCTGGTTTGAGTCTTGGCTGCTCCACTTCCCATCCAGATCCCTGCTAATGTGCCTGGGAAAGCAGTGTAAGATGGCACAAGTTCTTGGGCCCCTGCACCCACATGGGAGACCTGGATGAAGTTCTTGGCTCCTGGCTTCAGCCATGGCCATTGCAGCCCTGGTCATTGCAGCCATCTGGGGAGCGAACCGGTGGATGAAAGATCTCTCTATGTCTCTCCCCTTGTCTCTCCTTGACTCTGGCTTTCAAATAAAATAAAATAATAAATAAAAATTCCTCCCCTTCCCTTGGGGAAGCCAACCCTGAGGCATGTGTTCTACACTTTCCCAGAGATCCTCCATAGGACTGCGCCCAGTCATCCATAATAACTTGCTTGATAAAGCCACCACATTTATTGCTTTCTCTTGCCAGTCTCACTGCCATCTATTTCCCTACCAGTATTTTCTAAGATTCCCTCCCTAAAAGTTTGCTCTTGAATTCATCTCAGGTTCAAGTCCTGGATCTACATCTGGAGAAATTCTGGAAAAATTGTGTAGAAACACTTTCAGTCTACGTCCTCTAAAAAGAACTACATAGGGGCAGGTGTATGTGAAAGCCAGTTAGGTGGCTGGTTTCAATGCTAGCATCTCATATCAGAGTGCTTGTTCAAGTCTTGGCTACTCTGGTTCTCTTCCAGCTTCCTGCTAATGGTCCTAGGAAGACACTGGAGGATGGCCCAAGTACTTGGCTTCCTGTCAATCACGTGGGAGACCAGGATGGGTGCCTGGTTCCTGGCTTCAACCTGGCACAGACTTGGCTGTTACAACCATCTGGGGAAGGAACTGATGGATTCTGTCTCTTCATTTCTCTCTGTTGATTAATCTTTCAAATAAATAAGTACTTTTTTTGTTTTTAAAGAACTAAATAAGCAGTTCTCATAATTGTTCAAGACTAAGTCTCCACCTTGGGGAAAATTTTCTAGGTGTTTAGTTTGTAGCATATCATTGCCTTAGGAAATCTGACAGAGCATATGTAATTGAATTTGGTTCACTTCAACCATGTTAATTAACACTTGCTTAGAGATGAACTCTGGTCAGCAGTCTGAGACTTGGATTATACAATCTTCGAAAGATTTGCAGCTCAGCAGATCTAAAAGATGCAGATCTATCTCAAAATTAAAATGTTCTAGACACAATTTCTGAAATTGTTTTTCTGATAATTGTCCATACTAAATTAAAAAGAACATTCGTCTTTGTCCCCTTTCCTTTTCCTGTAAGCAATTTAAGAACAAGTATAATATAGTTTACCAAAGCCCATGGCAAGACTCTTCTATCCTCAAATTAAAATATTGTGAATTTTCTTTAAATAAATTTTCTGAAGTTCATCTCCAGACCACAGAAGCAGAACCTCTGGAATTCAGAAATTCACATTTTATGATTCCCTAAAAATGATTTTCATAGTCTAAGTCCCATGGGCTTGGTGCTTGATTTTTTTTTCACTTTTCCTTTCTTCTAATCTCATGGTTAAGTTGAATCAGATTGTCCCATTCTTTTGACAATCTAAAGGAAACATATTTGCATGTACACCCTGTGGAACAGTATTTACTCAAGCCTGGGCTCAACAGAAAATAATATGCTTCATAAGATGTCCAAATTCCTATAATAAAAATGAAACAATAAACACATAGAAATATGAGGAAGAAATTACACCCATTAAATGCATCTAGCCCGATGAGTGATAGGATGGCTGCCTATTCAAGTTGGAAATTTTACACATGATCGAAGCTTTATTTAGTCTAATGGAATGTGCTTCCTGAATTTGGCTTTTAACTAAGCCAGAGCACAATGGTGAGTATTATGTGATTGGACTGAGCTCATTCCCTTCTCCAGGTCATTGTGATTCAGTCTTGACTGCCTCTTTCTCTCAGGTAGCCCAGCGCCCTTCAGCTCCTCTATGGTTTAGAAAGTCATTCGGGTTGCTACAGAAACAGACTTAACAGTTTTTATACACCTCTTTCCAGGCTCTCTCAAAAGTCTTCTGGAATCATTGGGAAGACTTAGCTTTATTTTACAGTTTAGGAAACACCAGCTCAGTGATTTATGGAGATAAAATTCACAAAATATGTCACTAGTGGCCAGGATTAATGAGCCGTCTCATTGCTGGATGATCACATGGGTGGACAGATGCCAAGCTTATCACACCAGTAAAGTATATGTTATCCTCAGTTGCTTTTACAAGGATGCAGTATGAGGGATGCTTTGAAAAGATCATGAAAAAATGAAATTAAAATATGTTTATTTTGGTGAAAAAATTTTGAAATCCATTCAGTTTTTCTTAACACACAATTTCCATGAATTTGTTGAAGATCTTTCATGTTGGCTGTTTTTAAGGACCGCATTGAACGCATCATTCTTGGAAGTTTCAGCATACTCATGTATGACCTTATAGTTATGTGTCTTTATGTAGACATATATTGGGGAGGTAGGGATGTACCAAAGTCTAATTGTAACATGGGCTTCTGAAGGCTCTTTTTTTAAAAAATATTTATATATTTAAAAGGCAGAGCAAGAGATAAATATAGATAGAAGATAGATAGATAGATAGATAGATAGATAGACAGATCGATCTTCCATCCACTGGTTCACTCCTCAAATGATCTCAACAGTCTGCCATAGGCTATGCTAAAGCCAGGAACCAGGACCCCATACTGGTCTCCCACATGGATGGCAGGGGTCCAAGCACTTGAGCCATCTTTTGCTGCTTTTCCAGGTGCATTAGCAGGGAGTTGGATTGGAAGTGGAGCAGCTGGGACTTGAACTGGTGCTCCAGTATGGGAAGCTGGTGTCACAAATGGCAGCCTACCCCACTATGTCACAATGCTGGTCCTCTAAATGTCATTAATTCAAATTTCAAATCTTTGTCTTCATGCATTGCTTGGTCACTGAGAATAAACTCATTAGTGACAGAACTGAGAAAGCAATGTCAAGATGCTCATATATCCTTGGAAGAATTTTATTAAACCCCTCTGCCCCTGTCACTCTGGATTTGCCACACCATCATTCAAGCAGATCTTCAGGGTTCAAATTGTTTTGAGCATTTTCATCAGCTCCCAGGGGACCTTGATATCAGAAGGAATGTATTCCATTCTCAGGCCCTCAACAGTGATGAATTTCTAATGTAGATGTGAAGGTTGTGATTGGCCAGGGATGTTGCGAAGTGGCCAATCTACTGAATCTCTTCAGACATTCCAGGGATGAAGCAAACCACCTGCCTTTGTAAAACATCCAAATACTAGGTCTTCCTAAAGACCTTCTTTAGGTCTTCCCTTTCTCAGACCTTTCTGAATCTATCCACACACAACGAGAGGGACTTAAAATAGATGGAAGAGAACCCTTAAGCTATTTTCTTCCAAGACTTAGTGTGGCCTTTATTTTGGACCACTGGCCTGGGTATGAATTCTGAGATGTGTGCAGTTATCAGATAGTGATTTAGAATTTCTACTGACCTACAAAAGACATTCTCTATTAAAACCTAAAGCACATCTCAAGTTTCTCCTCCACTGGAGTGTAGACTGAAGATGGAGCATTATCAGACATCACCCCTGCCTGTCTAGGTCTGAACCCCAACAATACAATCCCGAGGACTTCAGTCTTACTAGCAGAATTTCTCACATTGCTGATATTGTGGGATTTACAAGGAAGGTCCATGCTGACTTCTATCTATTTTCCACCTATGGTCACTGACATCTTCTAGCCCATTATCACATTGCTGAGTTCAGGGGTTGGGGAGAGTCAGTCTTCTTTCTCTAATGTTAAAGTGTAACCATATGGACACAGACATCTTGATAACTTAGGTATAATTATTTCAGTGTAGTCACTTGTATTTGACTCCCGTTTCCATTTCTTATAGTTTCCAAGTCTCTTTGGGAATGCAAGATTGTTTCTCCTGGAAATGGTTCTAATTGAGCAAAAATATGCAATTGGGCACATCAAACAGCTTCCTACTGTCTAAAGGTACCTGGACCAACCTCAGTCTGTCCTGGACATAGGATGTAAGCACCAGGGTAACAAATATCAGGAAGAATATTAATTCACTAATATTTAAGTTATCATATGAAAAAAATTTGCTTAAAGCCAATTTGACTGCTATTTGTATATCAACATTTATCACTCAAAGATTAGAGATCTTAATATAAGAAAATCATTTTGTTTTTTCCTGTATTATCTATGAATCACCACTAAATCAAAAAATTTATGTTTAATTTTTCTAAAGTATAAATAATACCACCACTGTGTTTCTAATTCTAATTTTGTATTGCTATATGCTCTTTATACCATAAAAAAATCTAAAGAGCAAATTGGTAAGTAAGTAGATAAAGATCTTTCTAAGGTATGGAAAGGAGATTTCACTGTTTTAAGATAAAGAAACAGTGGGGCCAGTGCTGTGGCACAGTAGGTTAATCCTCTGCCTGCAGCACCGGCATCCCATACAGGCGCCAGTTCTAGTCTCAGCTGTTCCTCTTCCCATCCAGCTCTCTGCTGTGGCCTGGGAAAGCAGTAGAAGATGACCCAAGTCCTTGGGCCCCTGCACCCATGTGGGATACCTGGAAGAAGCTCCTGGCTCCTGGCTTCGGATCGGCACAGCTCCCGCCGTTGCAGCCATTTGGGGGAGTGAACCAGTGGACAGAAGACCTTTCTCTCTGTGTTTCCCTCTCACTGTCTGTAACTCTACCTCTCAAATAAATAAATAAAAAATCTTTAAAAAAAAGATAAAGAAGCAGTAAGATAATTCAACAAATGACACACATACACACAAATGATATTTAATCCAAGTCACTTTCTCCTTAATTTTAATAGGTGATTGCAGTTCAGTTCAATGTAGGTGTATACCATATATCGTTGATTCATAAACTCTTCTCAATCATTCATTGTTTCACATGCAAGTGAGAAGTTGTATTCATCAGCATGCCAGGAAACAATCTCCATGTTTCCATGGCTTCAACCACAAACATTCATGCCTTACTCACATTTGTCGCCAGCTGACTTGGAGTACTTTTTGTGTCCTCTCACCCTGGACCATGGATGGAGGATTCCTTTGGCCAGGCCACTGTTGTAAAAGAAGGGGCAATTGCCAGTTGTGGGGTGTGCATTAGCTTAGTGGTCAAGACATCTGCATTCCCTATTGAGCACCTGGCTTATGCTTCCTGTTTATTCAGACACTGGGAGGCAGCTATAATGCTCAAGTGTTTGGGTTCCTGTTATGTCTGTGGGAGACTTAGAAGGAGTTCCCCAATCTCAGCTTTAGCCTGGCCCAACCTTGGCTGTTGCTGGCATAGGGGGAATGAATTAGTAGATGAGAAAGTCTCTCTCTCTCTCTCTCTGTCTCCCTCCCCACCCCCTCTCAATCTGTGTGTGTGTGTGTGTGTGTGAATGTGTCTGTCAGCCTGGATCTCTCAAAAATTTTTTTGAAAATGTGTGGCCAGTTTATATTCCATTGAGTAAAGCAAGTCAGATGACTAGGCCCAAAATTGAGGAGGGCAGAAAAATAGATATCTTCAGGGCCGGCACTGTGGCTCAGCAGGTTAACGCCCTGGCCTGAAGCACCGGCGTCCCATATGGGTGCCGGTCCTAGTCCCGGCTGCTCCACTTCCCATCCAGCTCTCTGCTGTGGCCTGGGATAGCAGTAGAAGATGGCACAAATCCTTGGGCCCCTGCACCCACGTGGGAGACCTGGAAGAAACTCCTGACTCCTGGCTTCAGATCGGCACAGCTCCAACTATTACAGTCAATTGGGGAGTGAACCAACGGATGGAAGACCTCTTTCTGACTCTTCCTCTCTCTGTGTAACTCTGACTTTCAAATAAATAAATAAATCTTTTTAAAAATCCCTTTTTTAAAAAAAAAAAGTATCTTCTACAGAGAGACATTGAAATCACTTAAAGGGAGACAGGGGATGCATATTATCACAGGCAAACAGGGAGTGAGTTATTGGGAACAGCAATCAATTCTAATACAGAATGGCTTATCGTAACATTTACTCTCATGAGTGTTTGGAAATACAGGGAGTTTCTCAGTGTCTTAACTGGATTTGTTCATGCCTTTGAGTCAGGATTTCTGCACGTTAGGATACAGTTGGATATAGACTGGCCTGGGAATGACTGCCGTGGGCTCACCTGCGTTCCTTTCCCACATTTCTCATTCTGCATCAGGATAGCTGAGGCTTGTTCACATAGCAGTGATAGGGTTCTAAGAAACAGAGCTCAAGTTGCAAGGGGGCTTGAGGCCTAGATTTGCAACAGGCACAATACCACCTCCGCCATAGTTGCTGGCCATAGCAGTCTGCAAGGTGAACCCAAATCTGGGGGACAGAGAAGACTCTATCACTTGAAGGAAGGGCTAAAATGTAACATTAAAAAGACAGCCTTTGAAGAAAATTCATGAACACTTCATTTGAAAATCGTTTTGTATTTACAAAAAATTATGAAGAGAGTACAGAGCACACCATGTGCCCCACCCCCAGTGTCCCCTATTATTAAACCTCTTACATTAGGATAGTATGTTTGCCACAACTGAAGAACTTGTGCCACAAATATGAAATCTAAGCATAGTTTTTTCTTTATATGACCCTCCATGAACTTTTTGAAGATGACTCTTACATCATTATGAACTAAAATCTACCACTTACTTGGGTTTTCTTAGTTTTCCTTTTGTGTTCTTTTTCTTCCAAAATCCTACGTGGAATACCAATCTACATGTAGTCATTACATCTCCATAGGCTCTTCTTGACTGTGACGGTTTCTCAGCTATCTCTTAGTGACCTTGTACTCTTTTCTATACCATAATCTTTGGGATGAAGTTGTTGATACAACCCCCAATGAAAGAGCCAAGAGTTATGTTCTGCTGTCTTGAAGGTAGAGTAGCAAAATCAGTTATTTAGAATTAAATTATGTGGGAGACTTGCCAGTTCTCCCCAATTTATCTATTTGTTAGTTTCTTTTCTTATTAAATCACACACACATATTTGTATATTTATATCTATCTTTACATGTATCAGCATGGATGGACTCCTAAGTATTTATTTTATATTTTGGGTTATAATTTAATCTTATTAATGTCATTTTATTTATTTCGTTGGTCAAATATGTTTCAGCTTTGGCAATTGGGAGCTCTTTAAATTTGCTCTTATATCTCTTTGTAATATTCCAGCATTGTGAAGAGTAATTTTTTTGTATTTTCTCAGGTTTTGGATCTTGTAATATGCTCCACGCTCATCTTTGATATTCCCTTAGTCATAGACTCAGCCATTTCTCCAAGGAGCACTTGTTCTTTTATTAGAGCATAGTATTACAAACTAAGAGCTGTGTGCTGGGTGTGCTGACCACTGCTGACTTGTAGCTACTAAGCCCTTTCAGCTGACACAGCAAGCAAAGTTATGTATATATACCAACATATGTATCTACTCGTGTCTATATAAGTATTTCTACATTGAATTATCTGTACTTACATTAAGCTAAACTTGAGTCCATCCTATTATCTCCAGCTCTAATCTATTACCATATGGATCTTAGCTTCCTCTCTTTGCGCATCAGCAGTCTCATATTCCAACAGTGAGCAGCCTGGCCCCTACCACATGCTTTCCATTTACTTAATTGTTCAGTTCCAGTATAGTGATCGGAGATGTTAACTTGCACTCCTATTGGAAACAGTCTTATCAAGTAGAATACAGTGATTGTGAATAGCTTCTTTTGTCTTTGGCATAATTTCCAAAATTGTTTAGTTCAGCACCTTTTTGCCCATTCATTTCAGAGAGGTTGTTCCATCCACTTGTAATACACTTCGATTGTTTTGTCACATTCTGAAATCCATTTTTTTTTTTTTTTTTTACAGGCAGAGTGGACAGTGAGAGAGAGAGACAGAGAGAAAGGTCTTCCTTTGCCCTTGGTTCACCCTCCAGTGGCCGCCATGGCTGGCGTGCTGCGGCCGGTGCACCGCGCCGATCTGAAGGCAGGAGCCAGGTGCTTCTCCTGGTCTCCCAGGGGGTGCAGGGCCTAAGCACTTGGGCCATCCTCCACTGCCTTCCCAGGACACAGCGGAGAGCTGGCCTGGAAGAGGGGCAACCGGGAAAGAATCCGGGGCCCTGACAGGGACTAGAACCCGGTGTGCTGGTGCCGCTAGGTGGAGGATTAGCCTATTGAGCCGCGGCGCCAGCCGGTTTATTCTATTTTTAAAATATTCATTTGTTTTTGAAGGCAGAGCAACAGAGGGAGAGGGAAAGGAAGGGAGGAAGAGAGAGAGAGAGAAAAAAGAGAGAGAAACTCTGAGTCTGTTGGTGAGGGAGAGAATCTGTCGATTCATCTGGTTCACTTCCCAAATGGCCACAACAGGCAGGTCTGGGCGAAGCTGAAGCCAGGAGCCAGGAATTCCATCCTCATCCCACATGGGTGGCAGGGGCCCAAATACTTGGACCATTGTCCACTACCTTCTCACCAGCACTGGCAGGAACATGGAGAGGAAGCAGAGAAGCAGCGACTTATTTTTGCACTCAGATATGGGATATCAGTGACACAGAGATTCAACCCACTTTGCCACAACATCAGCCCCTAAATATTACTCTGGGTACTGTAAAAATATATTGCTCTTGACATTTATATGTATATATACACACATATATAATATATTTATATATGCTTTATATCCACCATTACTTTGTCGTATAAAGTAGTTTTACTATCCAAAGATACCAACAAAATTTACATACTTTATTTATTTAATCCTCATCCCATCCAGACCCCAGGGAGCAGTTGGTCTATTTTCTTTCTATATAGTTTTGCATTCTCCAGAGTATCATATCAATAAAATCATAAACTTTTAGCTTGTTCAGACTGGCTTCTTCCACTTAGAAATATGATTTGAAAGACTCATCCCTTGCTTTGCATTGTTTAATAGTTCAGTTTAATCCCTGAGATTGGCCCATTGTGTGATGGAGGTAGCCCAGTATGTTTTTCCGTTTTAGGAAGGACACCTCAGCTGCTTCCTTTGTCAGATGATTAAAAATAATGTTGTTACAAAATTTCATATACAGGTCTCTATGTTGACATCAATTTTTAGTTCGGTTAATATCTAAGAACTTCAGTATTATTAAGAAACAGTCTTCCAAAAATGTTTATGCCAGTTCACATTCATGCCACCAACAGAGAGACCCTGTTGCTCTACAATCTAACTAGCAATTGGTATCATCATTTTTTTAAAATTTTAACTATTCAAATAAGTGTACAATGGCATATCATTGTAAGTTTTTATTTACATTTCCCTATTGGACATTTTCATAATTAATCAACCGCATTCTATAAAGCAATCATTAGTGAAAAGTAATTTTTGGTGAATCTGTCATTTAAATGAATGGTATTTATGTAAGATAATTTTTTTTGGACAGGCAGAGTTAAACAGTGAGAGAGTAAGTCAAGAGAAAGATCTTCCTTTTCCGTTGGTTCACCCCACAAATGGCTGCTACGGTGAGCGTACTGCACTGATCCAAAGCCAGGAGCCAGGTGCTTCCTCCTGGTCTCCCATGTGGGTATAGGGACCAAGCACTTGGGCCATCCTCCACTGCACTCCCGGGCCACAGCAGAGAGCTGGACTGGAAGAGGAGCAACCAGGACAGAATCCGATGCCCCAACTGGGACTAGAACCCGGGGTGCTGGCGCCACAGGTGGAGGATTAGCCTAGTGAGCCACGGCGCCGGCCTATGTAAGATAATTTTTAATAGATTTTCAGAAAATGAGCTATTCATCATGTGGTGATTGGTTTAACTGAATTTGAAGATGTCTAAAGCCATAGGAATCATATTCATGTTGTTTGCTTTCATATCCTTAGCACTAATGTGCTCAGTAAGTTTGTTTCTATGAATGAATGGTTGCATCTATTCCTCGTTCTAGCTGTTGAAACTCTATCAGGCCCAGTCCTTTAATCCAGCTCTGGAAATTGTGGAAAACAACATTTCAGAATTCAAGTGTTCATTAACTGTTGCACCAAGAAATTTAGAGGACACACAGCAGTGCTTGGAAACACACCTCTGCTTCTTCAGGTTTTGTTCTGTTTTGTTTCTATCTTATTCTAGTTCTTCCATTTCCTAGCCCTTAATGGCAACACTAAGAAAAATGGAAAACTATGAATAATATTTATCTGCTTTCTATCTCCTTTTAGTAATCCTCACTTTGTAAAACAGCAATAGCATACATTTATATAGAGAAATATATATATATATATTTATTTCTGGAAATCTTCATGAGAAATTAGTGATTTTGGGAGAAGGGAACTGGTAACCAGGAGACTGGAAAGAGAGATCTTCAATTTTAATATATAATCTTTGGTATCTTTATGTTCTTTTTATATGCATTTAATTTTTTTTTTTGACAGGCAGAGTGGATAGTGAGAGACAGAGAGAAAGGTCTTCCTTTGCCGTTAGTTCACCCTCCAATGACCACCGTGGCCGGTGCACTGCGCTGATCCGAAGCCAGGAGCCAGGTGTTTCTCCTGGTCTCCCATGCGGGTGCAGGGCCCAAGCACTTTGGCCATCCTCCACTGCACTCCCTGGGCACAGCAGAGAGCTGGCCTGGAAGAGGGGCAACCGGGACAGAATCCGGCGCTGAGACCGGGACTAGAACCCGGTGTGCCGGCGCCACAAGGCGGATTAGCCTAGTGAGCCGCGGCGCCAGCCCCCACTATTAATTTTTACAATGATCTACTTTCAGTTTAGTTAATGATTGTAAAGTTGCCCCACGCTAAGAAAAAGAGTTCAACAAAAAGTATTATTAAAAAAAAAAGCACTGTTCCTCTACAAGAGACAAGGGCTGTAAACAATCATCGCATCTCAAAATGTCTATTTCATTCTGATACATTGCATTTTAGGTACTTTATTAGTTCTCAGATCAGGGAAGACATATGATATCTGTCTTTTGGGGACTGGCTTATTTCACTAAGTTTAGTAGTATCCAGTTGCACCCATTTTATTGTAAAAAAAATCTTTCTTTTTTTTATGGCTGAGTAGTACTGCATAGTGTATATATACTATACATTCTTTATCAGTCAACAGTTGATGGACATCTGGATTGATTCCATATCTTAGATATTATGAATTGTGCTGCGTTGAACATGGGGGTACAGATAAAGCTTTCATATGCTGATTTCTTTGGGTTTGAGTAAATTCCCAGGAGTGGGATGGCTGGGTCATATGGTATGTCTATAGTCAGATTTCTGACATATCTTCACACGATCTTCCACAGTGGCTGCACCAGTTTACATTCCCACCAACAGTGGATGAGGGTACCTTTTTCCCCACATCATCGCCATTATTTGTTGTTTGCTAATTTCTGTATGAAAGCCAATCATCTGTTTTAATAATTGTCCATTTTAAGAGTTTAAATTAGCCTGGCCTAATTAACTACATTGTCCACACAAGACAAGGTACTTTAAAAATAAAATAGAGAACAACACTAAACAGCAAAAAAAAAAAAAAAAAAAAAAAGAGTAATATTTGCTCTCCAGGGGAAAAATTACTTTAATTCTTTTATGTGCAAAAATTTGTTATTTTTCTATAATAAAATTTTTCTTCCACTCTTGAATTCTATGGGAACTGAGACACCAGACTACGTTGGTGCACTGGTCTTCATGAAGAATCCAGGGCTCCTTTCTTGTCTTTCCTTTGCATTCCCTGAATGTCAGTTTATTGATTTGAAAATTAGTTACACATATCATTTTATTTTTTTTTCTTTTATACTCCCACCTTTGCTAAGGCATACTTAACAAGTAATAAAATCGTATATATTATGGCATACATGATGTTTTAATATACAAGTTTCTTCAAAAAGTTCATGGGAATGTGCATCATATTTTTTATACGTATATGATTTATTTACTGAGGCCAGTGCTGTGTTGCAGAAAGTTAAGCCACCATCGGTGATGCCTGCATCCCATATTAGAGTGCCAATTCACGTTGGTTTGAGTCCCAGTTGATTCTGATCCAGATTCTCGCTAATATGTGGTGGAAGATGGCCAAAGTGCTTGGACTACTTTTATTCATGGGGAAGACCTGGATGGAGTTCCTGGTTCCTGGCTTTAGCTTGGCCCTGCTTTGGCTGTTGCAACCATTTGGGGGGTGAAGCAGAGAGTGGAAGATCTCTCCCTCTGTGTGTCTCTCTCTCTTTCTCTCTATTACTGTGTCTTTCAAATAACTTGAGAGAAAGATGTGGGGGCGAGGGATAGAGAGAGAAATAAATATCTTCATTTGCTAATTAACCACACCCCCTGGCATCCCCAGCAAATGATCACACCAATCAGGTCTGGGTCAAGCTGAAGCCAGGAGCCAGGAACACGATCATGATCTCACACATGAGTAGAAGGAGCCCATACACTTGGGCCCTCTTCCAGTGCTTTCCCGGCTGTATTAACAAGCAGCTGTATCAGAAAAGGAGCAGCAGGGACTCAAACCAGAGCTACAGTATGAGATGCTGGAGTCCCAAGCAGTGCCTTTATGTGCTATGCCACCATGCCAGCCACATGTACATTAGAGCTTTTTCTATTTTCCATGAACTGTTTGAAGTCCCCTCATGTGTATACATTATGGAATTAGTAAAGTGATTAACAATCCATCACCTCATGTACTTAGTTTTTTTCAGGTGACAGCATTTAAGATTCATTTTCTTAATAATTTTAAAGTATTTGATACTTTATTATTAACTATAGTCTCCACACTGTACAATAGGATTCCAGAACTTACTTATCCTAAATAAGACCTTGTTCCCTTGGACATGTGTCATTTTTTGAACTTGGGATAAAGTCAGACTCAACTACTGACCACTAAACAGGTACCATTTGTAGAGCTGAAACATGCTATTTAATATTTATGGTGGAAAAATGAGTAATTTAAGGGGAAAGGGGGAATTTTCCAGGGCTTGCTGTTGACTGCTTACATGAAAAGATATATTCAAACTGATGCTATTAAGATAGACAACTCTTGGGTAGCCTAAATCTAATAAACTCTAGGCAAATATTTAATCAATATATTGTGGTTTTACTAAAGGAGACTGAAAATCCTTTTGCTTAGGGCTCAATGTAATCATGCTTACCACAGTTCTGAGAGCTGGCTTGCCGTTTAAGGAGAATGATGATGAATGTTTCCCAGGCCCATCAGTCTAACACTAAACGAAATCCACCTATCTGACCAATCCTACACAAACTGTATCAGTCATTGGAAACTGTATTTCTAGACTGTGCTATTTAATTTACTACTTAAAAAAAATCATCATTTTCCATTGCACTAAACATTTAGACCCATTATTTCCTCCAGCAATGTTTGGTTTTTACACATTGATTAATTTCAGGTTAAGGAGTCAGTCCACATAATTCTAGAATACATTCTTACTATGTTATGTTTTTCTTTTAATGTTATAGGAATAAAATTATTTTATCATGGTCTATGATTTTTATACACAATTATAAATTATAAACCTCTACTTGTTGCCATGTGAATTTCAGTTACTTCCTTGGAGGACTGTTTTGATTAATGACATCACTGTGCCCATGTGACTTGCTTTCAGCAATAGAATGTAAGCAAAGTTACACAAAGTAACTTTATGTCTGAAGTTTTTACAATCATATATGATTCAGCTATTTCCATTTCTCTTCTTTTATGAGAAAGATATGTCTCAAAGAAGGGCTACTTCTTTGTCTTGAATTCTGGATAAAAAAAATGCCTATTAGATGGAGTCATAGTCCATGTTCAGTTGCCATAGCCTAAATATAAATCAAAGAAGAAACAAACCTTTATAGTTATACATAAACTTTGGGTTTTCAAAGTAGTTGATTATTACACCCTAATGTAGTAAGTAATATCTTACACATTTAGCATGATTCCTGAACATAGGGAGAAAAGAAATCATCTCAGAAATTTATGATAGCCAAGCTTATTCTCAAACTAGATTTTCTTTCTTTTTTCTTTCCTGTATTGATATTTATACTTTGTGGAACTTATTTCTTTAAAATAATAAAAATAATATATATGTCACATAAAGTGATACTTTATTTTTGTATATCTGGTTTATAGTTTATACCATACCATGTCTTTATAAATATCTTCAAAATCTTCAAAGTAGGCTAATGAGAAATTACTTTGGAGTTCTATTTTTGAGAGAAGGAAAGTGGGACTCAGAGGTGTCATTGAACAAGCAACAAAAAAGCCATTAGGATTTTAACCCATGCCACAACCTCCATTCTTGCACATGTTATTTCTAATCATTTCTGTTGCTTGATCGACCTTTAAATTAAACTATGTTTTTAGAAATAAAAAAGAATGGGATAGAAAGATGTATGACTCAACAGAGAAGATAGTTTTCCAGCCAAAGCTGCCACAATCTATCCCCAGAGCTCCATTGGAGGAGTAAATGGATCCTTAACAGGTTTTTCTCAACACCAAAATCCTGGTGGTATATTATTTTTCTCTGTTTACCTTAGACATTGAAGAATTTCCATGTTTCATGGTAACCATGTATATTTTAAGGGCAATGATTTAGAAAACTCTAGACAAAAATTTTGGCAGGATGGAATTTCCTTCCATTAATATTTGCATTTCTGTTTCTTCTAATAGCAAAAACAATTCATTTCTTTCTGTAGCAAAATTGAAAATTTAACAAAATATGAAAATAAAATGAAAAATCTGCCATAACTGATGAATTTATCTAAGAGTAATTAATAATTAATTTAAAAATGCATAAATTTTAAAAGTATGCCACAGTATTGGTCTAAATTTAAAAACTAATATACTTATAAATTAGGTTATATAGCAACCTTGTGCTAGACTGAGCCTTTGGATAAAGCAAACAAATTAAACAAGTGTCTACCATCAACAGCACTTACAGTCTACATGGAAGACTGAAAATGAATGATTGTTAATAAAGGGCAAAGGCAGGATCTGATTTTCCATTAAGATGCTTGTGCCCCACATCAAAGTACCTGGGTTCAAGTCTTGACTCCACTTCTGATTCCAGCACTCCTGCTAATGCACAGCCTGGGAAACAGCAGCTAATGACTAACATGGTTGGATCCCTGCCACCCACCTGTGAGATCTGAATTGAGTTCCAAGCTCCCAGCTTCAGCCTGGCCTGGCAAGTTATTATAAGCATTTGGGGAGTGAACCAGCAGAGAGAGGCACACTCTCTCTGCCTATGAAATAAGTAAACTTTTTAAAAGGGCAACCAAAAATATTGGGCTATAGCCTATAAATGAAATCATAAGGTTGAAGAAGATGAAGGTACCTGCTATGAAGTGAATGGTCAGGGAAGTGACAATTGAGTTGAATCATAAAAGAAGAGAAAGAAACAGCCATGCAAGAAACTAGAGAAGGGCCCCAGGTGGAGAAGAGAGTGAGGAAGAGCCATGATCCAGGACAGGATGACATGCATGGCAGGAACACAAGGAGGCAGAAAGTTGGGCTGCTTGTATTGAGAAGGTGAGAGCAAGCTGAGGAAGTGAGGATTTGGACCTGAAAGTGGAGTGTCTCAGCTAGAGCCCTGTGGAATTAGAGAGGACACTGGACTATTTTCCAGGGCAAAGGGAAAGCATCAAAGTGGTTATATGACTATGATTTTACTCTGGCCTCAGAATCAGCCCTTAAGGCATTCAGATCTGGCTAAAAAGCCCATGAGAGTATTTCAGGCATGGAAAGCCAAGACACTCTGGCAAAAAAAAAAAAAAAATGACCTAAATGAAAGATCTCTGTGAGTGAGACCGCAGCAGAAAGAACAGCCATCGAAGAAGGCAGTACCTTTCTCTGAAGGGAGGAGAGAACTTCCACTTTGATTATGGCTTTGTCTAAATAAAATCGGAGTTGGTGAACACAACTTCCATAGCCTTGGCAGCTCATGACAAGAGCCTCAGGTGATTACTGACGTCATAAATGAGTGTCAATTGTTAAATCAACAACGGGAGTCCCTGTGCACCTGCTCCCCATGTAGGACCTCTGCCTTTAATGTGTTGTATTATGAGAATTAATGCTAAAACTACTACTCAAGCAGTACTCTATACTTTGTGTGTCTTTGTGGATGCAGTCTATTGAAATTTTTACTTAGTATATACTGAGTTTATCTTCTGTATATAAAGATAATTGAAAATGAATCATGATAAAGAATGGGATGGGATAGGGAGTGGGAGATTGGATGGTTGTGAGTAGGAGGGAGGTTATGGGGGAAAAGCTGCTATAATTCAAAAGTTGTGTTTTGGAAATTTATATTTATTAAATAAAAGTTGAAAAAAATGACTATGCTTTAGCAGGTTCACTGCAGTATTGCCCAGTGAATGCACCGGGAGAGGCTAAGAGTGGAAGCTTCTATTTTGCCTACACATACTGTCAGTGTTGCTCACCAGCCTCTATGTATCTCAGAAACAATGGTGAAAACTCATTTCACGAAGGTTTAGCTAATAGGAAAAAGATCAAAAAATTTCAAATAGGAATATATTATGGAAATCCAGGTGCTAGAAAAGGGCAGCATCTTACCCTGCTTTATGTTGCTATAAGGGGATATCACAGAAGGGGTCATTAATCAACAAGTCGTTCTGGAGCTGTGAAGCACAATATCAAAGTGTTGGCATCCTGTGAGGGCCTTCTTGCGGCCTTAGAACCTAGCAGAGGGTGTCACATGGGGAGACAGCACAAAAGCATCCAAGTCCAGCCCACCCTTCCTCTTCTTTTAAAGTAGTAATCATTAACAGATACCAAAAATCAATTGCAGGATCCAAAAGGCAGGTATTGGTTTGAGACCTAAATTTAAAGAACTGAGCGTTTAGACCAGTGGTTAGCAACCTATGGTACATGGGCCAAATCCACTTTTTTTTTATATGGCTCTAAAATTTCTGAAGGCTTTTCCATGTTGAAATGGCTAAAAAAAAATCAAAACCAAAGGAATATTTCATGACACACAAAAATTATGTGAAACTCAGATTTTAGTGCCCATAAATAAATTTATATTGGAGCACAGCCACCCTCATTCATTTATGTGCTTTCTATGGCTACTTTCATGTTACAAAGCCGAGTTGAGCAATTGTGACAGAGACCATATGGCCGGTTAGACCAAAAATATTTGCTATATGGCTATTTACAGAAAAATATTGCCTACCACTACTTTAGATGATGCTCAAACTACAGGGTTACATGGCAGAAAACCTAGAAAGTTTCTCCTTGCTCCTGCATCCAGCTACCCAGATGTCTTGGAGGGAATGTGGGAACCTGGAGAGAAGACCCTCCATTCACTGGCCTGCCATGAGCGCCCCTTGCAGACTCTCTAAGCAAGGAGCAACTTCAGAAAAGAAAGATGAATGAGAGAAGCCAGACAGGGTTCCTGCGTTGCAAGCTCCAAATTAACTGTACAGTGAGCAGATTTGCAAAGTTAAAACATTCACACCACACACACACACACGCACACACGGAAATGGACATTCTGTTTATTTTTCCCCCTTATTAATTTACCACAACCACCATTCACTGTCCCAGTTTCTGTCTGGGAAGACTAGCTGGCAAGTTCAGTGATCAAAAAGCAGCTGGAAAACCCCAAGAAATTATGGAACCCTCATAAAAGAATCAAAGGACAGTGTTTTTCAAACCACTTGAAACACTGAGGAGTCCATTTTGGTCGTGCTATTGTGTTTTTCGCGATGTGTTAACAACCGTAATGAAGGACGTCAGCAGCGTGTGCTGGAGTAGAACGCGTTCAGAGGAAGCCCAGGCTCCTGGATGTCAGCGTTCACAGGATCTATTAGGGAGGCTGAGCTTCAGCATGGCGCTAATGCCGTGATGTAACTAAGAATCCAGGCAAGCACATTGTTAGTAGAACTTCAAACAAATCTTCAAACAAGTGTTTACATTAGAGAATATAACACAATGCATATTACACTTATTTTTATTTCTATATGAACAATACAAATTATCAGTATTGATCTGCCATTTCTATTTATCTCACATGCAATAATAATTCTGGAGTTGAGCTGAGATGAGGAATATCAGTTACCTACTTTAATATTGCAACTTCAAAATGAATAGCAAGGAAACCCCTGAATCATAAGTGTATGTGTATGTGTGTGTGTGTATATATATATATATGCATGTGTGTGCATTTGATTCTAAATATGTATATATGTATTTCACATGTATATGCATATACATACATATATACACAAGCATCACATACATATATGTATATGTGTATATATGTATATACATATATGTGTGTGTGTTTCATATGTTTATGTATGTATATGAATATGCATATGTATATGTGTATATCTATGTATGTATATTTCTCCACCAGAAATTTGAGCATAAGTGATATTTTATTGATGTATTGAAATATTAACTGTGGTGTAAGGAAGATTAGAAGATGCTGCAATCCTTCATTTTTTTTTCTAGGCTTTTTTTTTAAGATTTATTTATTTATTTGAAAGTCAAGAGTTACACAGAGAGAGAAGGAGAGGCAGAGAGAGAGAGAGAGGTCTTCCATCTGCCAGTTCATTCACCAAATGGCCGCAGTGGCTGGAGCTGAGCCAATTCAAAGCCAGGATCCAGGATCCTGGAGCTTCTTCCAGGTCTCCCACACGATTGCAGGGGCCCAAGGACTTGGGCCATCTTCTACTGCTTTCCCAGGCCATAGCGGAGAGCTGGATCAGAAGTGGAGCAGCTGGGACTCGAACCAACACCCATATGGGACACTAGCACTGCAGGTGGTGGCTTTACCCACTATGCCACTGTGGGGAGCAACTCGGACTAGACTGTTACTGGAATTAAGACTTATTCTATGCATCTGCTCTCCCACAGTATGGCGCTAGGAGAGGAGGAAACAGTTTCTACACAGCTGCCTCCAGTTCAACCAATAAACTGTAGGACCTGCTCCTGATTGGAGGAGAGCAGCGTGTGGGTAGCAGAGTTGGGATTGGTGAAGAGGACTATAAAGGAGGAGAGAGACAACATGCACCAGGAACATCTATCTGAAGGAACACCTGAGGAACATCTGAGCAGCCCCCGAGAGAGCCGGCTGGCGGTGTGCCGCTCCCCCGCGGAAGTGGGGAAAGTGGCTAGGGGGAACCGCCCTTCCACGGAGGTGGAAGGGTCGGTAGCCAACCCGGGAAGAACCAGCAGCAAACCCGGGAAGGGCCGAGCAGACAAAAGAACAGCGCAGGGTCCTGTGTCGTTCCTCCATGAAGAGGGGGAGCGACAGCCACAGTGCTGGCTCCTTTTTCTAGGCTTTTTACTGCTTCTAAATGTGGTGAGCCAACATCATTCTCCTAGTCATACATGCTTACAATGATTTGTCAGTTTTTCCATTTCCTGGTCACTTAGTTTAAGTATATCCATCAATTTAATTCTCTCCAATGTTGCCAAAAATTACAATAAGAAAAGTACTAGGAATATACTCATCAATGTTGAATATCAGGTCCTTAATGGACAATTTGAATTTTCTCTAAGCAGAATCATTCAACCATTTCTGACCAGTGTTTATGGTACTTACACCTGTAAACCACCTCCTTTTCTCTTTATAAACTTAAGGGTTAAGAGTATCCTTTGTGTAAATTCACTGAAATGAGAATTTTCCCCCTATTGGCTTTTGATGTGGTTTCTCTATGTTGTGGTGTTAAAATTTTGGTGTCAGACTTGTAAAGATTTAATCTAAAAGGTACACATGTACAATAATAAAACCTATACTCACAAGGTTACAATTAGCAAAACTCTTGGAACAAAGAAGGTAGAGAAGATCCTGTAAAGTGGAGAATAGATATTTTTGGTTCTTGAAGATCAGTAATGCTATTTTCTATAGCAGCTCCCCCTTTATCTGTGGTTTTGCTTTCCATGATTCTAGTTACCCTGGATCAAACATAATTTGAAGACATGAAACAGAAAATTTCAGAAATATACAACCCATAGCTTTAAATTGTGTGCCATTTTGATTCATATAATGAAATCTTACACTTAATCTCACATGGAAACATGAATCACTCACTTTGTAACATGTATCCACACTGTATATGCTATCTCCCCATTAGTCATTTAATTGCCATTACAGTTATCATCTATATTGCCATAGTATCTGGTGCTTGTATTCAAGTATCTCTTATTTTATTTTATTTTATTTATTTATTTTTGAGAGGCTGAGTTAGACAGTGAGTGAAAGAGAAACAGAGAGAAAGGTCTTCCTTTTTCCATTGGTTCACTCCCCAAATGGTCGCTACGGCCGGCGCGCTGCGCCGATCCGAAGCCAGGAGCCAGGTGCTTCCTCCTGGTCTCCCATGCGGGTGCAGGGCCCAAGCACTTGGGCCATCCTCCACTGCCTTCCCGGGGCACAGCAGAGAGCTGGACTGGAAGAGGAGCAACCTGGACAGAATCCAGCGCCCCAACCGGAACTAGAACCCGGGGTGCCAGCACCGCAGGTGGAAGATTAGCCAAGTGAGCTGCGGTGCCAGCAACCCTTATTTTATTTAATAATGGCAAAGCATGAGTAGCAATGTTGGCAATTTTATTACTGTATATTATTATAATTGTTTTATTTCACCACTAGTTATTGCTGACAATCTACTACTATTAGTGTCAACCTACCAACTAAAATTTATTATAAGTACATATGTGCATGAAAAATTTGTATAGGGTTGCTATGCTGATACCCATGGTTCCATGCATCTACTGGGGTTTTGGAAAGTATACTCTTAATATAAGGGGAGACTATTGTGTTATTTCCTTTTGCTCCCAAGTCAAATCACCTAGCCTGGTTCAATCTGTTTCCTTATCCTTGACAAAAGATAGGGTGCTGACTATTCCTTTGCATGACCTGGATGATCTTGAGAGGAGAGATATAAGCACAGTTTAAACTCCAGAGCACTTTACAATTGCCAGGCAGTTTTATTCACTCCAACATAAAAATAAGCCATTAAGCATCATCAGAGAGTAAAGTAAATGTCCAGGGATCATATCTGCTCCACTGTTGCTGGGGAAAGAGTCTCTTTGTCCCTTTAAGAGCTCTCAGACATGTCTCCAATCACATCCTAAAAGCCTCCTTAGTTGTGTAGCTTAGGTGCATCCGGTAGCACAGACGAGTTCCGACCTTCCTGGCAGATGTCATAATTTACTGTCACCCTCGTGCAGGAATGCAGGACGTGGGGGCCCCATTCTGCTCTGTGATCCATTGCCTGACAAGTGCCGGGTGTCAACCCCAGGCAGGCCCAGCGGAGGTGGAGCACCATTTACCTGATAGTGCCTGTGATAAAGTGGGCAATTAGATGCACTTGGAAAGTCCTGGCTGGACTGGCTGGCATTTTACAAAACATTACAGCCAAGTCAGGCTTCATAAAACTTAATGGAGAAGAATGAAGTCCTTCAAGATCTACCCTGCTTGCTAAGGAAGTCAGAAACACAGGGCTCTGTAGCTTTATCTCTTTTGTGCCTCTTTTGCCTTCCCATACTATTTCCTCCAGACAGGGTAATGGATTCCTAAGAAGGGGGTAGAAATGAGAGAATTGAAACTTTTTGATCTCAGAGTCATATTATTTCTTTAATCCTCAATGTTTTTTTTTCTCTCTGTCATTTTCTTGCTCTCTCTGATTCTGTCTCTCCATATCTCTTTCCATCTCTGTATCTTATCTTTCTCTCTTTCTCTCTCTCTCTCTCACACACACAATCACAATCACAATCACTGTACTAGGATTTCACTTAGCACATATGTGTACATTTTTATTGGTGCCCGCTCAAGAGTGTGATCTGTTTGACTTGTATCCTATGGCCCCTCTGAATTTTCTTCTAGCTGCATGGCTTCAGCTTACCAATGACTAATGAGACTGGAAGGTGAGCAACAGTTATCTTCAGGGCTCTCAACATTTTGCTTGAAGAGACTAGCTGAAATCTCCGGCTGCATTCGCTGCAGTTAGATTTCCTGTTGATAACAGCCCATGGAAAATAACTGCTTGCCCCCCAAGTGTCCATAAGCACAGCTCTGTTTATCAGCCAACAGTGCACGTGTTCTCACTGTCTCCAGGTGCATTTGCCATTGCCCTTCAGGCAGATAAACATGCACCCATGACAAGTAGGAAGTATGTCATGAGGCTGGTCCAACATTGTGCCTCATTTGGATGTGGAGGTCTTCTGAAATTGGAAATGCAGGAGTGATCTAAAAAAATATGGTTATTGACAGTGGAACAGGAAAAAGATTCTCTCTCCACGGCTGGTTCCTCCTCTGTGGGGTGGAAAAGGTGGGTGGAAGGGACAGGGTGTTCTCTGTGTGATTGGAATTCCCCTGCAGAGTCATAGGAGATGAGCAACACTTTGGTTTTCCTTTTTCTATTTTTTATTTTTTTACCTAGAATAATAAGCATGCCAAGAGGTAGCAGAAGTGCCCACATGAGGTTTTTCTTTTCCTCTCTGAATAATGATCAGCTCTCCACCAAAATGAAGGTTATGAAGAGATGCTGGAGGCTGAATGATGGGGCTTACTTGTGTTTTGCCTTCAATATAGAGTGGTGAGGAGATATCCTGGGACCCTAGCGTATGCTCTGGCACCATCCCCTTCAATATGGGAGTGGGAAGTGATTGGGTCTCTTGGGCCAAGTTTGCAAGGATATCTAGGCTTTTTGGCCAATATCATGATAATCTCTTTAATGAGTACATAGCCTTGTTTTGTAACTGTAGGTCGGGGTGGGTAAAATAAAGAGGAGAAATAAATGTTTTGAGACAAAAAATTCTGAGGATTGAGGTAGGGAGCTGATGGAGTGCTGTTCGTATGCACATGAGTCGCTCATGTCTCCGTGGTGATGGTAGCAAAATAGACTCAAGTTACATTTTCCTTGTGATGTCATTGTACTGGGCTCTAAGTCCTCCTCACTCATCATAATTGGAGAGGCCACTCTAATGAGCTGGTTGCAAGATAATGTTATGGAAATGACGTGTGTGTGTGTGTGTGTGTGTGTGACAGTTGAACGTACACATGTGGAAACTGAGTTTCCCAAAAACCTATGTCCTTTATGAAATGTCACCACCTTCAAAGAGAGGCACAGGAGAAAGTTCCTTGCTCTCAGCTAAAATTAAGCAGCATGAGCCAAATGCTGAGCATTGGAGAAAAGGGTACTGGCTGTGGAAGGCCTCTGTTGCCGCATAAAGGGTTATTAGGCAAGAAGGAGACCTTTGAACAACTCCTGGAGGAGTTCATTCCTTCTAGACCATATTGGAACAGGATGAAGGACATTTAGAAATTACATCCTGGGTCACTCTCCTTGTTACTCTCTTCAAGGACAGATAATGAAGATATATGAAGCATTACTGTGGCTTACTTGATAAAGTGCTATTCATTCACAGTGATTGTGGGAAGCAGACAGCATTTCAGGGCCTGCAATCTTTGGCTATTGCATGTACAACAGAATAGTACTGCGATGGTTTTGGTGATTGGTGAACCTGCCAGCCCATAACTCCAGGTCTAGCAGGATTCAACATGGATGAGGACAACTAAAGCTTAATAAAAGATGCAAACGATGTGTGAACAGAGGGAATGGCTGCCTGACAAGGATGGATGAGATGTGGGATAAGAAGGAACGTCTAAGCCAAGAAAGCTCAGTTTCTAGAGGGAGCACTGGTAGTCAAAGCCCTCCTATCTGGGGCTGGCACAGAGCTCTTGCTCAGTTCTTGACATTGGTGCTGTGAAGGTTGGAGCACACTGAAAGGCTGGAAGCGCATAGAAAATGTCAGTTGGGAGTCAATAAGGGAGAGGAAATGGGGGATGTAGCCAGGGAGGGGCACTGGATTTTCCCACATGGCTATTTTCACAGCATGGTGAAGACAAAGGAATGAAGACATATGGTTCTGTAAAGAAAAATTATTAAAAGAAAAATGGCAAACATCACCATCATGGAGACACACACACACACACACACACACACAGAGAGAGAGAGAGAGAGAGAGAGAGAGAGAGAGACAGTATAGACTACAAAGAACTGATTCTATTTTCATTCTATTGCCAAAAAGGACTGATTTTTCTATTGACTACTCAACAACTTTTCACTGTTTCTTTTTTGGTTATTCTAAAAATATTCATAAGCTGTGACCTCAACCACTTTTGAGAGTTTAGTAAGTGCAGTGGTTGGAAATTAGGAGCTGGAGACCGGTGCCGCGGCTCACTAGGCTAATCCTCTGCCTGCGGCGCCGGCACCCTGGATTCTAGTCCTGGTCAAGGCGCCAGATTCTGTCCTGGTTGCTCCTCTTCCAGTCTAGCTCTCTGCTGTGGCCCAGGAGTGCAGAGGAGGACGGCCCGGGTCCTTGGGCCCTGCACCCGCATGGGAGACCAGGATGAAGCACCTGGCTCCTGGCTTCGGATTGGCGCAATGCGCTGGCCGTAGCAGCCACTTGGGGGGTAAACCAACGGAAAAAGGAAGACCTTTCTCTCTGTCTCTCTCTCTCTCACTGTCTAACTCTGCCTGTCAAAAAAAAAAAAAAGGAAATAGGAGCTGGAATTGAGTGCAGAGCTGGGTCTCAAACCCAGGCACTCCAATATGAGGATTTAGGCTTCCCAATGTGTGTCTCAGTGCCCAATATGGTATATTTTACACATAAATGTTAGAATTGTTTAACTGCAAAAAGATTGAATAGGAGTTAAAAGTAAAGAGAATTAGGTTGGATTAAACAAAACTCCCTGAAATCTGAAGTGTGGCATAATTCCTGGAGGTGGAGCATGCATATCCTAGTTTATGAAGATGGATGGTATCTCCAAAAATCATGAAGTGTACATCCCATGCATCTCTGGATGCAACTAGGAAAAGATTGAGTGGTGGGAAAGTATATGACAGTGTGAAATCAAAGCAAGCTAGTGTAGCTATGGTAATATTAAACATAATAGATTTAAGGCAAAAATCATATTTTATAGTGATAGCAACATCAACTCACAGGAAGTTTTAATGACTTTAAGTCTCAGGCACCTATTGACAGAGATTCAAAATGTGAGTCAGAAATTGATAGAATCACCAGACATTAAGAAACAAGAGAAAAGGAGACACAGGTGAAACTGTGCTCTTATAGGAAACTTTAACACATATCTCTCGGGAGTTGAGAGAACAATTCATCCAAAAATAACCTCTTAGAATTTTATCATATCTCTAGTGTCATTGGTAGAATTTAGGGGGGAAAAAGTCAATGAAGAAAAAATAGAGGTTTAAAATCCATAAACTAAATATATACTAGAAAGAGTTAATAAAATTTCACAAAGTATCATAAAGTGATAAAAATGATAAGAACAGGAGAGAGGAGGCCAACATGGCCAAAATCTGGTTCCTTGAAAGGACAAGCACAATTTCAAACACATCTGGCAAATTGTTAAGAAAAAAAATGCAGAGAATAAAAGACAGAAAGCACAAAAAATCAACATCAGAAAAGAATAAGAAAACCATCACATGCAAACTACAAGCATTGTTAATAAAATATTAGGAACATTTATGTAAAAAAATGGAATTTTTAGATAAATTTTTAAAAATATGACTTAGAAATAAAATGTCAAGGGAAAGTAGAAAACCTGACTCACCTCATACTTTTTGTATGTTTTTAATGGAAATCTAAGCAATTTGCATTTTAGAAACAATTGTGAAAGGCCTTAAAAATTTTCATGTACTTTTGCCTAATAGTTTTGATATTTAGAATTTTTTCTAAGGAATTATACCTAAATCCAAACCATAACAACAGCAACAACTTTGCCCCATAATCATATTATATGCAGTTATTTATATAAAAAAGAAAATTGAGCCAAGTCAAATATTAACCTATTCCTGAACAGCTAAGGGAATCTAGTCAAGTGGTCCAACATCGTTTCTTTCCAGTCTTCTCACTGGAAAAATTGTATATTTCTTTATATATCATTTGGCATGACTGCATTAGAAGAAGATTCAGAACCAGAAAAAGGATGTGATCAGAGTAAATTGGCGAGGCACACTATCCCAGGTAAGAGTTGTAAATGAGACTGGTAAAACAAGATGCATCCATTGTAAAGCTTAGAACAAAGCTTCCTATTTCAACAAGCAGAATCATTGCCATCCTGAGACTCCAGGAGCACAAGTCCCTCTGTGACAAATGTTCCAAGCTCCCAATTCCCCTGGATTTGGTGCTGATACTACTGGCCAATCTTATTTATCATGATACAGTGACCATTTTTTAAGTAATAATATTTTCAAAAGTGCAATGTATTTTATATACAATAAATACTATTCTTGTACTGTTCTTTTTTCATTTTTACTAAATGAATGGTTTGTCCTAAAATGTTTGACATCTTAGATTCAAGGAATCGTGGTGTTACCAGGGAACTTGTCCTGTAGGTGAGACCTGGCATTATACTTCACTGTGAGAACTTATAGTAATTGGAAAGAAAGGGAGGCCAGAACTGAAATAAATCATAGGTCATAACAGCAACGAGACACTGAAGATTGCCTCTCATTCTCAAAAGCTTGTGCTCCAAGATGAGAGCAAGGTTAAGTATAGTGACCTGCCCTGAGAATATCATCCAGGGGTTACACAGTCTGTTCATGAGTTTGCTTTTCCAACTGCTTACGCCCTCTGTTGGTAGTAAGCATAATCGATGAGTCTGACCTCACACAGAGTTTTGCTAGGATCTTTCCAAGTCTGTAGGTTGAAAGGTAGAATGTTGTGGAGTTTCACTGCCACATTCTGTGATACAAACTCTCTGCTCTAAGAATTTAAAGGACAGAGACTGCAAAGGACTGGGAAGGATTAATGAGTGAGAGCTGGGGCTTAACGCATTTCAATAGGAAAAAGAGGGCTCTTGAGAAATAATAAACAAGATATTCTTGAAAGGAGAAAGAGCAAGGTGCACTTTCGGCGTAGTATTTCATCTGGAACGTTTCTGGAAGTCCCTCCTTAGTTAACCCAGGGTTGATTTGCACAGAGAAGAACCTACTTGCAGATTAGCGAAATGGGACAGTGTGCTCTCCACTGCTCCCTCCTGACGCAGAGTGCGAGCATACTTCTCCCCCAGAGGTCTCCATCAAAGTCAGAGCTGCATCTTCAGGGCAGAGGCCCATTCCTGTGCCAGAGAAGAGCTCCTACTGGCTGGCGTAAACAGGCCTCTGCGGGCCTAGAGCAGGGTGAGTGCAGGCAGATGGTGTGCATCTCCTGCTGCTTGACGTTGCGGGGAGGAGGCTCTGCTGCTATTCCCCTTGGGGAGAAGAATCCCACACACCAAGTATAATTTCTAGGCATGGTGAGTAATGGGGCAAAATTAAGTTGGACTCTCCTTCTATCTTAAATCTAATTAATCTTCCTCTACCATGCATTCACTCCACTGAAATATGGCATTAAAATTCCAGCACTTTGGTTTGCACTTTCCAGCAGCTTTCTATAAGCAGTAGTAACCTGATCCACTAGTTCATGAAATCCTAATATGGAATAATTTAGAAAAGTGAAAGGATTGGTTCCCAGCAAATTAATAACAAGACATTGACTTAGGAATCTGAGATCCCAGCCCCAGAAAAGCAGTGCCCCAGAGGTAGAAATTATTATTATTGTTATTATTTTTGTTGCCTTGAAACTAAAAAAAAAAATCCATTGTGTTGGTTGTTTGTTGAGTTACATGCTCCGTGAGCATAGTCCTTGGGAATGTTCTGTGGCAACAGCACTGTTTAATCCAGTCTGTAACTGTTAATAATCCAAATTTAATTCTGCATTTGTTCTGGCTTTCATGTTTTACACATGCAGGTGTCAGCTCTGCTGTTTTGCTGGGGGGGGGGATGTTTATTTCAAAAATCACAACTGACCACATCTTGATTCCAATGCACTTTACAGCTTCAGGACAAAATGCCCGGGATTAAGTCAGTGGAACAAGATTATATTTTAAAACTTTAAAACAAAATTACTACTCAAATCTACTCCTCCCCCTTCAGTGAGAAAATCCCAGACAAAATATCTCATGTATTTACTTGTTTTGTAGACACAAAGACTACAAAAAGAAAAGATATTCTGGCAACAGTTTTTGTAAGAGAGAAAAGTTGCAAAATAACCTGGCATGTTGGGACATTTAGGAATAGACCACAAATATTTATGTATATGGGATATCTCTATGTGCATTTACATATGTCTCTTAAGAGACAAGAATTCTTCTTAAAAAGATTCATTTACATATTTAAAAGGCAGAGTTCCAGCAAAAGAGAGAGAGAGATCCCCTATCTGATAGTTCCTTGTCCAAATGACTGGAATGGTCAGGGCTGAGCCAGACCAAAGCCAGAAGCCTGGAACTTCATCCAGATGTCTCATGTGGATGGCAGAGACTCAAGTACTTGGGCCATCTTCCCCTGCTTTCCCAGGCACACTAGTGGGGAATTGGATCAGAAGTAGAACAGCTGGAACTGAAAACTGCACTAATATAGGATGCCAGTGTCCAAGGTAGTGACTTGATCTTCTGTGCCACAATGCTGGCCACCAGACATAAGATTTCTACATACACAGGGCACACTTTAAAAGTTCCTGGAAAATACATACTGTGTGGGGCCGGCGCTGTGGTCCAGTGGGTTAATGCCCTGGACAGGGGGCTAATGCCATATAGGTGCTGGTTCTAGTCCTAGCTGCTCCTCTTCCGATCCAGCTCTCTGATATGGTCTGGGATAGCAGTAGAAGATGGTCCAAGTCCTTGGGCCCCTGCACCCACATGGGAGACCCAGAAGAAGCTCCTGGCTCCTGGCTTCTGATCGGCGCAGTTCCAGCCACTGCGGCCATCTGGGGAGTGAACCAGTGGATGGAAGACCTCTCCCTCTGTCTCTACCTCTCTCTGTAACTCTTTCAAATAAATAAAATAAATCTTAAAAAAATGCATACTGTGAAAATATATGCATGGATTTAAAATTTTTTTACTCCAAGGTAAGCAATCTTTAATTTCATTGTCTATGAATTTTTGAAGTATTTTTACATTATAAAACAAATTTACCAGCAATTCTAGTTTCTTGACATTGACTAAAGAGGATGGAAAAGAAATAATGGTCCCCGCTCACTGTAGGTTGCATTATTTTATAATTTGTGTGCATTCCATCTGACCAGTTTAATAAGAGGAGTACACAAACAAGTTACACGCATGCTTCTCTTTGCTTGCTGAAGGCAATGTGTGTAAGGCTGAGCTTCTAAAGGATTTTGTAGATAAATGATTACAGAAAGATGACTGTTGACATTCAACTATGTTTTGAAAAGACAGGGAATCATTTTTTGCTTCTTCGTATTTCTTATAATATTCATTTCATTGCTTTATTTCTCTTATTTTTATTTATTTACTTAAGAGATAGAGAGATGAATGTGTAGAGAGCTCTCCTCAAATGCCAAATACTGAGCCATCACCCCTGCCTCCTGGAGCCTGCATTAGCAGGAAGCTGTTATGAGAAGCCAGAACCAAAATCAAACCCAGGTACTCTGATATGTATGTAACACAAGTGCCTTCTCTGGCGTCATAATCATTAGCATGAGTGCCTGCCCCACTTTGATTACTAAATATCTATAAATTAATAGATTGAATGAAGGAAATAAGGAGTGAGTAAATTTTTGAAGAACATAGTCATATAGAGCAACATGTATACAATCAAACAGAGTTCAATTTAATCGTAAATACTTTAGGCTTCGTGGTTCATACAGTCTCTGTTACAACTAGTTAATCCTGCTGTTTGAGAGCAAAAACAGCTATGGATAAAGTATACACAAGTTAATGTGTGTGTTCCAATAAAACTTTATTCACAGAGACAGTCTATGGGGTGAATTTACCCCATGAACTGTTCTTGGTCAACAGCTGAGCTAAAGTGTCCAGGGCAATCTTTTGTTCTCAGAATAACTGGTTAACTTACAAGTATTTTAATGCTTTGCAAGATGTCATTGGAGGGTCATCTCAGAGAAAGCACAAGTCCTCCCTCCAAACCGTTCTGGTGAGCTGTCAACCTGCAGATGGTGTATGGGACCAGTCAGACGTCTTACAACAGTTTGCGGAAAAATCGAATTAATAGATAAGTTCAGCTTGGTGCCAAAAAATGCTTGAAATTCATGCATTACTTTCTCATAATACACGTCTCAATTAACTTTTCGAAGACCACTTATACTCTCTCCTGTCTCCAAATTCTTTTTGGCTTTGTTGCATTTTAAGTGTTGTTCTCCTTTCCAGCCTGACATGAGGAAAAAGGATAGATGGCATAAGAGAACATTGAATGTGACTGCAGGCAGCTCAAATAGTCTGTCTGTTAGTCACTTCGGATATCCAGTGAGTGAATGCAGCATTCATTAATGCCCAGAGACGGCCCGGGCAAAGTCCAGACAGTCTGCTGGCAGAAACAAAGTTGAAGGCAAGGAAGGCCTGTGTCAATTGTCGTCTGTAGTAATAAGCCTGAGAAATAGGAGCTATGAATCAGCCTGTCTGAGGCTCTGCTGTCTTTATTTGCAACAGTAAGGAAGATAATATTTTAAAAAGCTTTTAGGAATAAAATGAGTCTTAACCACTAGAGAGAAGCATCACAGTCTGCAGCTACATTGCCGCAAGGCCTAATGATGATTCATCATAAAATTAGACCAATTAAATACAACCCCCCTCCCTGCCCTGCCTGCTATGCACACACACTGTTGTCTTGAGTTAGATAAGATCACTCATTAACTTTGACTCATGGAATCCTAAAATATAGGGAATCTCACAGATTTTCAAGTGGTAGGGTCGTGGAATGTTAGAAGTGTGAGGCATTTATTGGAGATCTGGTCAACCCTTTTATTTATAGATGCAGGAAAGTGAGCCCCAGTGAGGTAAATGACACTCATGATTCATAATTAGTGGGTGGTAAAGGTAAGGCTGGAACCAGTACTCTTGATTCTGGGTTGATAGATTGATTCATTCATTCATTAAGACAATTATTATTCATTCAACCAATGTAATTTACCCATTGTTTCCCAAAGTGATCTTATCAGGGAATCCTTTTTGGCTCCTCACAAGGATCAGGGAAGACCAGGAGACTCCAGAACCTCATTCAGGAAACTCCTTGATTAGCACCCCCACACCAGTGAGCCCTTTCAACACACCCACAGCTGCACTTTACAGGAGAGAAAAATGACTTCGGAAAAGTCTTCATCTTTGGCTCCTAAGCTTGTCTGTCTATTAGGCTGACCTAGAGTGCTTCTACAAAGTCCAAGCCACACCCAGGTCAATAAATCACCATCTCGTTGGACAAAGGTATCACAATTTTTGACTTCCCAAGGTTTTTTTCAGTGTACAAAAAGTGTTTGGGCCAGGTAACCCCCTTATGTTATTTCTCATGTGAGAAGACTTATCCGTTGTAAGAAAGAAATGATTTAGTGACATCAGAAGAAAGAAAACAACAATTCTCAAAAGAGGGTCCTGTCTTATAAACACACACACACACACACACACATTAGTATAGTTCTGAAGAATGAATGGACAAATATAGGTTAAAGCAATCTAGGAAACCAAAGGAGTTATATTTACTATTTCATTTTAGGAACAAGGAACATTCAAATTATAATTATCTCTAAATGCTGTGTCATCTATTTCCTTGGAAGACTTAGCCAGAAATTGTACGATCAGTAAATTTTCCAAAGCACTTAAGCTTTCTTTGCACCTGAAATTACTTAATGCTTTCTCCTGAGAATTTTAATATAATTTTAATATCTATGATGATATTTTGGTGGTCATTTGTAGTAGGGTTCCAACTTAGTGGCTTACCTGCTCCCTCTTTCAGTAAGCTTTAGTGTATGTCTTGTTTCAAGATGGTAATAGGAGTTTGAGTTCATTTTTTTTTTTTTTGACAGGCAGAGTGGACAGAGAGAGAGAGAGAGAGAGACAGAGAGAAAGGTCTTCCTTTGCCATTGGTTCACCCTCCAATGGCCGCCGCGGCCGGCACTCTGTGGTCGGCACACCACGCTGATCCGATGGCAGGAGCCAGGTGCTTATCCTGGTCTCCCATAGGGTGCAGGGCCCAAGCACTTGGGCCATCCTCCACTGCCTTCCCTGGCCACAGCAGAGAGCTGGCCTGGAAGAGGGGCAACTGGGACAGAATCCGGCGCCCTGACCGGGACTAGAACCCGGTGTGCCGGCACCGCAAGGTGGAGGATTAGCCTAGTGAGCCGCGGCGCCGGCCTCATTCATCTTTTATACAAAATAACTGGTTTATTCTCACTAGAAAAATTTTTTAAAAATTATTTTTGAAGAAAATATATTTACCCCATGTTTAAAATTATATGTCAGATGTATCCAGTAAAAACAGATGCAGAATATATCATGAATGAGTTGCCTCCTTTAACTTGATGCTTTTACATAAAAAGCATGTCACCACATTCCACCCAAACAAAATATTTATTTTCTTGCTCGTTTTTTTTTTCTTTTTGACAAATCTTCCCTACCAGCCACAGCTGGGCAGTAAGTAGCTTTGGGCAATAAGCTAAAGCGGGTTTATGAAATACCCTTTTTGTTTTGATTGGAAGGGATTTCCAAATGCATTCTTGAGATTGGCATTTCTGACTGCAATTCTGATATGATATGGATTTGATAAATTTTCTCAGGCCAAGATGAGTTCTTTGGTTGTTGCTTCTCTGGCTTAGTTTAGCTTTCATTATCTGAACACTTTCTGTTCTAGGTCATTTTCTTGAGTTTCATCTTCTCATTCTTTTAGGTTTTCTAACCTTCCAGAGGTAAGGTAGAACAGCAGGAGCCCCCTAGCCCCAGCGATGTTTATCTAAAACCAATTAACTGTCTCAGCACAGTCAAACGCATTCTTGTTCTTAGTGACTTGAAGCACTGAGAGCAGGCTACTCTTACTTAGGTTGTGTTTCATTTCGATGACAATAAGAGACTTTGGGCTGAGCTACCTGATCACCCACTCCCAGATACCCTACAGTATATTCTCTACCGTAGATATTTGAAATCTAAGGCAAAATGAATTGTCTTTCAACTCTTCATTCTTATAGTCTTTAAAAATCTTGTTTTCTGCAAGAAGTTGTTTTATGGAATTTAGGAAAGGCAAACCAAGAAATACTTGCCCTGAAAATCAAAACCCAAATTCATAGGAAGAGGTAATGTCTTCACAGGAAGAAATTCTCAAAATTCTGATGATCTCTTCTGTTGTCCAGTGATAGACTTATCAAAATAAACAGACGGTGACGCTCCATTGAGATCGTAGAAATGCCACTTGAAAATCCCAGGACAGTGACCACAGTGGGCACCTCCCCAGAGGAGGATCATTCAAATTAGAAGATAGGAGGGGAGGGAGGGTGTGCTGCCCACTATGAGAAAGGCAAAGTGCTGCCAACATCTCTATCTCAATACCAAAAGGTCCAGTCTTTGCCTATCAGACTTTAGCCAGTGTTACATGTGGCAAATTTTCAGCACCAATGAAAACAGATCGTTTTGACCTCTAGTTTTTATATAAGGCAGCTTGACACCCTACGGCATCCATCTGGCCACTGGGTATTTTCATTCCTGGCTGAAAAATATTGACCTTAGCCTCTGTATGTTCTTAGGTGCTTCTACTTCTAGACTAACATTTTTAATCCCAAATTAATCAAAACTGGACAGTCATAATATATTCCCGTGGGTGAAAGTGGAAAAGAAGAGATCCTGAGGTGACTCCACTGAGAAGATAGAAATAAACAAAATAATTCTCAAGACATATTTCTATCAACACAGCAGAGAATTGTGATTAGTTTGCTAGGTCTGATACTAGGACAATAGAAGAGATCTTTCATGTTTTGAAATTTACTTTCCTTATTAACACCGGTAAAAATGTTTCTTGTTTTTATCATTTTTTTTCCTTTCCTGCACCCTACAAATAGAAATTGTGAAGGTGGTGTTTGGCCTATCCATTAAGACTGGTCAAAGCACCTGTGTCCAGCATTGGGATGACTGGATTTGATACTACCACTGGCTCCCGACTCCAGTTTCCTACCAATGTGGATACTGGGAGATAACACATGTCACGGAAGTGACTGTGCCCCAGCCACCCATTTGGAAGAACCTGTTTGAGTTCTAGCTCTTGGCCTTAGCTCAGTCCTGGCTGGTGTGGGCACTGAGGGAGTGAATCAGAAGGTAAGGGCATCTGTGTATGCTCAAATAACTAAAAATTCATAAAAAAAATGATCTATGAAGTGCCAGGTAATGGGGTAGGTGAAGCTAAATTTGTGAAACTTATTTTTATTTTATAAATGAACAGTTCAAACACCTGAGCTCTTTGTGTTTAAAGATTTTTCCACAACTTGTTTAAGAAATAATGTCAAGGTTTTTATTGCTTCCTTGAAAATATTGTGACTCATTCTTTTATGTGGGTATGGGAAACAAAACCGAGTCCAATAGGACATGACATATCTCTTTGTAGCACTATTAGCAAAATACTGCCTGAAAATTCTGACTCTTTGCTCTTCATGATGGTGGTAGCATTTGTTTTCTGTTGTTTCTTTATGTCTGTGTGCTCATGTTTGGGTACGTATACGTATGGTTATTTGTCTAGGAGTTTTATTTCCTTTTATTGTCTGTAGCAGGAACATCATTCCTTAGTGTTTGAGATTCAAGGAGAGAAATTCATACCAGGTCAACAAAATGGGAATGGCGACCTCACTTCTTACCGCAGGGGATGCATTCTGTGTCATGTTTTCTAACACTTCTGGATCACAGAATCATAACTTGTTTTTTCTTTATTAATTTTTTTCCTGTTGAATTCAGGTATGGCAGGAACCATCCAAGGGTATTGCATATTAATAACCGAATCCCATATCACTGTCCTTGACTCATGTCCAGCTTTTCTTCTTAGCTAAGTCTCACTCTACCTACTGCCTCCTTCTTTCTTCTTTGCTTCAAGGAAATCTATTCAAGCTCTTATAAAATGCGATGATACCTGATCACTGACACGACTGGGAACCTTGTATAGCTCCTTGTACTGTGGTTCTGTGTTTTTTATTTGTTTGTTTATTTTGAGGGAGAACAAACTCCACTGAAGTTTTGAAATAGATGTGGCAAAAGCACTGGGTGAGCCTTTCAGTAGGACAAGGAGGGTCTAAGCCCTATACATCATTGTCTGCCTTGATCATAGATTTTGATGTACATGTAATGTTCAATATGAGACCTCGTATGTATGAAGCACGATTCCTAAAACAATTTTGGCTTCTTGCTGGGTTCTATGGAGAGAAGTGATATGAGCATATTCATTCATCTATGCAACTGTTAGTGATTGAGACCCTGAGTTTCCAGACGCAGCACACAAGAAGTAGCTTTGCCAAAAAATTAGCAGGGAGCCCTCAGCCCAGGAGTCTGGAAGAAAATTTCAATGACTCTGGAATTAGAGAGAGCAGAGTTCACATTCCCAAGCTCTGCTATTTAATCCATGTGAAACCATACTTTCTGAAGATCTGAATCTTCTCACTGAAGAATCATGCCTACTAAGCAAGAGACAGTAAAACTTAACTGGCATACAAAAGATCCTTTTTCTTTAGCATTGTTGGTAGTTTTATCCCCAGATTGATGGGATCCTCTTTTATATTCCTCAGTTTGACCTTATTTTGGACAGTGAGAGCCGCAAGGAGAGAGTCAAGTCGCCTAGAAACAAGGCCCATTGGTCTTCACCTCCCAACAGACATTTCAGGACTGTAAAAGGGGCTCTGGGCCTCATGAAAGGGAGAAAGGGATGCTGCTTCCATCCAGGGTGAATTTATTGCTCTCTGTTCCCTGTAATTTCAAGGGTTAATTTGCTTTCATGTTGCTCCCACTGAGATCCACTGTTATTATGGGATGCAGGTTCCCACAAAAATAAAGAGAGATGTTTTTTCAAAGCATAAACTGGCACGACCATAGTTAATTTCCATGAGAGCCAAGAAAGCAAAACCCTGGGCAAGTCTTTGAAAATTCACTTGGGACACGTTATGTCAGAGACGGTGCTTAAAAGACAGGAATTCCATACCTTGAATTCACTTTCCCATGAAAGGCTGCAGAAGTTACTACAGGAAACAAAAAGCAATTTACCTTTATGCCAACCAACCCTCTGTCTTCCATAACCCCCTCCCTCTCTCTTACTCGTCTGCCACCTGAAGAATCTTAACATGGAGAGAGAACTTTCTTTAACGCTGTGATGCTCAAAGTGTGGTACGCGGGCAAGCTGCTTCGCCCTACCCTGGGAGCACGTTAGAAACACAGATTCTTGAGTGCCACCCAGGCCTACTGAATCCAAGATCCCCATGGATTGATGTGCACCCTGGACATCGGGAGTAACCCTTCAACCGGCGTCCCTGCAGAAGGATCATGTAAGGTCACAATTTCCGCATCTTGGGAATGCTGATCAAAATTCTGTATGTTATTGGATGTTTATCTTTATTTTCCTATTATAAAAAATATTTGATACAAAGCAACACTATACCACCAAGCTCTCCAAGTGCTAAACGTAGGTTCTGAGAGTTTGAGGACTGTCCATTGTTCTATTTAGGCCCACTAGAAGCCTCCACGGACATGCAGTGGCATTTGCAGCTTTATAATGCCATTGTGTAATGGGGATTATATCACTTTACCTGCAAGTACCACAGGCCACCTTTGAAAACCATGCTTTACTTCTGTATTCTGGCACCAGTGGTTTTACGTAGGCTTCCAGGTAAAGTAGATCCAGTTTGGCTGATCTATACCACATCAAAAAAAATTAGAGTGAAAAAAAATCCACAGAAAGGCAAAACTTAGGAGTAACTTGGTTTTCATTTTTTGTTTTTAGTTACTTGGTTGTTATTATGTAAACTAAGGATAGAACTTGGATTAATAAAATATCATGGGAGACCTGGGTTGAGTCCCTAGTTTCTGGCCTTAGCTAGGCCCTGTTCCAGCCTTTGTGGCATGGGGGCTTAGACCAGTGCATGGAAGCTCTCTCTGTCTGTCTCTCTGTGTGTCTCTGAAATAAATTCAAGTAAAATTTTAAAATATTGGTGAATATGAAAAATGCAGTTAAAGTCTGAGTATAATTGTAGCATAACAGATAATTATATCATAAAGTCACAAATTTCTGACTCACTTGTAAACATCATCTATTAGCAAACAGGTGCTGAGCATTGGCACATACAAATTCTGATTTTATTAGACAGTCTTGACATTCCCAAATTTCCTGTAACTAGAGAGAACCTGTGTTCATGGCTTCGCATTGCCCATTATCCAATACAGAAAATCGCATGAGCGATGCATAAGAAAAACAGGAGGGATACAGGAATAGGAGAGCTGAATTCTGCTCAATATCACCAGGGAAAACTTTGTCATTGAATGCATTCCCAAGGGGAATTATTAACCAGAGACTGGACCTGCTGTCCTTTCTTCCCTGAGCCCATACACTACAAACCCCGACATGCTCCAGTCACCTGGGAGAGAGGTGAGAGGGCGTCTTCAGGTTGGACTTGGGAGACCAAATTCTTCTGCTCCTGAGAAGTAAGAGAAATGAGTTGCAGGGCCTATTCTGAGACCCCCCTGACAGGTGGTCCCTTCACACTGAAGCAGGATGCCGAGCAGGGGGCTTTGGAGGCCTCCCAGGGTGGGGGTCTTGGCGTGTCTTTCAGTGGACACTGATTTCTATCACCTATCCATAACAAACTATTTTGCCATCAGAAGGAGAAGGTGGAGAGGGAAGGGAAGTGGGTAGCTGATAGCAACCTACTTGGAGAAGGGGTTAAAAAGATCAACACAAGCCTTCCCCCAGGACCTCATCTAGCTGCTGAGTGGCTGCCAGACCCCATGGAGGAGCGCTGGAGGCCTACTGTGCATCGGAGATCCTGGTCATTACAGAAAGTTTGCATAGTGTTTCCATCACTGATTACATGTCTGAGGAATTCTGAAAACTCGTGGAACTGTGCACATGGGCACTTGCTGGAGATTAGCCTTCAATAAAAGTAGATGAATCACTTAGATGATTTAGCTGGGCAGCAGTGGTGCAGGGGTGAAACACACAGGGGTTGGTCTTGGTAGCTGCTGGAGCTGGAGGACTTTAGTTCATGGGGGTCCAGTTACTATTCTTTCTTCAAAGCCCAGAGCCTAGGAAGTGGCTATTTAACGTGAGAAGAGTGGTTTCCCTTTGCAGGGGGGAGGGCAAGGCTGAGCGGGGCGCGGGTGCTGGCCATGTTTGGTTTCGTGATGTGGGGGGTGGATACATGTGTGTTTGCTTTGCGCTAAATCACTGGGCTGGCTGTCATTGCTTTCTGTATGAAGGTCACATTTTACAATAAATTTTTTCAAACTTCTGTACCACAAAAGACACCATAAAATCTACATATAAAAACACATGCTTACAAATTAACTAAAGGATTATCCATGGTAAGCATTCCCAGGTTCCGTGTTGTGCATATATGAGGGTACACAAGAAAGAGATGAACATAAATCCTCTCTTCCTCAGCTTTCTGCTCTGCTGCTTGTCTCTAAAAAAACAAGAGGCGCTCAGCAGGCACCCAAGGGTGGGGAGAACGTAATTAAAATATTTAACACTTGGGGGCACTTCCTAGCCTGTGCTGCTTTTTTCACAGTTTTCATCTCCCTCCCTTGAAAATAACAGGTTTTCAACAAACCAGCATTCCTCAGGGCCTTTGCACTTGCTGTGGCCCCTGCCTGGCACTCAACCCACACTAGAACTTGGGTGACTTTTGTCCCCCGGATTCAGGACCTGACTACAAATGCATAGTCTCAGTGCTAAAGCTTAGGATTGCTACTCTGCTGTTCTTGACATTCCCCTACCTCTTTTTTTCTGTTTTAATTTTGTTCTTTGCATTTCCTCTCCCCTCCCCACTCCTCCCCTCCCCTCCCCTCTTCTCCCCTCTCCTCTCCTCTCCCCCCTCCCCTCTCCTCTCCTCCCCTCCCCCTCCCCTCTCCTCTCCTCCCCTCCCCCTCCCCTCTCCTCTCCTCCCCTCCCCCTCCTCTCTTCTCCCCCCCTCCCCTCTCCTCCCCTCTCTTCTCCTCTCCTCTCCTCTCCTCTCCTCTCCTCTCCTCTCCTCTCTTCTCCTCTCTTCTCCTCTCCCATTCCTCCTCTTCTCTCTTCTCCCTCTGTTATGGCAGAGATTCCTGTCAGTTTGGTTCACTGTCTCCACCATACTGCCTAGCACATAGTAGATGCTCACTAAACATGTGTTGAATTAATTGAGTAACCAAACCAAGAGAGGTAGGAGGAGATAATGATGTTCAAAAGCCAGTCTTTGACATAATAACTTCATTGTTTACAAATGGCTTTGTGGTTAAAGAACCTATTTTATCTTACTCCATCATATGTTTTACTGTTTATTTTGTAAGTGCTGTAGGGAGAAAACATTCTGCATGTTACAGGTTGTGAAACACAACCTAGGATCTTTGTAACATGCATTTAATCAGAATTCCTTTCCTGGATTCTGAACACCACTGTGTGAACCAGCCCTTGGATGTGATCTCTTTGTGTGATGGGATAATACACCAAAGTGGGCCCCAGGTCAAACTGAGCATTCCTCAGGTCCTCCCAGATTTTCATTGCTGACAATTATTAGTTAAATAACATTTTTTTCTAACTGATATCCTGCTGTTGTTATGAAGGGAATTGATTCTAATTTCCAGTTGCCTGCATTTCTCTTCAACATGTAGTCTTTGCAAGAGAAAAAAAAAATCATGGCAAAAATTCCACACGTTACTAGGATTACTCCACAAACAGTACATCTTAACGTTGGAATTCCCCCCGGACTCTGAACTGAGCTTACCCATACAGAAAACTTGACTTCATTTTGAAATGGGAGGAAAACAGGGCAAAATGTTATCTTAGAGCTATGCCATTTGGCTTATACGGGACTCATGAAATGGACACACATCAAATGTCAAACAGCTGATAATAGACAGGAAGCACCACTACGGGCTTTTGCTGGCAGCACAGCCTTGCATGAATCACAATTGCTCTAACACCAAGTCACCCCAGGCAGGAACAGCTCAGCCTGCAGGTAGGGATACTGGATCATGCAGCCCGGGGTCTAAGGACATCTCACTGATAAGCAGACTGAAGTCTGGCCAACAGGGAGGGTTGAGTCTATTTATCCATTGTTGGGAGATGAGCAAGACAGAAAATAGGTCCCAGTTCCAAACCTTCCCTGGCTCCATTATCAGGAAAACAGGGCAATATAACACAGAAATAAAATACAGAAACTTCCTCTTCACCATCGCTTCGAGTTCATCCTGGCACAGATTTATACTGACATCAACTCACAGCAGGTCCAATATGAAATTTATCTTCATGGAAATGTGACCACTGGCTGCCAGTTGGCTACAAAATATAGCTAACAATGGGACAAAAAAGATAAAGAAGTTTGTGCAGGACAAATACTGCATTTCCTACACAGAGCTTCATAATTCTCCTGTCCCAGGAATGAATAGAAAACAAATGGAGGCAGTCAGCCATCAGGGACGCTTGGTGAGTTATCTGCACATTACTCAGGGCGATAAAGTAGGTAATCATTTTGCATGGATTGGGACAAGATGACTAATTGATATGACTATGAATAAATGTCCTCTGCTATGTCCAAGGCGAGCAGGCAGGGCTTCTCATAAAAACGTTCAACTCCCTAACTTTGTGCGCTGAAGACCTTATTCTATTTTTACATTCAGGCAGCTTTAGTTTACGGGTTCAGGAAATGATTGTGTGAACGCATGTGTGCAGTGTGCGTGTGTGTGAATGATTTATAGCTTTTCAAGTGTCAGATTTGCTATTTTGCCTAGCCATTCTTTTTCAAGCACAAGCTAGATTTTAATTAAATCGCAGATGTTTTGAACTCAACATGTATGTATATTTTACTTCGACTATCTTTAGGTTATGGTTTAATAATGTTGGTCTTAGTTTGTCTTGGTGCTTGTTTGGGCTTTTCCTATTAATTTCTTGCATTTATACAGCTGTTTCCAAAGCAGCTGTGAAGTATTTTTAAAATTTCTTCCCAAGAGTAAAAAACTTAGTGTGAGCAAATAGGCAAAAGAGAAGAAAAAAAGACAAACATTCTTGTATAGAATGTCAGTGTATTTCTCCGATACCAGGAAATCAGCTAGGCTAAGCAAACATAGACATTTTCTATGGCAAGAACAAAGTCATAGCCTTTTTACTTCAATAAATCATTGTCATAATTGTCCCAAAGCAATTTGATCTGAGAAATAGACGTTGGGGAAGTCCTCCTTCCCAAAATATCCACCTTATCTGGCTTCCCCGATAGCTGACATTCCACTGTTGGAAAGGATTTGCTGCAGGGCTCAGGGATGCAAATATCTCAGCAAAAAGAGGAGCCACTGAGATATTTACACTTCAGGGTGAGGTGTTTAATCAAATGCGATAACTAACAGAGATGTGTTTTTCTTGTGAAGCCACTGATTTCCAAGAGGGGATGGGGTGTCAAGATAGTGGTGGGAAGGCTGTGAAGTGAAGGTAGGAAGGTGTTACAGACAGAATTCAACATCCTCCTAGTACGGTTGAGGGAGGGTCCACTTCAGTCTTCAGTAACCCTTATCTGTGCAGTTAAAGAATCTGAGTTCCCTAGCTCTGCCCTGTGGGAGGAAACAAAGGAGCATCGCAGGAGCCACTGTTAGAGATGGCCTCAGCTTCTCCCTCTTGCTTCAGACCACCTGTCCCTTCTTCTACCATACACGTGGTACCTTATGGCAAAGAGAAGGCAGAGCTTCCCCTGGGAGAGTCAATCCCAGGATGTTGTTTCAGAGAGAGAAGACATTCTGGGTGTGTGATAGAGAGGCTGGATTAAAGGATTCAGGAACTGTGGATTTGGGTAAGTGAGCTGAGTTCCTTGAGTTTCTAGGGACCCAGCTATGAGGAAAAACATCAATGTTTCTCAGAAGTTTGGCCAGTCATGTGACCTTCACAACTTACCATGTCTATGTCTATGCATACCAAAGGTACTCAAAAACTTCATGGAAAATACACATTATGAAAAAATTATGCATGAATTCAAAAATTTTCCACAAAGATAAACATCTCTTAATTTCATTTTTCCACTTATGTTTTCAAGTACACCCAAACGTATTTGAATTCTTTCTTTCACTTCCTTGGAAATAAAAAGTAAGATTGCTCTTTTTCTTCCAAAACACCTACTGTGGTTTTTAATTATGTTTGTTTTTGTATCTGACACATGAGACAGGGTCATAAATATTGTTGATTTTTACTTGTATGATGTCATCATGGAATAACTTTCAAAAATACAAAACCTGGCTTATCTAAAAACACAGAATGAACATGTCTCAAAGCTTTCTTCAGCCACATTATGAGGAGACCAGTCCCATGGAAAAACAATTTCAAAAGAAATCGATAGTGAGACTTTATATGGGCATTTGACGAGAGATATTGAACTAAGATGTCCAAGTTAGACACACAACAGGTCATGTCTCAATGCACAGTAACCTTAGGGATTGCCTCTTCTACCAGATAGAAGGTTAGTGCATTTTCCCAAGATAAAAGTCTGCAGTGTCTATCCCAGCCACTAAAAGTGAATCTAATGGATAAATATCTTGTCTTGTATTTTACTCAAGGTAATTCATGTGACAAGAAAATGTAATGTCATACCCATAAATGGAGAAACGACATTATTTCCCATAACCATGTGGTTGTCGCAATAGGATAGTCCAATAGAAGGATGTGTGCCAAGGATAAAGATTTATTTATCATTGCTGGACAAAGCTTTGCAGAGCTGGGGACATGGACAGCTGTACCTGTGGAAGGGCACAGTTTCCTGGCCTTTCCTAGCCACAAAGGTACTCCATTTCTAAAGATACTGTCTAGTCAGGATGAAGATTGCATTAGACTTCTCAGGAATTACTCTTCACCAAAATATCTTATCCTTCCCTTCTGGCCTACCTTATCTATGTGGAAGCTCTTGGTACCTCCTTGTCTGCCCCAAAGGTGAATATAGCTGAAAGATGTTTGCTTTCTGGGACACTGACTCAAGTGCCCACTTCTCCTAAGTGGACTATGCCCTTAGGAAGCCCAGGTTTTAGACCTGTTTGAGGTCTACTTTGGCAGACAACACAAAGCCACTACAATGAATGCTATGGCCTGCCAAAGGCTCTCAAACTAGAACCTTCTCTCTCTTTGCTACAGAAGATTAGCAAGTGTTAGAGAGGTGTTGAAGAAATCATCACCACACTTGGGGGCTGGTGCTGTGATGCAGCGGGTTAACGCCTTGGCCTGAAGTGCCCGCATCCTATATGGGTGCCGGTTCGAGACCCAGCTGCTCCACTTCCAATCCAGCTCTCTGCTATGGCCTGGGAAAGCAATAGAAGTTGGCCCAAGTCCTTGGGCCCCTGTGCCTGCATGGGAGACCTGGAAGAAGCTCCTGGCTCCTGGTTTTGGATCAGCGAAGCTCCGGCCATTGTGGCCAATTAGGTAGTGAACCATCATCGGATGGTTCTCTCTCTCTCTCTCTTCTCTCTCATTCTCTGCCTCTCCTCTCTCTGTCTAACTCCGACTTTCAAATAAATAAATTAATTTTTTAAAAAAAAGAAAGAAAGAAATCAACACCACACTAAGACTTTCCCCATGGCATTAGCAGGGTGATTGTCAAGAATAAAAGTGAGTAATCTTCTCACCAAATGAATTTTGGAACACCACACACACACAAACACATACACACACACACCTGTATTAGGAAGTGGTGGACTGGAGATGATGACTGACACCCTCTCATATTTTACTTTTCATGGTTTTAGTGTTATACGAATGGCATTCCAGAGATGAAAGAGATTTCAGCGTTTCTAACCCAAGAGTTTGGGCAAAATATTCAGATAGATGACATAGGGATGGAGACAAAAGAATTCATGTCTCCTAACTACTGTCCAGTGCTTCTGCCTGTGTTAGCAAGACTTGTCTTAGAAGACTTAAGAATCGTTTGGTTTCGTTCTGTTGACTTCCGTTTCCGGGTTGATTAGTCTAGTTAGAGTGAGACCATGTATGATAACTAGACTGGATGATTCTTGAGAATGCTGGGAAGAACCAGCAGGTAGAACAAAATAGATGTATTGATAGCAACCATATCTTCTCATGCCAGAGATTCTAGGATTTTGCTTCCCACCTCCACCTCTTACTGTATGTGCAACGTCAGGTAATTATTTAACAGCTTTGAAATTCAGTTTTCTGATCTGTAAAATGGGAACAATTTCAGGTTTCTCTTATTGAGCTGTTTTTAGATTAAATGAGTAAGAATTAGAAGAATGCCTGGCACATCCTCAGCACTGTACAAATGCAAGCTGCTGTTGTTATTGACCCATCCCTCAGTGCCTCCGTGGCCCATTTCTTTCTCAGCCTACAGGTATTCCTGTAGCTTTTAGAAAATAACATTTATACAGTACACATAATCATACTCTCCGTATTTTGGCTGAAGAGCTGGCAGAAAGAAAATCCCCAACTTGTTTGTGGAAAAAAACCCAAGACGATTGTAATTTTGAAGAGAAAAGATGAATGGTTAGGCAAAAACCCCAATAAGCATTTGTTCCTGGAAGACAAAATGATGGAAGTGAGTGAGAACTTGGGGGTGCGGTGAACATGAAGAAACTGCCCAAAAGAAAAGAAGAGAGTAAAAAGAAGATAGTGAAATAAAGATGGAAAAATAAATTTTAATTGAATTCCAAAATAAAGGGAATTGAAAATGTGTTCATTTGTCCTCAGTAAGAAACTCTGACTGCCCCATCAAGCAAATGTACTGAATGGTCACAATTCAAGTGATGGCATTTGAAAATTTGCTTTTCATGATGGGATCTTATTTTCTTTAATTAATTTATTTATTTGAGAGATAGACACAGAGAGAGAGAGAGAGAGAGAGAGAGATACAGTGAGACAAAGAGAGACAGAGAGAGAGATCCGACCTGCTGATTTACTCTCCAAATGCCCACAGTGTCTGGGCTGGGGTCAGGCCTGAGCTGAAGCTGAGAGCTGGAAAGACAATCCAAGTCTCATATGTAGATTCTAGGGACTGAAGTAATTGAGCCATCACTACTGCCTTCTGTGCTCTGCTTTGGCAGGAAGCTACAGCCAAGACATAGAGCCAAGGATCAAGCCCAGGCACTCTGATGTAGATTGCAGGCATCTTAACTACTAGGCTAAATGCCTATTCTGGGTCTTCTAATATTTGGCTGAATGATGTTAAGGGGTAAACTTAAATAGATTTTCCAATATAAATAAAGAGGTTTTCTCCTTTTGAGAAAAAAAAATTGAAAGTGTTAGGGATGCTTTTTAATGCCCCAACCCCTGGGGTAGGAGTTCATAAACCCCTTTAAGTAGTTTAGAATCAAACAAATACACAACAAGTAATGAGAATATTAGACAGTTCTATAGAGGTGAATACAGGGTAATGTGATCCATTTGTCACCAGACTCTGGTGCTGGAGAAAGGGAAGTGGCCAGATGACAGGAAGGAAAAGTGACATTCTCTGTGCTGATCAGACGATGCATTGTTCAGTTCTGGGTGTCTCATTTTAAGAGGGATATCCAAGGGAGGATAAGTGGGATGGTTGTGGAAAAGGAAGTGGCACTGCTGATACTTAACCAGGGTAGAGATGTGGAAGGGGTCATCAGTATCAGCAGGAAGACCAACTGGAGGAGTGCCATGACGAATATCATGGGGAACTGTCTTCTAGGGTGACTGGAAATACTGAGGAAGCAGCTTTGGGCATGTTACAAGAGTGCAATAACTCATGTATGTTACTGAGAACAGAATATACATTCAAGTAATTTCTTTGGTATACACACATAATGGCTATCGGGAACACTTGAGAATTACCTTCCACTTTTTTAAGAAAAAAGTGTTTATTTAGTTGAGAGGCAGAATTCCAGACAGAGAGAGAGGTCTTGCATCTATTGGTTCACTCCCTAAATGGCTGCAATGATCAGAGCTAGGCTGATCAGAAGCCAAGAGTCAGGTGCTTCTTACCAGTCTCCCAGGTGTGTGAATAGGCCTGAGCACTTAGGCCATCATTTGTGGCTTTCCCAGGCCATTAGCAGAGAGATGGATTGAAAGAGGAGCAGCCAAGACACAAACCAGCGCCCATATGGGATGCCAGCACCACAGGTGGAGGCTTAACCTGTTATGCCACAGCTCCAGTCCCCACCTTCCACTTTAATATTCTGTGAATAGTAGGAAGAAGAATTCAAAATGAATAATTTTATATAAAAACATTTTAAAGTACACCTCTTTTACAAAATAAAATTCATGTTGTTTTGGCTATAATCATTAGCCAGATTCAGACCCAAATTCTAATCCAGCTCTCTACCAGGTAAGTGTGTGATATATCATGTTCATATAATAGATGTTCTCAGCTTCTCCAAATGCAAATTATAGTCCCTTTATTCTACTCCAAAAAACCATTCCCTTCCCTTTATAGAATAATCACAATTGTATTCATACCTCTGCTACTTACCAGAAGTTCAAAAAATCGTGACTGATTGTTCACCAGTATGTACCTGGGGAAATGAACAGCATGTTGAAGACTTTCATATCGTTGTTCAAATGAATTTGAAAAAGTAAGCATTAAAAATGGCTACCCTCAGAGTTTTGTTTTTTAAAAATTTTTGTGTGAGTGTGAATGTGTCCTTAAGATGCAACAAAAACCTGATATGATGTTATCCATGTGGGTACTTTGAAAAGTTGATGGAAAAGTAGAATTAAAGAATGAACTTATTGTGGTGAAAAAGTTTCTGAAAGTCATGTTCTACTTTCTCCATGAACTTTTTGAACTCTTATGAACATATTTATATAAATGTGTGTTCTATGTGTTAATTTCATATGTGGTTTCAATTTTCAGTTTCTACATAGTATGGCACATAGAGAGCATACCATTTATGACTGTGGTGACTCACTCCCTAATCAATAGCAATCATTGACATTGAGTTGAAGAGCACTGAGCATTGGGAAGTGGATATGTGAAGTCTAGCTCCAACATTTAAGGTGCTGTAAATTCAGTTGACAATACAAAACTTGCAGACAAAGGTAATAGTACCTGATGTAGACATTAACTTACTCCATGGTGTGCTGGGAACGAGGCACGGAAGGGTGGATTTTGTTTGGAGTCTGCTCTCACATAGCAGAGTCTAGTGCCTAAGACTTACATGGGCAAAGGTATCCAGTGGTAGGATGAGAGCAAGAAGAGGGCAAGGCAGATCCAAGAGTTAACCCAGAAGATTTGAATTGTCTGGGGGAAACCAAGGCAAGCCTCACCAAGAGTTGGTACTTAAATAGAAATTCAAAGATCAGGGACTTATTCAGGAAATGGGACCGAATTCCATAACCCAGGAATATTTATGATGGTATCAATTTTTTTAAGATTCATTTATTTGAAAATCAGAGTTACAGAGAGACAGAGGGAGAGACAGAAAGAGAGTTACCCCATCCACTGGTTCATTCCCCAAATAGCCCCAATGGCAGGGGCTGCGCCAGGCCAAAGCCAAGAGCCAGGAGTTTCATCTGGGTCTCTCACATCAGTGGCAGGAACCCAAGCACTTGGGCCATCTTCTACTGCTTTCCCAGGCCACTAGCAGGGAGCTGGATCAGAAGTGGGGCTGCGGGACACAAACTGGTGCCCATATGGGCTGCCAGCATCACAGGTGGTGGCTTTACCTGCTACCCCACAATGCCGGCCCCTAACAGCATCAGTGTCTACAACATCAGTTCCTCCATACTAGTTGGTAACAGTCATTATTCCACTCCTTGTTGCAGCATGTACTAGGAATGTCTCCTATGAAGTCAAGCCCCTTACTGAGCCCCCACAAAATAACTACTAAGGGGTTAATTCCTGGAGCTTCAGGGTCCTTCATGCTTGCTTGTGTTTCAAGCCTAGTTGCTCTTTGCCTGGGCATTGTCTCCCAACTAATTTGCTAAATATTTTGAATGAAGACATTAAAAGGTTAATTTCAAAATTATAGGAAGAGACAATACAAGGGAGAGAAGAGGGAATCATGTCCCAGGTTAATAGGCACAGGAAGACTTACTAGAAACATGGAGAGGAGAAAGGATGGAGACTTTAGGAGCCACATCTCTGTGGCTTTTTAAACTCATCTCCTTAGCTAGCTGTGTTGTGTAACTTCTTGCATTAGATTCCATCCAATCTCAGCTTTAAGAAGGAAGATCTCTCTTAAAACCCAGTGATTAATCAGCTCAAGGCCCCAGATTGCCAACTGTCTGAATCAGTCAGATCAAATATTGGCTGAGTCTTTGTATCAAGTTACAACTGTATAAGACAATGATCACAAAATATAAGGGTGTGCACAGAGAAATTCTCCCTCCAGGTATGTCTGTATAAGGAGTTAGCTGGGACCAGGCTTCTATCTTTATTGAGATCAACTTAATCTCCTACCCCTCAGTGAAGAGTAGTTTCTATTCCTGGCAGACATAAACAAGCATTTTCTTCCTGTTTATTTGTGGCTTTTTGTTCATTTGTTTTTGTTGTTGTTCTAGTCTCTCTCACATTTTTGGTTAGGACTAATGACCAATATTTTTTCCATATAGGAGGAAGGAGTTCTTGCCTGAACCAAGTCAGTGATAGGAGAAGCCAGTAGGTAGCTCAGTGGTGAGCAGTACAAGGACACACTTTGAAACCCAGGCACAGTCGTGATGTAAGTGGAACTCTTCATGCAAGTATCAATTTCACCTTTCATGGATCCCAAGCTTGCTATTGTCTTCCCTCTCCTACCAACATGACCTGGATATCTAGTACATTTCATTCCCCCCTAGATTCTGAGATTTCTTCCTGGGACAGCATTACAAGGCCATCTTCCAAATAATCAAGCCAGTAATGGACTTACTGTTTCTTTGTCTGTCATCTTTACCATCCAAACACACATTCATAGTCCTCATCCTACCCCTGGTAAAACCAATCATTCAGAATTTCTTGGAAACCATCTGGACTACTCATTTTACAAAGAGTGTGCAAAGCTTAGCCTGGCTGAGATTCACATTTTATAAGAAATAGTACTCAAAACTATGTGACACTGAAGACATTCAAGAGAGGCTGTAGAAGGGATTTTTGCATTTGGAAAGTGTGAACAGCAGATATTGATCAGAAAGGAAAGTCATGGTGGAGTTCTATTGTATTAGATCAAAGTAAAGAGATCATGTTTAGTTAGTAGGAAGAAAAACTAAAGTTAGTAAATTCAAGAGGAACTCTATCAGTCTGACTTTGCAGAGAGAAGGTACCTACAACAGAAGGGACAGCAAGAAGAACTGAGGCTACTTTACATAGGTTTAGCTAGTTGTTTAGGGAACCAAGAGCATAGTATGAACTTGAGCAGAATGGAGGTCCAAGTCAAGAGTGAACTATGTGCGCTGTCACGGGTGACAAGCGGCTACCAATGGGAGTACCATGTGCAAAGGAAGAAGGCAAATGATCAGAGATGGGCAGGGGCATCACAACCCACAAGCACTAGACAAAGAATTCTCTTTGACAGCTATTTTCTTTCCACTCTCTGATCTTCATCCTTCTAGCTGAGTGGTGCCAGGATGTGAAATGGGCTCTCATCACCATTTCATTTGAAACTCTGCACATTACGTTTGGTTTCTAACTAACCAGTTCACAAGAACCTTCATAGTTTTGCCTCTAAGCGGTTGTATGGCAACCAGACTGGATTAATTGATTTGGATCTCATCCAATCCACAAATGAGGGCAGAGTGATGCAATCAAGGAGTCCTGGGATTCCTTCAATATAGAACATATGCTGTATTTGACAGATACTGTTGTTTTTAAACAAAAATATTTGAAAACCAAAGATGTTGAGCTACTGTGATGATCCCTTAAGTGGTCCATATTTCTGCTGAATTGATGGAAATTTCTCTTGGCCATAATGAGTTCAGGTTCATTGTAGATCACTTTGTGTGATAATCAGACTGAACTGTCTATTGCTATGACAACATCAAGAAGAACAGGCACAGGGACAAGAGTCAGTAGCCCCAGGCAGAGAGAGAAAGAATGATACTTCCTTGATTTTTCTGATGTTTCTAAATTTGTGGGGAAGGAAGAAGTTTTAGTTCATGCTAACAGGCAATGGTAGTGCCTGATAATCATTTTATGTAGTGCTTATAGTGTGATAAGCAATATTATAAGCTACAGACATATAGCAATTCACTGAATTCTTACAGAAAACTTATAAAATTAATGTTTTAGCCCCAATATGTGAAGCTCAGACTAGATAAATAAGTTTCCAATTTTAGGTAATTCTGGGGTTTGAAACTAGGAATTTGTGGCCTGATTCAATGGGCATAAGGCAACACTAAGATCATTCACTTCTATATCACTTGGTAAATGTATTATCAGGCAAGATAAAATTCTTCTTGATGTCAGTTCCCTTAAGATCAGGCTATTGAATCTTCAGAATAAATTTCCAAAAGAGCTAGAGAAAAGCTGAATTTCCAATTAATCTTGAGTTGACACTATGCTGGAAACTAATGAAAAGAATTCTAGTAAATTCCATTTCACTCTTTCTGATCCTTTAAGTGCCTGGCATGGGAAAGTGCTCACTGAGAAAGCCATTTTAGAGATCAATAACATACTACTACATTGAGTAGTTCTTTTTTACATTAACAGGCACCATCTTTCAAAAGATTCCTTTTGGACAGAAGTGGAAACTGAGGCCAAAGGTTTACAGTAAACAGACTTACTGCAGCTCCAAAGTAAATGATGTCAGAGAAAAACCAAAATTCAGATTTTCTGACTCCAGACCAAGGATCTTCCTATGAGATTACTGCTTCTGTGTTTCAAGCTTCCTCTGTCTCTCTCTCGTCATTTTCAACTCAGTTGAATTTTAACTCTGTATGATTCAGGAGCCTCAAAGGAGTTGAAGAGAGGAGTACTTGAAGGGTCTGCCTTGAGAGACAAACACAGGATTGAACAACGATGTCCTATAGGCCCCTCTCCTAACATCTCTCAAGTAGCTCCTCACCACCTCTCAATCTGACTGTAACAATCTAGACTTGGGACATTGTGAATTCACTCCTAGATGACTGAGTTGTGCTTACCTATCTCTATTATTCCCCCTTTGCTCAATCTGTGTCCCTGCTGATTGCCTTTTATCTTAACAAGATCATCATAAAGCTGTTTACATTTTCATAAAGCCGTTTCTATTGACATGAGGTTTATGCCTTAGGTCTTTGGCATGTATGAAGGAACGTGGTGTTCATAGGCAAAGCAAAATTCTGCTTCCTTTTCCCTGTGTGGAAGGCTTAGGTCTAGCTGTTAATATTATCAGTATTCTGAGTAACAGTACACATTTTAGAGAAATTAATACAGTGTTCCTATTAAGTATGTAAGATTTTAATTAAAAAATGGGCTTAATTCCCAGTTCTGATTCCACTTACTTGGGGCAGCAGAAGGGTTGATTGGAGAATGCATGGTCTAGGATGGCTTCACTCACATCTCTGTAAGTTGACTAGAATGATGTGGCTTCCTTGTGAGAAAACTTGATTTCTGAAGGATATGAAGTCATGCAGAAGAGAAGAAAGGCTTACTAGTTGATAGTCATCCATTGCCAAAAACTAGGACATATGCAAATGAAGCCATCCTATACTAGTTAGTTACCAACCAGATTTGCAGCTTGACATACAAGAGTGAGCAGAGCTGAGTTCAGCCTTGCCTACTGAGACTAAGAGATTTCTCAGCCAGCTAAAGCTTGGACTACTTTTGCACAGCAGAATCTCTGTTGAAATCCTCAGAATCCTCAAGAGTCACTAGCAACTTAACACTTCATGACATCCAGATGATCCTATAGTCTAATTCTATCTGGTGTATATATGTGCTGTGGTATATGGAGAAATAAAACTTTGCCAAAGAATTCTACCATCCTTTTGTCACAAGCATCAGAGAGGAAGGAAGTTTCTACATATTATTCTTTTTGCCCATGTGTGACATAGTCACACATTCAATACACAGATGCTTCCCATGTGCAAACACACCATGAAGTGTTTTTCTGTGGCCATATGACCAATATGGCACACAAGGAATAGCATAATTTCCAGTCAAACTAGGCTTTCACCTGAATTATTGGCGGTACGATGTTGACAAAATTACTTTCTCTCTCTGAGGCTCAAGTTTTTTCCAGCTGCACAATGTGAAACGGAATTTCTATTTTGCCAAATCAACCTGCACCTTGGAATCACTGTGTTACATCACAGTATTTGTGTGGCTGTTAACAATGGGTCTTAAAATTTTCAACCCTCCTTGCATTGGGACTTGAAGTGAGTGTCCCGGCCCCCTGAATCTGAGTGGGCTCTATATCACCTTCATTGATAGGATATGGTGAAAGTGAGGATGAGGTAATTTTCAGACCCAGATGTTAAGAGACCAACAGCGGCCGGCGCCGCAGCTCACTAGGCTAATCCTCCGCCTGCAGTGCCGGCACCCTGGGTTCTAATCCCAATTGGGGTGCCGGATTCTGTCCCGGTTGTTCCTCTTCCAGTCCAGCTCTCTGTTGTGGCCCGGGAAGGCGGTGGAGGATGGCCCAAGTGCTTGGGCCCTGCACCTGCTTGGGATACCAGGAGGAAGCACCTGGCTCCTGGCTTCGGATCAGCACAACGTGCTGGCCGTAGCAGCCATTTAGGGGGTGAACCAACAGAAAAAAGGAAGACCTTTCTCTCTGTCTCTCTCTCTCACTGTCTAACTCTGCCTGTCAAAAGAAAAAAAAAAAAAAGAGAGAGAGAGACCAACAGCTTCCGCTTCCTGTCTTGGTTTCTACTTCCTGTCTGTTGGCTCCCATTTCCTGTCTGTGTTAAGTCTCACTTTCAGAGACTTAAGCTATCAGGTGAGTAGTCTGACTACCCTGCTGTGGACAATATCTGGAGAAGTCCAGAGACCACACAGAGAAGAAGGTCCCAGCTGGGCTCATCCTTCCAGATATCCCCACTCATGTGCCAACTGTGGAGAACACCCACCCCAGACCTTCCACCTGTTGAAAACCAAGAGTGACTCCAGGCAGCATCACTTCATACAGAAAAATGAGCCAGAGAAACCTTGCTAGAATTCCAGACCACAGAGTCATCAGATTTAATAAGGTGGCTATTGTTTGGAGTCAATCAGCTTTGAGGTAGTTTGTTACAGAGCCATAGATAAGAAAAACAATTAGCCACATGACAGGCCCTCAGAACACAGCACCTGAGTCTGAAAGGTTTCCCAGGTGTGGGGCTTTCAGTGATCAAACCTGGAAAGTCCCACATGAAAGGAGATGAGTTAGTTTTCCTCAGTACAAGCTAGAGATTATGACCATTGTTTTTAATAAAGTAAAACTGAGAGGCTGGCACTGTGGCATAGGGGGTAAGGCCGCCACCAGCAGTGCTGGTATCCCATGTGTGTGCTTGTTTGAGTCCCGGCTGCTCTACTTCCAATTCAGCTCTCTGCTATGGCCTGAGAAAGCAGTAGAAAATGGCCCAAGTCCTTGGGTCCCTGCACCTGCATGGAGAGCTAGAAGAAGCTCCTGGCTCCTGGCTTTGGATCAGCCCAACTCTGACTATTGCAACCATTTGGGAAGTGACCCAACAAGTGTAAGACATCTCTCTCTCTCCCTCTCTCTCCCCCCCACTCTGCCTTTCAAATAAATAAATAAATCCTTTTCAAAAAAGAATTATGGTCCATAAGGTGATGTCTTCTTAAAAAAAATTAGTTTACTTATTTGAAAGGCAGAGTGACAGAGAGAAGGAAAGATAGATAAAGATTTTTCATCTGCTGGTTCACTTCTCAAATGGCCACAACAGTTGGGGCTGGCCCAGGCTGAAGCCAGGAACCCAGAACTCCATCTGAATCTCCCATGTGGGTGGCAGTGACCCAAGCACTTGGGCCATCTTCTGCTGCCTTTCTAGATGCATTAGCAGGGACCTGGAACTAGAACTGGTACTCTGATAGATGAAGCCATCTCAGGGGGTGGCTTAACCCACTGCCTCATAATGCTTGTTCCCCAGAGGGACTTCTTACTTAAGGTCCAACAAACATTTTTACTGAACATTTGAAATGACTTTATTTTTTTTTTTTTTTTTTTTTTTTTGACAGGCAGAGTGGACAGTGAGAGAGAGAGACAGAGAGAAAGGTCTTCCTTTGCCGTTGGTTCACCCTCCAATGGCCGCCGCTGCAGCCGGCGCACCGCGCTGATCCTGGCAGGAGCCAGGAGCCAGGTGCTTTTCCTGGTCTCCCATGGGGTGCAGGGCCCAAGCACCTGGGCCATCCTCCACTGCACTCCCTGGCCATAGCAGAGAGCTGGCCTGGAAGAGGGGCAACCGGGACAGAATCCAGCGCCCCAACCGGGACTAGAACCCGGTGTGCCGGCGCCGCAAGGTGGAGGATTAGCCTATTGAGCCACGGCGCCGGCTCTGAAATGACTTTAATTATCAAAGCAATTGATAGATATTGTCCATGTCTAGATACAATTATTGTCTTTTATTGTTACTTGGAAATAACTTTTTAAAAAATATTTAACAACCTTAATTTTTCCCTAAATATAAATCATAAATCTATTCATAGTATGAAAGTCTCCCTGCAGACTTGGCTCCTCACTGCCTAGTTGCATATAGATGGTGAAAGGCTCAGAGGGAAACTCACCTTCATAACAAAATCAAGTATATGCAAATATTGTGAACATTTTTACTCCTCTCATCAAATTGCTTCCTACATAGTCCCTGGCAAGGTATATTTATGCCACTGATATTTTATGTGTTTCATTTAGTGTTATTCTTTTTTTTTATTTATTCATTTTTTTGAAAGGCAGAATAGACAGTGAGAGAGAGAGAGACAGAGAGAAAGGTCTTCCTTTTCCGTTGGTTCACCCCCAAATGGCCGCTGCGGCTGGCACGCTGCGGCCGGCGCACCGCTCTGATCCAAAGACAGGAGCCAGGTGCTTCTCCTGGTCTCCCATGCGGGTGCAGGGCCCAAGGACTTGGGCCATTTAGTGTTATTCTTTACATCTCTGTCAATCAGAGCAAAAAACATGGCTTTGCTTCTTTTAAGTTGTTTTTAATGAAATGGACTTAATTAATATTCCGCATTATTAGAAGTTTATATATTTTCCTTCTTTTTGATTTGCCTATTTGTAATCTATTATTTGTAATCTCTACTTGCTTGTTCTGAGTGTCTTAAGTTTTCTGATTTATTCACATGCTACTTGTTAAAATTCCATGGAGACTATCTTCCCCTCACCCTCCCCCCCCCATAGTGGTATTTGGTTTTATTTTAAAACTCCAGTTGTTTTTACTCTTTGAAGGACTGGAGGACTCACAAATGTAGTAAACTAGTATGATTTCCAGAGTGTGCAAAGATTCCACAGTCCAGGTCTGGGCTCAGATGTAAGAGGGGTACCTCGATGGCCAAGCAAAACCAAAATCTCTTAGCATTTCTGTTATTCCAAGGGCATGTTCCTGGCCAGGGTACCTATCCAGACCCTGCTTTTGCTGTCTTTCACACAGGGTCTGGGCCTGGCCTCTGCCCGCTGGGTTTCTTGCTGCAAGGCGGCCACACCTGGATGCTACTGCATTGGTGGCCCGCTTGCCTGTCTATCTAGTTTTCTGGATTTGTGTTCTAAACGCAAGACGCAGAAGTTTGGGCTGAGGAGCCGCTCGTTCAGATGGACTCAGGAGAAAGGTTTGGGACATCCCATCTGGCTTTGTCCCTCTGGGTCAAGCGCTGCCCAGAAATCCCACTCCTGTGTTCCCAAGGAGGATCACCTGGCCTGCCCGACCCTCGGGGCGTCTGGGGAAACTGAACTGGCAGGCTGCAAAAAACTGGCCACTTTCCCACCTGACTCCCCACCCTCAGTTGGGAGGCTTTTACAGTGGGTGGGTGTGCATTTCAGTTTGTCAGAAAGGGATCAGTTCCTGTGCTGAAAGGCAAGCCCGGGGCAGTGTTTGACAGAGCTGGGGACACCAAGAGGGACAATTCCCGCCAGTGGTTCTCACGCTGGGCCTGGCCTCAGGTGCCAGCTCGCACATTAACTCCTTTGACGGCACTTTCGCCAGTTTACTTGACATTCTCAAGGGATGGCTTTGTCGATTGTTCGGCTGGCTGCTATTTTGACAGCCGATAGCCCCTTGATGCTTAGGCTGTCTAATAAGAAAGGGGCCAATGTGAAATTTTAAACCCAGCAACTGCTGGACGTGGCATAGGGTGGCTCCAGCTCTGTTCTCTCCCTCTTCCCCTGCTCTCCTGGATGGCATCGGGCTTTTATCAATGCACTTGTTTCCTCCTTCTGGGAAGGCAATCATGCCTTAGGCCAGCATCATGGGAGTGTTGAGACCTCCAGTGGAAACTGCCGGGAGCAGGCTAGGACCCAAAGTAAGCAGATACAGTTGATGGTATTTAAGGGATTCCAGAGAAATGCCTATGTTTGGGATATTCTCTATGTCAATTTCCAGGGAGCAGTAATAATAGACTGAGCTGGAACTAGGCTCTCACAGCAGCAACATGGCTCCCAGGGAGGGAATTTATTTATAGCCTCCCTATCCTATCAGCTTCGGGAGTGACACAAAGTCACAGCTCCATATTATTTGTAAACATTTAAAAATAAAGAGGCAGAAATGGGGATGCCTTTCTTCTCTAAATCCCCTAGTTAGGCACATATCTTAGCATTGCAGCAAAAACACATTCCTGGCATCCCTCTATGTCAGGTGTAAATAAGGGTTAATTACTATTTTGCAGAACAAACTGCAGTCCTAAATGATCCACCTTAACACAGCCAGGATCTTTCTAGATTGCCTGTATTACAAATAATCATATCAACTTTGAAAAACATTTGAATTGGCCACACCAAATACCATTTTAAAATGGTTTGGAAGAAATAAAATCAATTGTTTCATTGACTCTTTAGCCCAAATTTAAAGTACAAAAACTCGAGTAAGTTTTTACTTATTCATTTAAAAAATGTTTTTGCCATTTCGAAATGAGACATGGTGCTTTCTCCATGCCTCTACTTAATAAAATAATATTTAAAGTTATGTTTAATTTAGTTCTACAGAACTGTTACTTCGAATAGTTAATCCAGATTAATGCATATATTTATGTGCCTAACAACTAATGTTTTAGGAATACACGGTCTTCTATTTCAAGTATTACAGGTATAACTTTTTTAGTTCAAAGAACCCAGTGCGTTATTACATGTTTTTTGATAGATACAAAAGGAAGAGAAAAGTGGAGGTTCAGAGGTGATTCATTCTAGAATTTAAAGAACCTTCTTAGCAGGTCTTTGTAATTGTCCCAACTATACCAGTGTTTGGGGGGGGGAAGTAAGGAGAATAACCCACAAACTGGAGATTAAGTTGTAGTCATCTGCTATTAAAGGGGAAGAATGTTTTAAAAATGCATTTGCTGATCATTGCCACTTGCTTTGCAGAACTTAATACATCCCTCCCTGATAACATCAAAGGAATTAAGGCCCTCTTTATGTAGCAAATGCTTTTCACAGTTCAATAACCATTCCTGTTGCCGCTATAATATTTCACCCACATCTCCCCATGCTCAGAGCAAGCCTCTGAATTAGAACTGTTGTACTTCTATTGAAAGCACCTTCATGCCTCCTTGCTAAATTTTACCACTTTTCTCCAAATATTTGCAAGCTATAATCATTATATTACTCAGTCAAGTGGAGTCTAGTTTCTGAGGCATGGAGAAAAAAAGTGCCAGGCTCTGGAATTATCACCCATTTTCCCCTCTGCCTAAAGAGCCACACCAAGAGGCAGTGAGTGGCTCGCCATATGAACCAGAAACAAACAGCAAAAGACAGGAATCAAAAGCTTCAGTGTGACTGCAATAGAAACCATTGTTCGAGGCACTTCCTGGGAATTATTTAGGGATTACGGTGTCAAAATTGCTTAATCTGTAGGAAATACCCCAGGCCTTCATTTCACATCAGCAAATATGTATTAAGTGCTTAATCTGTGCCCAGGACTGTGTTCAACACTGAGGGGGACAAAAAGAAACGCCAAGCATGGCCACAGAAGCAAAATGTGGGAGCAGCAGCTTCCAAGCGAAGTACAGAGTGGGGTGAGGCCTCTGTGCCTATGTTATTTTCTCCACATCTCGTTGCTGGCAAAGGTGAATCTTCTCAATCCAGCTCGAGATCCCTCCCCCTTAAACAAAACAAAACAAAATTTGACTGCAGATGAGCTCTTCCAATTTTTGGTTTCAGGGGCAGTCAGTCACCCTGACGGTTTTGAAACCTAAGAAGGAGGAATCATTAAAAATCAACATCTGTCAGAGAGAGCAGAAACGAGAAGAGGCAGGATTTAAAAAGACGTTCAGATCCTTAAAAGGACTGCTCTGAAGACATAAGGGCAGGGGGGAGAATGGGAAAGTAAACGAAAATGGGATGTACTTTGTATGATTTATTTTAGCATCACCAGGGAGGGAAAAAAAATTGAGGGAGATTCTGAGTTCTCTAACATTTAGAAATGATTTACCCTGTTTTGGTTAACTTTTTTCTTTGACACAATCAAAAGACCTCAAGCTAATTTCTTTTTCCCATTAAACCACCTAGATAGCTCTCTCAGCTCCCTCTGTTCAGTAAAGATTCAGCCAGGCCTGTTGTTTTAAAAGGTTTCTAATCACAGGAGAACCACACTCAACTCTGCTCATTTCCTGTGCCAATTAACAGGCCGGAGTGGTTGTGTCTCCACTGGTCCCAGAAGGAATTCCAGAGACTGGTCCTTTCAGACTTGACTCCCAGGCCCGAGGACAGTGGCACTGGTTTGGGGAAGAGGCAGGAAGTTGGAAATCCTGAAGAGTTACAGCCCAGGAGTCGGAAAATCAGGAGGCCAGGGAAGTTCGCGGCAAACAGGAATGAAGGAAGTTTCATTTCTATTTCTGAATCGTATGCCATAATGAGAATCTGAGTCCTGGGAATAACACAACAGCAAAAATATCTTGTTTTATTGGGCACCCGCAGAGCTTTGTGGGCCTGGTGAGCTCTATATAAATCTGCCAAAAAGGCCCAAGTGTTCAGATCCCGAGTTTCAACGAAGGGAGAGAGAACTCCCAAGATTGGCCCAGCAGGACTGGAACAGAGATAAAATGAGAGGCCTACGCTTCTCGCATTAGTATAGTACTCAAAGATTCCCAGAGCCCACAGGAAGGCTGTGCAAGGTGAGGAAAGAACCCTGAAAGAGGAAGGGGGACACATCCAGGACAAGCAGGATTCTGATTAATAAACTGGAATGACCGAAAAAGTCAGGAAAAGCGGTTGTCTCTGCTTGCACCCATCACTCCAGTCTTCCCTTCCAGACTAAATCTTCCTGCAGAAAGCCACCTGTGACTATTCCAGTGTGGCAGTGATCTACTGATAGGCTAGTCCTGTGTGCTGTATGTGGGGTCCTGCCACAGAACAGTGGCTTGAGACAATCCCCACTGATGGTTCCTTCCATCCATGGTGGTCTGTAGAACTTCAGCTGTTTTGGGCTAGGAAATGGGGTTTATGAGTAAGACTGGCAGGCAGGTCTAGAGTGGTCTAGAATGGTCTAGAATAATGGAAAGCAACTCCACGCTGCTCCACATGATCTCTCAATGCTCCAGGGTGGGGAGCAACTCAGACTAGACTAAGTTACTGGAATTAAGACTTATTCTATGCATCTGCTCTCCCACAATATGGCCTGGGGGAGGAGTAAACAACTTCTACACAGGTGCCTCCAGTTCGACCAATAACCTGCAGGAGCTGATCCTGCTCCTGATTGGAGGAGAGCAGCGTACTCGGTGTGTGGGTAGCAGAGTTGGGATTGGTGGAAGAGGACTATAAAGGAGGAGAGAGACAACATGCACGAGGAACATCTATCTGAAGGAACACCTGAGCAGCCCCCGAGAGAGCCGGCCGGCAGTGTGCCGCTCCCCCGCGGAAGTGGGGAAAGTGGCAGGGGGAACCGCCCTCCCACGGAGGTGGAAGGGACGGCAGCCAACCCGGGAAGAACCAGCAGCAAACCCGGGGAGGGCTGAGTAGACAAAAGAACAGCGCAGGGTTTAGTGTCGTTCCTCCACGAAGAGGGGGAGCGACACCAGGGGACAAACTGTAAGGCCAGCCAAGAATCAGCAAATACTGACATAGATCCTGCCTCCTGGTGGAAGTATGTGCAAAGCCACATTGTAAATGGCATGGATATAAAAAGGTTTGGAAAATTGGGGCCATTTTTGAAATCTGTTATATCCAGCCACTGCAAATCTGCTTAGGCCAGAAATTCTGCATCAAATTGACCACAAGAGGACAGCGCCGCTGCTCACTAGGCTAATCCTCCGCCTGCAGCACCAGCACCCCAGGTTCTAGTCCCGGTTGGGGCACCGGATTCTGTCCCGGTTGCTCCTCTTACAGGCCAGCTTTCTGCTGTGGCCTGGGAAGGCAGTGGAGGATGGCCCAGTGGAGGATGGTCCTTGGGTCCCTGCACCCGTATGGGAGACCAGGAGGAAGCACCTGGCTCCTGGCTTCGGATCGGCACAGCCGCAGCGTGCTGGCCGTAGCGGACACTTGGGGAGTGAACCAATGGAGAAAGGAAGACCTTTCTCTCTGTCTCTCTCTCACTGTCTAACTCTACCTGTCAAAAAAAAAAAATTAAAAAGAAAATAATAAATTGACCACAAGAGACCCTTGCATTGAGCTGCCTTTTAATTAATGATCACTTATAAAAGCATTGTATTTCTAAATTGATCATAAATACCTGGATGCTGAAAGATTTCTTTATTCCTAAAGTGTTTGTAGAGTTTAACAGTGAAATAATCATTTTCAGACATTTGTTGGAGTAGGGGTAGAAAAGTGACATCTACAAACCTGGGACATTTTGCAAGCTTTACTTCCCTCTTACCTGCTGCCTGGTACTTGGACTTAAGAAACCAGAACTTAGGAAACAATTGGTGTATACAACTAAGCAATACATTTGTTTTATAATTTTCTTTTAAACAGTCTTGTATGTCTTCATTCTGCTGAGCTATCAACAGTCATCCACAGCATTTATTGAGATTCTGTACCCTCCTGTGGCAAGGCAAATATCTGTAGTGGAAAGGTGTCTGGACTCTATTTTGTCACAATTCAAGTACATGCGGTTCGTCAGGTTTCCTCAGACCTCAGCTGTGGAGTTAGATTTAGGAAGTGCAAATCTTAGCAGCATCCTACCTCTGTCAGGCACTAGCAGTTCTGCCTTTCAGAAGTTCCAACCCTCTCCAAAGTGTTACTTGGAAAGGCAGAGTTTAAGTATCTTTACTCCTGTTGAGTATACTTGTAGACACCTATCCCTCTTTGGGGGACCACAAACCTATTTCTGTTTCCCCTTTGTTGTCCTCAAAGGCTTGAATCCCTTTTCCTCTAGTCCCTAGGACATGAAACCCAGAGATGAGAAGAACTCTGCTTTCCACCTGCCAACAGCTCTTGAAGCGTGCTACTGTTAGGGGTGAAATGGCAGCAGAGAAAGTATTATTACTTTCGTTCTTTGTCTCACACAGAAGAAGTTTCCAAGCGAACAAACAGAGAGATTTAAAAGCAAGATTTATTAGAGTCAAAGACCTCCAACCAGAGTGGTATGGAGGGGGGGATCCAAAAGAGAGAAAAAAACCCAAAGAGGTCTGTGGTACTGGGGTTTTTAAGCACAATTTGGAGGGAGAATAAAACTTATCAGCTTGACATTCAGTTACAAGGCAGAGACAAAACCCATGAAAAGACCTGATTTGCTATCTTTTATCCTATCTGGTTTGCTCATTATAAAACAAAGAGCCATCCGAAGGGTGGGATAGGAACTGTGAGCGATGGAGGATGGAATCACCATTCCCTTGCTATTTAAAACTGGAAGCTTTCAAGGAGAGGGTAACCTGGCACTTTTTTTTTTTTTTTTTTTTGAATGGCAGAGTGGACAGTGAGAGAGACAGATAGAGAGAAAGGTCTTCCTTTTCCATTGGTTCACTCCCCAGTGGCCGCTTCTGCCGGCACACTGTGGCCGGCACACCTTGCTGATCCGAAGCCAGGAGCCAGGTGCTTCTCTTGGTCTCCTATGCAGGTGCAGGGCCCAAGCACTTGGGCCATCCTCCACTGCACTCCCTGGCCACAGCAGAGAGCTGGCCTGGAAGAGGGGCAACCGGGACAGAATCTGGTGCCCTGACCAGGACTAGAACCCGGGGTGCCGGCGCCGCAGGCAGAGGATTAGCCTAGTGAGCTGCTGCGCCAGTGGAACCTGGCACTTTCAACCTAGCTAGAGACAACCCTTGGGGGAAAGCAAGCACTTTGCACCTCAGTTTTCACTGACTGCCTATTAACCCACACTACTATCCAGCTTAACAACCTACTTAAAATGTGGGAAGAGAGAAATAGAGGAAGAAAAATATCAGCATTTCTCTCCCCAATTTCCCTTCCATGGCTTCCATTTTCAAAGAAATTTCAAGGGTTTTTCAAATTGTGCACTTAGCTCTAGATCAAGTTCACATCTCCCCAGTTCCTCCTTCCCAGACTGCTGCTCAGAAAGAGGCAGATGAGTTCCGATCAACACTGGCAGCTATAAAAGGGAAGGTCACAGGTGGTAATAATATAGGCAGGCTTATAACAAGATGTTTGAAATGCACCCCAGAGCTACTAGATGAAGTAGCGGATACTAAAATGTACTCCCCAATCCAGCTCTTTGTCTAACTTCAAGTAAAATCCAGCTGTTCATCAGCCTTAGGAAATAAATGCAGAAATAACTAATTAAAGGAAGATGTTTCCAAGCTGAGCAAGAGGAGAATGGTGTTTTCATGCGTAAGTATTTAGCCTTCATCATAAAATCTTTCTTCCTTCCTCTCTACATAACACAGCCATTTTGAGCAATTTTTACCCAAATGGGGTTTCTATAGGCATATGAGGAATTGTAAGGTGTGACTCTGACATGAGTGTATAGTTGTCCATGAGCAGACCTGACTAGAAGAGCCATGATGGGACTATGGCTTTCATGCCTCCAGAAATGTCTGCTGAGGGTCTTACTACTATTTTCCTGGACAGTTTACATTGTAGCGAGGAGAAGGTTGCTGAATCCTTTACCTGAAATACTCTGTTGCCAAAGTAGCTTTAAAAATCATTTGATTGACAGGAAATCAGAGCCTCTTCTGTTAGACTCTCAAATATTGAGAAACCCCCCCCCCCCCAATTCTCAAGAATATTTCCTCCCACTATTTACTAATTATTTTTATGTCTACCATCATTTTAAAAATGTCCACATTAGGGTGAAGAAACAAGGAAGCCTTTGCCTCATTTGTAACTTAAGGTATCAGATTGTAGAGGTCATTGGATGTATCCAGCATAATGAGGTAAATCCTTTTGTTATTTTCAACATTTGAAGAAAAAGGGTTGGGTGAAAAGAATAAAATAATGTTTTAAAGGAGGAGACCTAACAGTCAATGCCTACAGAGACCAAGTAGGAAGCAAAATTAAGCAATGTGAGTGGATGAAATGGTATAAGAGATGGCAGGCACTAGGGTAAAACACATGCTCTCCATTAGGGAATCACCTGTTGCAATCCAGCCAATTGTTGCCATGAGGGATTGTGATCCTATTATTTCCAGGGCTTCCAAATTTATCATGGCCTCACAGAAGCCAAGATTTTATGTGAACTCCTCGATTTTCAGCATTGAGGAGCTTTTATTTTACCCTTTTTTCAGTGTGTGAGCCTCACCAAGCATGCCATTGAGTAGGGTGGTGCTTTGAGGCAGCCAGTGGGTCTCTAGAAGAAGTATAGTGAGACAGCATCTCTGTATCTTTTCTTGTCATGGGAATGCACACCAGTTGAGTAAAATGTTAATGGAAGATTTTATCTCTGAAATTTTAGTCCAGAGAAGGCTGCTTGTAGATAAATCTGTTAAAGATAGAGTCAAAATATTCTTGAAGCGTGGTTATCGATATGAAAAAAATCTTGTTTTGTCGCTCCCCTCCATATTATGGTTTTTATTAAGGGCTTTAGAGTTTTTGAGATAATGGGTACACCTGGCTCTTCCTGGATGGACCACCTGTGTGCTTTGAGTGGAGCCACCTCAATGTGACTTTGGAAGTGGTAAAACTTTGTATCCACCTTTAGTAAGGGAGGTACAAAGAATCCATATTGTCAGAGAGAGTTAGGGACACTGGCTACACCCAAAGAACCAGACATCAAGCTGGTTTCTAACTCAGTTTCCCAATGCAAAAGATCTATTCAGAGTCTCCTTCTGGTTCAATTTAATGAAACCACAGAAAATTTAAAAACTAAATTCACAAAGATGAGACAGTAACGGAAAACAGATTTTTCTTCTTGGGATGCCATGGCTGATGAGAGCATCTTCAGAGACCCATTCTTTATGTCCTCAAAGTTATGGGGCATGTGGAGTTGGCAGGGCTGTGCTTTGGGGACACTCAGTACACTTGTTCCAGAGCCTTTGCATTTCATGTACTCCACTGCTTAGAAGAGTCTTTTACTATTATGAAGACTTGCTTTCTCAAGATTTTCAGATACTGTACAATCTTCACCATCTTATCTTCAATAACATCTACTCTTACCCTTCTCTCTCCTATAGCTCAAAATCTCTTGATGAAATCTTACCACCTGTTGACGTCACACAATTTTTGTCTAATATTCATCTTCTCCATTAGTATATAAATTTGATGAGTGTAGGGACTTATCCATAGTCTCCCTACTGTTGTTTAATTCTAGCACAGTCATTGGAACAATGTCCCAAGCACTTGGGACATCCTCTACTGCTTTCCCAGGCCATAGCAGAGAGCTGGATTGGAAGTGAAGGAGCCAGGATATGAACTGGCACCCATATGGGATGCCAATCATCATCTCTCAGATAGACAGGAATCATGTCTAGTTTACTCAGCATTATATGCATATTATACTTGTGTAATAGGTTATATAATCTGTTTTTCATTACTGTAATGAAATATCTGAGATAAAGGTACTTATGAAAAAAAGAAAGATTGAATTAGGTTACAGTTTGTGAGATTCAAGGGCATGGCATCATCTCAGTTCTGGTTGTAACCTGGCTCAGATCTAGTGAGAGACTGAATGATTCCATCTCAATATAGGAAGCCACTGGAAGACACAGGGTAGGGCCAGGCTAAGCCTTTTTTCACAGTCCTCTCATGAGGACCAACTAGGATCTCATGAGAACCACGTTAATCTCTTACAAGGACTTGCCTCTGTTTGACCTAAGGACTTCTCACTAAGGTCCCATTCCATCTCTTTCTAGCTTCCTATCAGAAATAGAACCCCTTGCTTCCACACTCTCACCATGGCCAAACACCTTTTCTTCACAAGTAGCATTCATTGGATACTTTCTTATGGTACTGTAATAGGCACACCATTAATATTTGTTGAATGATAGAAGAAAAGAAATTTCAAAATGGCATTTGTGTTTGAACTTCTTGTCATAAGTCAGATTTTGGGTGCATATACTTTTATATTCTCAAAAGAAATTAAAATCAAGGACAATGACTGTAGGCTGGGATTAGTGCCTCTGATTTCTGTGGTAGCCTGGAGTTAGTGCTTCAGGAGCTCCAATCCATAGATTCAAGATGATGAAAGAATGAAGTATGAGAAGAAACAAGAGATCAGGTATTTGGCCTGGCGATTAAGACACTGTTTGGAATACCTGCATCCCTTATTGGAGTGCCTGACTTTGAGTCCCATCTTCACTTTTGATTCCAATTTCCTGCTGAAGCACACCCTGGGAGGCAGTAGGTGGGGACTCAAAAATTGGGTTTACTGTCACCTGCCTCAAAGACCTAAATTGAGTTCTGGCTTCCTAGCTTTGGCCCGGCTATTGTGGGCACTTGGGGAGTCAATCAGCAGATGGAAGACTACTCGCTTTCCATCTGTCTCTGTCTCTTTCTTTAAGTGTTTTCCCTGTCTGCCTTTCAAATAAATAAATAACAAATAAACACAATTTTTTTTTAAAAAAAGAGAAGGCATAAAAACTAAAGAAGGATGTGGGCCAACTTTCCATCCTGTTAATTCCTTATAAACCTTTTATCTGCCTGGTAGGATAAAAAAGTCATATTCTATGTAAATGGTTTTGTTTCCATGATAGCAATGGTTATAGATTCAAAGCAGAAAATATCCAGGTTGGTTATATAAGTGGAAAAAGGGAAGAGTAGAGAAAGAGGAAGGAAACTAAATTTTATAACAAAAATTGGTACTGATATTTAAAAACTGGAGAGCAAGAACTATTTTATAAAGGGTAAGGTAGAAAACAATTTCCACAAAGTCCTAGAGCCTCACGTATGAACTCCCTGTGAGCACACATATGACTGCCATGATCCTGGGTTCTGAGTAATCTCCTTGCTATCTTATAAACCATCCTAGAATCTCTGAACTGTTGTCCTTCAGATGAACTCTCCCAGGGCATTTTTCTCAAGTAATACATGGTAGATCATGTGTGCCTGGTGTGGCTCATTATATACACACCATATTTTCAGGTTTTAGATGAATATGTCTACACCCATGGTATTCTTTTTTTAAAATATTTATTTATTTATTTGAAAGTCAAAGTTACACAGAGAGAGAAGGAGAGGCAGAGAGAGAGAGGTCTTTCATTCGCTGGTTCACTTCCCAATTGGCTGCAATGGCCAGAGCTGTGCCAATCTGTAGCCAGGAGCCAGGAGTTTCCTCCAAGCTTTCTCAGGCAGGTGCAGGGGCCCAAGGACTTGGGCCATCTTCTACTGCTTCCCAGGCCATAGTAGAGAGTTGGATCAGAAGTGGAGCAGCCAGGACTTGAACCAGCGCCCAAATGGGATGCTGGCCCTACAGGTGGCAGCTTAACCCGCTATGCCACAGTGCCAGCTCCAGCCACAGTATTCTTATTCTTAGGCAGAACAAATTAAAAGCAGTCCAATGTGTTCAATATGGCACATCAATACGCCGAAGATGTTTTTGAAGACTACAGATACAGTGAAGCCTCATGTTAGAGCTGAACTGAAAATGCAATTTTCTCTACGTGAAGACCACACATCTTGAAAACTTTTTACCTAATTTCTTCAGGACATACAATCATTGGCGATCTGGCAATGTTCTTTATGAACTTCCCTTCACTTAGTGTTTTTGCCTCTAGACTGCATGGGTAATTGAGGTGAGAGGGAATGGCGGAAATAAAAATCACAGGGAAGAGTTGAAACCATGCGATTTGAGATTAAAAAAGTCATAGCTGGTAGCTCTCATTTATTTCAAGATCTTATTTTTTAAATTGAACTTGTGCAGTGTTTCTTAAAGTATCTTTTAGTGTTGAATGTTTACAAATTGAGGGGTTTTATATAACTTTCTAGATTCTCGGCCTCTTTTTAAAAATTATTCTGATGACAAGAATTGTCTATGCTTAAATTATGCATCTTATCAGGTACATGTCCTAAAGATGGTACAGTTGCACCCTGCACTATGTCCTTAATTAATTTGTGTACCAAGTTTTTCACAAAATATATGGAAATACCATTTTATGTTTCTTGAATTATAAATAGCCCTACAATTTAGGATCTAGGGAGTATATTTAAGATTGTTAGTTGGTCTCACAATATTTTTGTGGTCTCCAACATCCAGCCTACTGAGCTCCCCACTGACCTATTGTTGTATCATGCTTTTGTCCTACTCCACACCTCTGGGACTTGGCTGTAACATGTGGCAGCAGCAAACCATTCTCTTGTCCCACTAAGAAAAAGAACAATATCCAAAACAATAACCACTTGTTGAAAAATGGAATTCATGAGTTTTTCCAGTGTTAGAGAACATAGGAGACATCCCATTAAGGATGTTGAAAATGGAGTACAGAATGCCATGTACCTCTCAAGAACACAATGATAGTGAGCAGCACAATTTTTTTTTTAAATTTTGTCTTTTTGTGGACTAACCTTTCCCATTGTTTGGTAGATTATGCAGGTTCTGTGTGTATCACAAAAGATATTCAAAATGTATTTAGAGTCCTCTTTGGAATTAGATAAATGAGCTATCTGATTATGAAAATAAGACACCTGGGCCTAATGCCATGGACATACATGTCTTTCTAGTTGCAGCCAAAATGTGATTTAGGGATTTCTGATGAGCTTTTTGTGTGGATGTTATTATTAGTGAAAAATGTACCCTTCTGCTGCATGCTTGGAAAACTAGATGCTATCACCCCTGATTATTCATTTGCTAGTACAGTTTGTTCATTTATTAAAGGCAAGACAAGGTGGAAATTGAATCTATGCATAGCATATCTGTGATTTTATGTGTTTGTGGATAATAAACAGGCTTTGTGTCCAGTGTTGACTTTCTAAGCTATAACGTGGCACCATTGTGGTTTCTCTTTGGGTGAGCCAACATTACAGTGTCTGTAGCTTTAAATAAGAAGGCACAAGGATTAGAGGGGCAAATGCTCCCTTTGGAAGCAGTGGGGGTGGGGGGCAGGGAAGCTTTTGTTCACTCATGGAAAATGGGCGTGTGTCTCATGGCTGCCGCAGTTTAAGTAAACATAAACTCTGAACCCGAGATCATACCCATCATTTCCTCAGTGCTAGCAGCACAAAACCAAAATATACTTTTATTTGGCTAACCCCAAAGTAGGATGTGGGTGCCAGTCTTGGAAACCACATACATGATCGGGTTTCCAGCAGACACCGCTCGGGCTGTCCTTTTGTCTTCCGCAGGAAAGTCATGAAGACATTACTCCTCATAGCACCATCACTGTGTTTAGCAAACAGACGAAACCATAACAACAGTCCACTTCAGAGTGAGGTCAATAGGGTCCTTTGCTTTCAGTAGAGAATCTGAGATGTTCCCCGTCTTCCAACGACTTCTAGAATTCATATCTAGAAGCATCACCTGGACTCACTTGGAAATTCATTTTTTCCAAACGAGCTATCCAGCGGTGAACAAAGCAATAACATGTGGTTTCAACTTGTCACTATTGTGTTTTTCATTTATAAGGAAGATTCTTCAGGGCCTGGGTCATTCCAGCCCTCTCAAGTTCTGTAAGCATTGAGTCTTGGCTTGCTGCTTCAGAGACTTTCACGGTGTGAAGTTTTATTTATTTATTTGCCATGGGTTGTTGTTTTTCCCCCCTCTCTGGAGCCAGGGAGGGATGGGCAGATGATAGAGTTGGGTGCCTCGAGTTAATGACTAGCCCTATATTCACAAGCTCGTTTACTTTTGTCCTCACCTGATGCCTCAATGCTGCCAATGAGTAGGAATTAATTTTATTGAGGGCCACTCAATTCCTTAAAAGAAAAACTGCTCACTTGGCTGGAAATGCTTTGACAGAAGGCAGAGCAGCCGGTCACATTCGAACACTGTGTCTTCTGGATTTGGGGGCAGAGGCGGAGTGGTTGATTCAGAGGGAGGAGGGGAGCAAACAGACATTCCGTATAAGCTATTATGGGGTAGCCCAAATCACAGCGGAGTTCATCAACGGGCTCTTATGCTACAGACCCAGCCTGCTGTCCCCTTTTTCTGCCACTCCCTGCTCAAAGCTCACATGACCCCCCAGCACCCTTCCCACAATCAACTCACCATAAGAAGGTAATCATCTTATGGTGAATTGGAGAAGAAGAAAAGGCACTCTAGGAAAATGTTATGATAATAGAAGACTCTTCAGTGTTGTCACCATCTGGTGTGCTGGGCTAACAAAGAAGGCGATAATTGAGTGCCCAGTAACTTCTTTTGGCCTCTGATAATGGGCACTCACCCTGATTTGTGTTCTTCACAAGAGTAATTCGCCATCATTTCACACCACATCTGCACCACATTTCCTCCATCAATACAGCCTTACGCATGCGTTACCACACTTAATTAAGTCCACATCATTCTCCCCTAAAGAACAGGAAAGTTTGTATGATGGCCTGAGCAGCAAAGAGACACAAATGAGGGTTTAGTGACTCTTGCTTTGTGGGAGCGATGAGATGGATGGGGAACTCATGCCACCAAGGTTTGGCTCCCCGGTGGGGTGGCTGGGGATGCGCCGCCACAGCTTTGGGCTGGGCAACAGCTGTGGGTAAGCTTCTGCAGGCGGCCTTGTGGCCAGGCGTGCTCGGGGAGGGGACAGGACCCCATTGTCGCATAATCTTGCTTTTGAAATTGTGCTACAATTGATTCGATCTGATTTCTAAGGTGCTGTCACCAGAGCATCATTAAAAGTCCTTTAAGAAACTGCAGAATAGAGTCGCTCCCCAAAGGCGGCTTTGTCGGTCTCTTCCCTGCCTTTCTTTAAGATGCTTTCCCTTCCAGCGGACAGAAGGGGTAGAGCCTGTCAACTCCGGACAATTAACACGGATAATTTCATTTTTCTAAAATCAACAACACAGAGTTACCGGGAGAAGCAAAGCAGGTGTTTTAAAATCTTTCTTTCACCATATTCTTGACCTGAGAAGGATGATTCCACATTCTTATGGTTGGCCATGAGACACGCTGTCCTAAATGGTCTGTTAGCAGTTTTGTGGATGTGGGAGCGAGCAAGCGAGCAAGCGAGAGAATGTGTGTGTGTGTGTGTGTGTGTGTATTTTCTCCTGCAAACCTTTCTAAGACACTTTGCTGATCCCTCTCCCAGAAGCTGTGTAAGCACCAAACAGTGGGAAGACTTAGCCTAATGGGTAGGACATTAATCAAGAGTTCAAGTACCAAGGGATGAAAGCAGAGATTCCTCCAGTCTCCCGACTATCTTCGTCATAAGTAAATTAGCTAGTCTTTATCCTCCTGCTAAGTGATAAGGAGGGAGGCAGTGTGGAGACCTTTAAGATATTTCTCACAACAAGTGTCAAAATACCCTGAAAGCTCTCAGGGGTCCACCTCCCACACACAGTCTACCCTTTATTTGTTTATCTAAATGCTGACAAATTGCAGTATTTTAACAGCGTATCTGTGGGCTTGGCTTCATTTGCATGGCGTTCCCTCTATCTTTGAGTGGATAATGAGGCTCTGCATAAAGCGCTCATTGAGAGCTCCGCCGAGCCTGACAGTGCTGAATACTGAGCAGCAGAATTAGGTGGTTTAGAGAAGAATATGCCATTGTGTCCAGCCTCTATCCTTTTATCTTCCCTGCTGCTCATTTTCAGGTCTTTCAAGGAAAACTGCCTCCATACCCTTTCTCGCTAGTGTCTCTTACCTCCCTTTCACTCTGAATGGGCACCATCTTCCAAATCGTCAGCTCGGCCTTGGGCTATTTTAGTCACTATAATTATGTTCCAGTCTTATCCTATGAAATGCTAGAGGTTTCCTTTCACCGGGCCACTGAGAAAAGCTGTAAAGCCTTCTCCCAGGAGCATTTGTCCTCCTCCACCCCCTGGATTCTCAGATACTTTTGCATTGCAGAACCCAGCCACCTTCTTTCTGTCGCACAGGTTCTGCCACTGTCACCAGGCAGAGTGGTCATGGGGTAGCATGTGGAGGTTGGGGAAAGTTAGAAAATACGCAGTCCTTCCATTTTCTTCAGAAATTCAGTGTTCTGAAGCCATGCTCTAGGACATCTATAGTTGCTGTTGATGGTGCTTACATTTTTAAATGGAATGCAGAGGGCATTTAGCTTTGGAATGAGTGATATTACAAAGTGGATATCTCCAGGGAAGAGCGGATGCTTTCCCATCCCGAAAGGCATTCCTCTATCTGATTTGTGGGAAAAGAAGCATCTGGTGATGAAACAATAGACTTATTGGGTAGTCTGATTGGAAAGGGTCTTGTGGATAGAGGGATGTGGTCAATCACTTCATTTTTAAAATAAGGAAAATACTCAGAAGATTAGGATCTGTCCAAAGTCATGCGGTTGTTCTGTGAACTTACTTGTCTCCTTCCGAGGTCTAAGAAGGAAGACAAGCTGGCTTAGCTTGTTTACAGGAAAACTCTCACACTGACGAAGCCTACTGTAACTCAGGGTCTGTAAGCAAGGGTGTGTGACTCATTTCACTTTGAGGTGACTTGCCAGGGTCACTTGTAAGAACCAACTATAATTCCCGGCCCTCTTCTCTTCCCACCCTTGTTCTTGAGCCCAGGATTCATTCTTTCTATCTTTCTGTTAGTGAAGCCGCAAATCCTCATTTCACCTGCTTTCTGCCTGGTTCCCTGGTTCCCTGAGCATTTAGGCACACCCTGAAATCCTTGCTTCTCTGACTCCCTACTGTCCTCTATTACACTGTCAAATGTGATCGACTGGAAGTCAATGAAATGGTCAGAAAATTCAAGTTCTTGGGTATGGTGTGCTCTGACATGGCTGAGTTTCCAACTTTCTTATTTCATGATACTAGAAAACTCCAAAAATTCATCAGAATTTGTAATGTTTAAATGTCTGTAATAAACTTATTTCCAGTTCATCTTTTTAAATGATGCCCTTTACTTTCTCCAATTATTAATTTAACATATACTTGTCATAGGACATGTGGAATTAGAGAAAAAATCAATTTACTCCTCACTGTCTCTACTTTATCATCTGATCATTGTGAATGTGTCATTATATAGGGCCTCTTACTCTTTGGAACACACCGACATTCGATTCTTACTATAGGTTTCAGGGCTACCTGTTCCTTTTCACTGACATTATCTTATTTTTTAGAAAAACAAATGCTACATGGAATGTATTATGAGACTAAGAAGTATTGTTTATATAACTGGTAATAAATAGCTAGCAGGTCCATGAAAGAAGATAAACAATAATAATTTTGCATGTAATGATAGGCTTGCATGCAAAAGAAAATGGAGAATTGTTATTACAGAAAAGCACTCAGTTAAATAATTGGTTTAGTTGGGAAGCTAAGTGATTTCCTGTTTCAGATTTTCTGTGTGTAAGAGTCCATAAGATATGTGTAGGATAGGGTCTAACAGAATAAAGGACACGTGCTTTTAAATCTTGGCACCATTCCTTACTCTCTCTCTAAATTTAGGAGAGTTGCTTCACCTCTGAGCCTTCCTTTCTTCACTTGTAAACATGAATAACAGCATCCCTCTCTTCTAAGAGTGTTATATGGTCTTAGCATAGTGTGTTTCAGCCATTTAGCACAGCACCTGGAAACTTGGAAGAGTTGCTATCAGGGCGGGAGCTTAATAACTGTGCTTGTGAAATCTTCCAGAACTCACCTCTGTGACGGATTCCTCTACGTCCAGGAGAGTGTTGATGTAGTCTATGTCTTCCTGGTTGCCTGGGAGGAGACCAGCTGATCTGCTTCCATTGTGAGGAGGCATTTGCCACCCCTCTGTACAAAGCCCAGGGCCCACCCTCAGCACTGTTTCAAGGGCCCATTGAAAGAATGGTGGTAAAAACCATCTGTCCTACTGGGGTGGAAAAGTGATTGATAAAATTTTTGCACATGTTCTTTGCAAGTCAATGACTAGAATCTGCCTGAGTCTGGATATGCTGCTCCTATAGGCATCTGAGTGGACATATGTAGTGGCATTTAAGTGCTAATTTTTGCTTTAGAAAGAAAAAGAGATTTGTATTCAAAACATTAAGAACAGAGATTGAGGACATCGCATATGGAAAATGCCTAATAATCCTCACAGTTCAACATAATATCATCATTCTCACTGTGGAACTCAAGAGTGCATGTATGCTTGCAGGTGCTACTTGAAAAACCAGTAAGTTTTTGAAACTGTCCAATTCATTTGAATGTGGCACAGCAGAATACATTATGATAGTTAAAAGTAAGGTGTTATCACTGAATTGGCATTCTGTTTATGTCCTTATAAATGTGACCGTGAAAAAAGTCATCAATCTGCTTTGAAATTTTATTTCTTTTAGTTGTTTACTTAAGTAGCATGCTTCCAAATGTATCTTGCTATAAAATGAATTAGAAGCCAGCATCACCCTTGTAGTGGCTTGAATGATAAAGTTTACATGAAAGAATCCTGGGATACAGCTTCTGTTATACTTTGACGTCATTTGAATGAAACGTATTCACATGTCTCAAGTGGAAAATGACACAAATAGCCTTGACCATAAAGAGAGAGTGTTCTGGCTGAATCAAAACCCTACTAGTTTTCCTTTATTACTTGCTTTCACCTTCTTCCACAGCAATAGAACTCCCAATTTAGCCAGGTAAATGGTGTACAATGACTAGTTTTCCTGGCTTTCCTTGTGGCAAAGTAACTATGTGATTAACTTCTATTTTTTTTTAAGATTTATTTATTTATTTGAAAGTCAGAGTTACACAGAGAGAGGAGAGGCAGAGAGAGAGACAGCGAGGTCTTCTATCCAATGGTTCACTCCCCAAATGGCTGCAATGTCCAGAGCTGTGCTGATCCGAAGCCAGGAGCCAGGAGCTTCTTCCAGGTCTCCCACGCAGGGGTAGGGCCTCAAGGACTTGGGCCATATTCTACTGCTTTCCCAGGCCATAGCAGAGAGCTGGATTGGAAGTGGAGCAGCTGCTTCAGGCCAGGGCATTAACCTGCTGTGCCATAGCGCCAGGCCCTAAGTGATTAACTTCTGCCTATGAGTTGCGGTACAAGAAAAGTGTGAACATGCCTGAAGTATCTTTTGATTCATCTTCTTGCATGCTGGCTGCAATGTGATAAGAGAAACAGGAGCTCCTGTAGATTCCATGGTCATCAACTCAGGAAGCTTGCATATGACATTTTCATGCAATAGAACAAAATAAAATCTTAATTCTCTGATACTATTTTGCATCATACTATACTTGTAGGAGCTACCTAAATCCAAAATTTATAAATGTCCAGGAAAATATACAATTGTGTTTATAGATTGAATCTAAGTTTAAGTTATATATCCATACATGGTGTTCAGTTTTGAAACTCAAATGTCTATTAGGTTTTCTAGAATCTTCCTTCTCTCTCTCTCTATCTTTTACCCTTCTCTCTTTTTCAAATAAAATGAAAAGAAATACGTAAAAATCCAAAGAGAGCAAATGCAGAGAAGGAGACGTGGCAATGGATGCAGAAGTTGCATATAATAAATAGGATGGAAGATACCAAACCATGAGGATAGAAGTCTTGTTTATTCAGCAGTGCTGTGTATACAGGGCTGTACTAGGTGCTTGGATTAACAAGATTAACTTGAGGCAAATAAGTTTACCTCTCTTAGCTCAGTTTTCTCATCTGCACAATGGAGATGGTAAAAGAGGTCTATCCAGAATCCAACATTAAAACATTTAAAGCACTAGGAATAGTGCCAGGTACTTAGTACAAACTCAATAAAACATTGCTATTCATTTTAGAGCAGTTCAAAGTTATTGTGGTGAAGCATGTGAATATTATCAATAGTAGCTCAAAATAAGGATGTAATAATAGAGATGTGGATGCAGCACTCTGAGAAACACAGGGGGAGAATTAAGAGTTTGGAAAGAGGAGTTTGCAAACAACTTGAACTGGCAGAAGGATTTCTATATGTGATGAAATGCATTCTGGCCTGGGACACAGTGTGTGGCAGGGCAAGGAGAGTAGTCTAAAGTTTGGTATGCTGGAAAAGCTGATGGTGTATGGGGGACAGCCAGAATGACGTACTGGTACATGCTTGGATAAACACAGTGATCACTTACAGCTGGCATCCATCCTGATAGGTCCACATCTGTTCTGATTGGCTGGTGCCTGTACTGAACTGGTTGTTAATTTGAACATTATCTCTGAAAAATAGTGTGGGAGATGATGAGGGAAAAAATATCAATATGGACTTACTCAATCCTGACAAAGAATCAGGACCATGTTCAAGGTCATGACTCTGAAAATCAGATACCACTTCACATTTACTATGATTTATTATTATTATTATTTTTAAAAGATTTATTTAGTTATTTGGAAGGCAGAGTTACAGAGAAGCAGAGACAGAGGGAGAGAGGTCTTCCATCTGCTGGTTCACTCCCCAGATGGCTGCAATGGCCAGAGCTGTGCCAGGAGCTTCTTCCAAGTCTCCCATGCGGGTGCAGGACCCAAGGAGTTGGGCCATCTTCCACTGCTTTCCCAGGCTATTGCAGAGAGCTGGATCACAAATGGAGCAGTCAGGACTCCAACTGGTGCCCTTACAGGATGCCGACACTACAAGCAGAGGCTTTACCCACTACGCCACAGTGCCGGCTCCCATTATTATTATTTTTTTATTGCCAGTCATGTTCTTGCTTTTAGGTATAATATGGTTGATATTGAAGAAGCAATTTGTGCTGGAAAAAAAAAAAAGATGATGTGCTATGGAAGGAACTAAATTACAATATTTGCCCCCTGAAAAATGTATAGGTGTCTCACATAAAAATGATGAAAATGGAGATGCTCTTGGAATTCTATCTATTCCCCTTTTTCCAGCCCACATCCTTTTTTCTGTTTCATAAGAAGTGAGTGGAAGCAATGAATGCCATTTCTGCTGAATCTCTAAATTTCATATGTGATCACCTTGCATTTCGTTCCCCTGCTGTGCCACCATGGACAATTATATGAAGAATACCTTTGTTGGCTATATAGGTTGAGTTATGAATATAGCTTTGTTATGTTGATCAAATGTATTTGCAAGGATAATTTGTAATCAGAACATAATCCAGCATTACCATGACTAATGCTGAAATTGTTACCAGAAGTGGGGTGTTACACAAAAGCCTAAAATACATAGCTATGGCTAAGTGACTGGTAGTAAGTATGAAACTTGTATAGAGGCTAAATATATAGCAGTTTGTCTTTTCTAGAAACAAAATATTTGGTAAAATTGACATCTGAGGAAGTTTACTAAATATCAGATAATGTGGGTTCTGAACCAGAAACTCTCAGGGAAGTGTTCCAGAACTTTAGCATTGCTCTTGGTTTTCTCTTAGATAGATTTGACAAGGAATCACAGATCTGAAAGGGAGTGATTTCTGATAGAATTGACAAGTAAATAGAAGAACAGAGTGGGGAATGGAGGTAGTGCAGAAATGTGGGAAGAGCTGATATGAGACCCGCAAGACAGACTTTGGGATTTTTAAAGGGCTTCCTTTTTTATTTAAAAAAAATTATTTAAGGTCTACAAATTCCATGCATTACATATTTACAGTTTTAGGAACATAGTGATTCTTCCCACCATGCTTTGTCAATAAAACTTTTCACAGCAAAGTTTCAAAGTTTTTTGTTTATTGTTGTTGTTTATGTGATGTAATTACTAAAGCCAAAAGCCTCTAAGTAGCTTTCACTAAATTAAAAGCATGGTGCATATGCTGAGATGAGGAAACAAGCATCTTATAGAAAGGAAATACCAGTGTGTTTATTGATATACGGAACTTGTCGCTCCCCCTCTTCGTGGAGGAACGACACTAAACCCTGCCTAGGCTTCATATCCGAGTCACGGCACCATTATGTCGCTCCCCCTCTTTGTGGAGGAGCAACACAGGACCCTGCGCTGTTCTCTCGTCTGCTCGGCCCTCCCCGGGTTTGCTGCTGGTTCTTCCCGGGTTGGCTACTATCCCTTCCACCTCCGTGGAAGGGCAGTTCCCCCTGGCCGCATTCCCCACTTCCGTAGGGGAGCGGCACACCGCCGGCCGGCTCTCTGGGGGCTGCACGGGTTCCCTTAGATGTTCCCCATAGATGTTCCTGGTGCATGCCGTCTCTCTCCTCCTTTATAGTCCTCCTCCGCCAATCCCAACTCGGCTGCCCACACGCCGAGTACGCCGCTCTCCAATCAGGAGCAAGTCCTACAGTTTATTGGTTGAACTGGAGGCAGCTGTGCGGAAGCTGTTTACTTCTCTCCCAGCGCCATATTGTGGGAGAGCAGATGCATAGAATAAGTCCTAATTCCAGTAACTTAGTCTAGTCCGGATTGCTCCCCACAGAACTTACTGAAAATGAATTGGAGGGAAGCCTGGTGAGTTTTTGAGAAAATGTTACACCCAAGAAGCTATAACTCCCATCAAAAAACATCTGTGACTACTGAGGTTTCAAACAACACTTGGTCTTCCAACCCTGCAGTGCACTGAGAAAGTTGTGCAGAGGAGAGAATATTCCCAATGCCCAATTAATGTAACCAAGGGATGTTATGGACAAAGGAGAATTATCCTGGAAAGGAGACCCAGGGACAATGGAGAACAATGGGCAAGAGGTCTGCTTCCAGAGAATAGGATCAGAATCTAATAAAATAACATTCTACATCCTCAGATCTTTAAAAGTCTGTTCAGAAAGCACAAATGGCTACTATGTGTTTTCCATTATTCCTATTTTAATGTGTGTGTGTGTCTCTCTCTCTCTGTGTGTGTGTGGGGGTTCATTTTGTTCCTCTTCCACCATTATTATGGGAAGTGTACAGAAATTATGTTTATAGCACAAACATTTCAGGATGAAGAGAAGCCACGTATGACATGGGAACACAATACTGTCACAGGGATATTCTGGATTTTGAGTAGGACACAATGATAGGATGAGTCCTTAGCTCTTTTCTCTTAGGGAGGGTTGGCTATTTTCTATACATGCATGAACATATCTGGCAGAATTCTTATAGGAAGATGAAGGCACATGCAAATCAGGATGAAATAGAGAAGGTGGATTGATAAGAGGATTAGCTACAGAAATATAGGTAGAATGCTAAAAGAACAATAAGGGATACTGCAGGGAACCTTGGGCATTGACATCTTTAGGTCCAAAGGAATGAGGGGAGTGAATGATTTCCAGGACCTGGGAGGGGAGCAAGACTGAGTCATGTAGGTCAGGTCAACAGGCTCAGAAAGCCAAGGTGACCTCACAGGGAAAGAACCAGGGGCATAAATGCCCTGACCTCATTCTCCTCCTCCCCTTAGGTCTCCTGGGTCTTTCCCTTTAGTAATCCCAGCTGGAAGCCAGTGGGCATTGAAGCTTTTTGATGTAGTTCCTAGATACGAATATGTGACATGGGAAAGCAAGAAAGAAAGGGTTATTCACAAAACAGAATGAAGAATTCAAGCGTGTAATTCTACTCACACCCCCTTCCATACATTCAGTTAGAGTCTTCATTGGGAAATGAATACATGTTGTGAGCAGCAAATACCTGCAATGCTTGTTGCAGGCAGAGCAGTAGAGTTCAAGGCTTCAGCTTAGGATCAATGACCTATACATCCAATTAGCAAGGGTGTGATCTGGGCCAACTCAAAGATTCACAGCTCCTTCCAAAACATTATAGTGCTGGCTCAGGACCAGTCAGAGCATAGTTAAAAGTGAGTATCAGGGAGTAGAGTGTGAAGTTGACAGTGAATGAGACCAGGAGGTGATCACTCCATGTTCACCAATGACCACCCTGCTTACCTCCCAATTAACTCATTGCATTCATACTACTAAGCCTTTTGTCCATTTTTTACACCCCTCACTACATGACTTTGCAGTCTCTCTCTCAAAAGAGGTGGAGTCTGTTTTATCACTTCTTGAAAAATAGGCTACCTTCATAATTTGCAATGGCCAAACAGAAAGAGGTGCAAGTGATCTTATGCCAGCTGCAAGCCTGAGGAAGCATGAGAACATGCCCCGATTAGCCTGCTGGAGGATAAGAAATACCTAAAACAGAGCCAAGTCGCCCTCATCGTTCTAGCTAGAGTCAACATAGGTTCAGCCGGCTTAACTCCACACAGGGGAGCAATTCCAGGCTGGATCACTGCAGTCTAACCTGCCTGTAGCTGATACAAGGTGTAAACTTCAGCAACTATTGTGGTATCCCACTGAGGTTTTGTGCTTATTACCCAGCAGGACTGTAACCATAGATAACTGATATACTCCCGCATGTTCCTTAGTCACTTAAATTACAGCTTCCTAGGTCTATCCTACTTTAATGCCAGCTTTGACTGCAAAATGCCTTAGGTTCCAACGCTCATCAACAGCAATTTCTACAACCCCTTTTTCTTCAGTCCTTATGAGAGGTTTTTGGGCTACTGTTTACACTCAGTCTCTTTAAACACTCTTTAGTTTTAATTAAATCCAGGCTCCAGAATCAGTCAATCCTGGACTAAAGTTCTAGCTCTCTTTTTTAACAACTATAATTTGAGCAAATTGATTAAACCAGCGAAGCCTGGAGATCTCCTGTTCAGTAAAATGAGAATTTGCAGTTTTGAGCACACAAGGCAATCTGCGTAGAGCTTTTAGCATGGTGTAATATGCCTTCCCAAATTGATGACTTAATCACAAGAGAAAATATCATATCTACGTCTTGCTGTCACACTTGGAGATGAAGTATGGCATGTAAATTACCATACTGGATGAAAAGAATGAAATGGACTGTGCTTACAGCCAGTTTTTCTGTGTATTTTTTTTTTTTTTTTTTGCATTCATTTTCAGGGCACAACAGGATAGGAGCCAGAAAGCTTAAGAATAAACACAGAGAGGCCAAGAATCCTTTATTTATTTATACTAGTGTTTACCTTATTCCCATGTGGGCAGCACTTCAGGCCCCTTAATAAAATTAATGAAGTCTGGGACAGCTGATTTTTGCAGTGTGCTGAAATCTGCCTGTCTCTGCTTGTATGAGTCCATTGGCTAAAATTTCAGGATTGCTTTTTTTTTTTTAATTTTTTGACAGGCAGAGTGGACAGTGAGAGAGAGAGAGACAGAGAGAAAGGTCTTCCTTTGCCATTGGTTCACCCTCCAATGGCCACCGCGGCCGGTGCGCTGCGGCAGGCGCACCGCACTGATCCGATGGCAGGAGCCAGGTACTTATCCTGGTCTCCCATGGGGTGCAGGGCCCAAGTACTTGGGCCATCCTCCACTGCACTCCCTGGCCATAGCAGAGAGCTGGCCTGGAAGAGGGGCAACCGGGACAGAACCCGGCGCCCTGACCGGGACTAGAATCTGGTGTGCCAGCGCCGCAAGGCAGAGGATTAGCCTAATGAGCCATGGCGCTGGCCAATAGGATTGCTTTGTAAGCTGGTTGTATCACTGTTATTAAAACCTAAATTTGTAAATTTACAATAAACTAAGTTACATTAAAGACAAAGATGTAAATACCTCAAACTCATGTCTTAATTATTTTACTACCTTGACTATTATTCATTATCCATGCCCTTGAGTTTGTTTATGTCAGTTACATCCACATGTTGGAAATGTTACATGATGATGTGCTGCTGCACAGCTTTTCCAAGCTCCTCATCCAGGGATGCCAGTTATCAGTTGAAATGAGCCACAGTAGGAGAATGTACATCACAGAAAACAGCAAATTACACTAATTAGTGTTTTCGTGACTTTTAAAAAAAGTAATGAATGTATTTATCTGAAAGGGGAGGGAATTTGGGAGGGGGAGAGAGAGAGAGAGAGAGAGAGAGAGAGAGAGAGAGAGAGAGAGAATGAATCTCCAATGCACTGGTTTAACCCTCAGATGCCTGCAAAAGATGGGGCTGGGCTGGGGCAAAACTGGGAGCCCAGAATACAATCAAAGGATTTCCCTGTAGGTGGATGGGACCCAAGTACTTGAGCCACCACCTGATGTCTCTCAGGGTTCACATTAGCATACAACTGGAATCAGAAGCAGGTCTGGGACTCAGAGCCAAACAATTTAATATGGGATGCAGGCATCCTGCAGTCTTAGCCACTGTGCCAAAGGCCTACCCCAGGTTTTTTGTCTTGGTGACCAGTTGACCAGTGTGCACAAGCACCCTTTTGGTCATGCTTAGAATACATGTCTGGTTTTATACTTGTTTACAAAGACATTATCCCCGATTTACTGTTGCCACATGAAGATGTGAGGAAGGTGCCTATTGTTACCCATATTCCTGAGAGGGAGACTTTTCTTCTCCAACATTATATGGATGAGTCAAGCAAACTTCAGAAAAAGCCATCCGACTTAACTACAGAATGTGGTCATTGTGATTCTTAGCTACTTCATGCTCTGGCAAAGGCTGCAGTGAGAACACTATAGCAAGAATGAGGCAACCTTGGAAACCCAGGGCAAATATTTTTGAAGAAGTCTTCTTTTGATCTAGCATCTCGATGGACTGTGGTGTGATGGACAGGATATTGATTTGGAGGTAGTGACTAGAGTTCTAAGCCCGGCTCCATTGCCTCCTATCTCTGCGACCTTGTTCAAGATATTTTCACTCTCCTGAGCCTCAATTTTATTTATCTTAAACATCAGAAGATCATATCTGATGATATGTAAGACTTCAGCTAGTTCTCAAAATTCACCACCTATAGTGGAAACCATGTTTGAAAGACCATGCATTTCTTCTCCTCCATTAAAGCTTTCTGGGGACAAAGGAACTCAGGTGCATGTAACCAGTTTAAGTGGTGCTCTGTAGAAAGTTTTATCACAAGGACAATGTGACCCATGTCTCAGACCCTCTGATTTGATTACAGGACACAGTGAAGAGAAGACTTTAGCACTTCAAGTCCTTGTCCAACTTTTGAGAGTGCACAAGCCATGCTTCAGCAGGTAATCAGAGAAGGGTGCTTTGTCTACTTTGAGAGATTGTTGTGTCTTGGAAGTGCACCAAGCAGGGGGCAGGGGAACTGGCAGGTAGAGGTGAGGGAAAAGGGGTCTCTGGTCTTGCTGGGGCTGGAACTGATCAACACCAGCTGTCCCCAGGCTCCTCCCAAGCTCCACCTTCCTGCTCCAGAGCCAGCAGCCACCACTGCCCCTGCCTCCAAGTGGCTGAATTGGGGCAAGGCTCCCACTGCCTCAAGCCATGCAGAGGGCGCTCAGCCCCTTGAGTCAGACCCAAGCTGGAAGTCACACCTCAGAACTCTCACCACACATGCACTGTAGTCTGACTCAACAGGACAGTCAGACTTTTGTGGTCAAGGTCCTCTCACCTCCTCAGTTCCCACCCTGGGTGTCAGTCCACCCACTCTCTGAGGGTTCCTGCTGGTGGGAAACCCCAGGGCCTTGGGAGGTTTTGAGGAAAGATGCAATTTTAGGACAGGGTGAATTATGCTTTGAAGAACAAGTTGGGTGTTGGCACTGTGCCCTTCAGAAAAATTGCTTCACATTTCACAAATAATTCTAAACATCGCCGGGCTTTAACCTATTCTAAATTTTTCTCCTAACTATGTTGTAAGTTCCTGAAACCTCATTGTCCCTTGTACCTTCTAGTACCCACCACAAAGGGGCATGTTTATGACTTGATAAATGCAACACTACCTTCATGGGGAAAATGTTCCAATGTGTGCCTTTTCCCAGTGGTGGCCATTGCTCGTCTGGTCATGTGGCTGTGGTAGTATTGGTCACTGCTGCTGTCTCAGTCCCCGCCCCATCCATGAGATCTGCTTCTCTGTGGACTTATTCTTAACAAAGCAGCATGGTTTGGAGGCCAAGACAACTGTTTCAACATTCTCTCTCTCCCCCCACCCTCTCTCTGCTTTAGCTCCATGATGGAAAATACACACTCTCTCTCTCTCTCTCTCTCTCTCTCTCTCTCTCTCTTACACTCACACACACACACACACACAGACACTATGTATTTAATACATTTTTTTTCAATGTTCTACAACTTTGCATAAACGTTGTCTACTTCTAGAAGGCATATTGGCTTTGGTGTTTGGATTAATTTTGAAGAATTCTCCTAATCTGAGACTTTTTTTCTGTCATTCTTATCAATGGCTTTATAGTTCATTATAATTCATTCACCAACCCTGATTGGAGAGTTATTCTCATTTAGTCTTAGCAATATTATTAGTCTCTTGTTTGAGGTTTTAAGAGCCAATATATTTTACTCTTAGATACACAATCAAGACAAATGAAAATTATGTCCACATGAAAACTTGCACATGACTGTATATAGCAATGTTATGCATAATAGCCAAAATATTGAAAATGCTCATCCAGTGTTGAATGGATAACTAAGTTGTGGTATATCCATAAATGGAACATTATTCAGCTATGGAAAGACATGAAGCACTGACACCTGTATGATCTTGAAAGCACCACGTAAGTGGTGAAGCCAGCCATTCCATTTCTAAGAAGTGTCTAGAAAAGATAAATCCATAGAAAAAGAAATTAGATTAGTTTTTGCCTAGGGATTTGGAGGGAGGGTTGAGGAGAAACAAGGGGTGTCTAAGGGGTATAAGGTACTTGATGAAAAGATTCTAAAATTGATCATGATGATGGTTTCACATCTCTGTTACTATACTAAAAGCCATCAAAATGTGCATTTTACTGGATGAATTGATGATATATGAACAGTTCTCCATAAAGCCGTTACAATAAAAAAATTAGACAGCCAGTTTATTAAACTTCTACTCTTATAAATTATCATTTCTTTTTTGTTTGCATTTGATATCAGTAAAGTATTTTTTACTGTATAAGTAAGAAAAACATATGGACAGGTGTTTGACAACATCCCAAAAAGGAATGTCTGGGCTCCATACCCATCTCAGGCTCCCGATGCCAGCTTTCTGCTAATGCAGAACCTGGCAAGAAGCAATGATAGCTCAAGTAGTTGGGTGACTGCCACCCATGTGGGAGTCCTGGATTGAGTTCTTGGCTCCCAGCTTCAGCCTCAGCCCAGCCCTGGGGGTTCTGGGCTTTTGGGAAGTGAACCAGGGGATGGGAGTTTTCATTCCCTGTCTACCTATTCATTTCTCCTTCTCCATCACCCTGCCTCTCAAATAAAAAAAAAAACCCACAAAACTTTTTAAGAACTAAAAAAAGCAATCACTTAATTGAAGACTAATACTTTTTTTAAAAAATAGAGTAGCTTTTTAAAAATGTAACAAGCAGGAAGTACTTTCGAGTGAAATGGGTTGGCAAGAACTCTGTTACTTATCGTCTTTTAATACTTTTCAGGAAATGTGTAAATCAAAGTTCTTTCATTGATTCCAGGGACCTACATCACCTGTTTTCCTGATTCTCTCCTGGCTCCGCCTTCCACCCCTCTTCACACTTGTTTAGTGACCTCTCGTCTGCTCTCTAAAGCAAAACTGGGGATATTCCTACCTCAGGGACTCTCCCCCCGCCGCTCTCTTCCTGGAGTGCTCTTCCCACATGTGTGTGCATGGCTTCAGATTCACTGATTCAAGTTTTGCACAGAAATATGCTTTTCAGTGAAGCTTCCCCTGACCAGCTTAATGTATCTTTCAAAAGTACTAAATAGTGTATTGTACATATTTATCATGTCTATATCATACTGCATGGCTCACTTGCCAAAATATAGATTCTTTGAGGCTATGGATATTTAAGTATCTCAATCCCTAATATATCCTTGGTATATATAAAATAGTTCCTTGGATATAGTATGTGCTTAATTAGTACCCATCAAATGAATGAATGAGCATAGATTCTTGCAGTCTACTTTGAGGTACACATTCTATTCTTTATTAATCTACCAATCAGTTCATTTCAAGTTTTTATTGACATTCTTCTGACTTGGACTGAATTGCCAAGAAGAAAAAAAATAATTTGGAAAATAGAAAATGTATCTTGGGAAAGAAAGTAAGTAAGCAGCCAGTGCTTTAAGAAGAAATGAATTTTTAGAAGAAATGAAAGAGCAAATATATAATATTGTAAAAGTTAGGATACATATAAAATGATTATTCTGGTAAGGATATTTGACAAATTATTTTTGAGTTGTCCTTAATGTTTAACACCATATATGCTAATTCAGTGTGATGAATGAATACTAATTGAGCACTTTCTGTGTGTTAAGCACATGGTGTTAGTAACATAACAGTGGTGATTACATGGGAAGGCCAACAAACTTAGCAAAACACACATGTCTTTTCAGTTGGTGTTGAGTGCTAGGAGAAATCATTAGCATAAGGGTTAATGAGTTGAATGGACACTGGACTTCTCTTACTTGTCTGAGGTGGAGATAGCTTTACAAATACATGAGCAAAATTGTATAATCGACTCATGCACTCTGCAGGAGCAGTGTCCTAGACAGAGGGAACAGCCAATGTAAATTCCTGCAGTGGGACATTTTGCCATGTTTGAAGAAGTCAGAGTAAGGAAGAAAGGGAGAGAAAAAGGGCTTGAGGAATCTGTCATTGTGGGTCCTGCAGAGCACAGTCAAAATGTACAGCCTTATTTTTAGGGCCAAGGGAGCCTCTAAGGGCCAAAGGAAACAAGGTTGAACTGATATTATCTGTTCTAAATATGATAGGTAACATGATTTGGACTACGCTTTGGAAAGACTTTCGACACTGAGCATAGAGATATAGGCAGAACAATGGGATGCATGGTATATTTTGGAAACCAGAAGGAAATGCCAGTCTGTGCTCCATCTGTATAGCATTGATGGGTCACAAAGAAAGAAGAGTTAGGTTGATTCTGCTCTGCTTTGGAAAGATCAGAACTCCAGAAAAAAACTTTTCCTTCATCTTGGAGAGATTCTCTATATGGTGGACAAATGTGTGTGTGTGTGTGTGTGTGTGTGTGTATGGAGAAAGAGAGAGAGAGGGACAGAGAAAGAGAGAGAGATAGGGTGTACCTCTTGGGCTGAGGAGTAGTCTGCTGTGTTGTGGTGGGTTCTGTTTCCACAGAGACAGGACCCAAAACTACCATAGGATATACTCTGGTTCAAGATGCAGTGTCAGGGTGCTCTATTGAGAATCTTAATTGTGCTTGCTCCTCTGCTAAAGTAGAGTCCACCACAGTTCCATGGCAAATAGTTTCTTTTAGGGGAGTATAAGAAGCAGAGTTGGAGTGGTGCTGTGGCTAAGTGGGTTAAGCCATGGCTTGGGATGCCCACAACCCATAATGGAGTGTCTGGGATCAAGTTCACCTCTACTTCTAATCCATCTCCCTGCCAATATGCCTGGGAAGGTAGCAGATGATGGTTCAAGGGCTTAGATCCTGCCACCCTTGTGGGAAACCTAGATGGAGTTTCTGGCTCCTGGCTTTGGCTTGTCCCACCCTGATGGTTGAGGGCATTTGAGGAGTGCACCAGCAGATGAAAGATCTCCTTTCTTCTTTCACTTTCTATCACTCTTCTTTAAGAAAGATTCATATATTTATTTGAAAGGTAGAGTAACTCAGAGAGAGACAAAGGGGGGAGAGATAGATATATATATAGAGAGATCTTCCATCCATTGGTTCACTCCTCAAATAGCTGCACCAGTGGTCAGGGCTAGGCCAATCTGGCCAGGAGCCAGGAGTTTCATCTGGGTCTCCCATGTGGGTGCAGGAGCCCAAGCACTTGGGTGTCTTCTGCTGCTTTCCCAGGCACATTAGTAGTGAGATGAATCAAAAGTGGAGAAGCTGGGACTTGAACCTGCACCCACATTGGATGCTGGCACTGCAGGCTGTGGCTTTAGCTGCTACACCACAGAGCTGGCCCCATCACTCTTCTTTTCAAGTAAATAAATAAACTTTTTAAAAATCAAAAAGAAATACATCTACAGGAACTATGGGAGATGGAAAGTGAGATAATAAAAGGAAAGCAGTGCATGAAGAGTGTTTTATCAGGACCTCAGACTTACTAGGAGCTGCTAGACAGTGGTATGAGGTGACTGACTCAGATTTACCCTACCAAAGTGGCAAAGGAACTTGGATTTGCATAAATTGACTCCTATCACTCATTCACCTAGGGCTGCTCGCAGGGAATTTAAATTTCTGGTCTGCCAGGAATGGCTAATCTGTAGAAAGCCCTTAGGCCAAAAGGAAAGTTGGGTTTCTGTACCCTGAAGAAGTAAGGACAAGGGATAAGATTAGGGTACCCGGTGGGATCTGCTGCAACCAATCCTCAGGGCTGTAACCACTCACTTAGGCTGCCATACAAGTAGCCTTCCCTGGTTTTGCAGCCAGCATCTTTTCTCTGTTGCTCCAATTCCATTTCTGTTCTATTTGCAGTGCAGGAAGAACACACGCTCCTCGACATCAACGCCTGTGCACTACCCTTACCCTTTAGCAGACCATACCATCTCCACAGTGCAAGTAGTGTAGATAGCAGTGAGAATTTACCATGAGTTCATCAATGTCAAAGATTCTCTGGGGAATGGAAGCCAAGGAAAATGACAGTTTCTAGCTCAAAGTCCAATTATCTTCCATGTATAATCACTTCTGTATAAAGATTAGCAGCATCTTTCCCAGATATCACCAGCCAATATTTTTCTCTTTTTCTGTCTCCATTAGATAATATGTCCAAGATGTTCATGTCCCAAACAACTTAACCAAAGATGCTCTCTTCTTGGCAGGCGATGCAGGTGTCATACAACTGAGTTAAAACATTTTCCCCCGAGTTAAAATTTTGATATAATTCAAACATTGATCTGAGGGGCAATTATATATGAGTGAACTTTAATTAGACTATGAAATGAAGTGTGTGTGCAAAAACATGCACACACACACTTCCATGGAAATGATGACCCGGTTTTAACTCTAGTGGTACAAGCGAAGCTGTTGTAAGGCAGGAATGACTTCATCAGGAAATCAGGAAATCCTCATTCAAACTTCCAAATATACAAATAGATGCCTTTTATTCTGCTGTGAATCAAAATGATGCCACGTCCTGTAATTAAGGATGTTATTGACCAGGTTGAAAGGGAGCCAACCTTGTCCTGCTCCTGTTACTATGGCAGTCATGTCGAAGTTCAGCATCTTAAGGCTGATGATCACCTTATTTGGCCAATTTTCAGGAGTTCTATTTCCAGATTTATTTTGAGACAACAGAATTTTCAGTAAGTCTTTACCTTAAATTAGGAGTCATATTAATTTCAGGAGGCCAGATACTCTAGGCAGATGATTTGCATACTCTCGGCAGATTAATTGTATAAGCAAAAATAAAATAGAGAGTAATAGCTGTCAAAAACTAAATTTTAACATAGCAACTTGAGCTAAACTGTCATTGAGTCAAAGAGTTTTTTAAAAGTTGTCACATGCAAATACATGTAATTTATAATGGCTTCTTATTTCTTTCCTGAAGAAATCCATATCTAATCATTAGTCTTTCTAATTATTAACTTCTCAAACTGACCAGGGAACTTACTCCTGGGGGTTCTACACAGGGGCAGGATAAAACAGTCTGCTGAAACTGCCCAGGGAGAGGAGCAGAGCACTGGCACATTTGGAGCAGTAACATACATGCTTCTGACACCAGCGGCTCTGCTCTCATAGACACAAAGAAGGCAGCATGCTACACCCTGCGGCAAAGAGCCTGCGTGCAGTCTTCTCCTTGGGATTTCAGAAGGGGAGCCCTGCCCAATTTTCCCAGCTGCAGGAAAGAAGAAATCACCCTAAATGCTGAGATAATGCCTGAACTTGCAATGCCTTCTGTCCTGCCTTCCAGTCCACCCCCATCAAATTCTACCTTTGTTTTAGGCCATGACTCATGACCTACCCCTCAGTCATCTGTGACTCATAGCAGAGGCCAGATAAACCCAACACTGCACAGCAGGGGTGGGAGAGCTGCAGTGCTTTTTCCTTTCTTATTATTTTTTTGCCTAGTGAGAAAAGTTGGGTCAAATGGTCAAGTGGTGGGAATCGTCTCTGTAGGCCTTTCCCCCCTCAATTCCTTTGCCTTTAATTTGGGGGGAATTCCTGCATTGGGTTGGAGATTTAGCTGAGTATTCTCTTTCGTGGTGACTCAATGTTACTGTGGTTCATGTTTTTACTATAGGGAAAAAAATCTAACCTTCATTGATTGAAGCAAGATCTCCTATTTATATTTTCTTCTTCTATTCCTGTGTATTCTTGCTGTTTTGAAAACTTCTTCGCAGCTGCTCCCATGAAGGTGAGAATTCTTTCCCCACTTCTTAAAACTGGGTTTGGATATGTGGCTTGCTTTGGCCAACAGAATTTTGCACAAGTGATGCAGGGCGAAGGCCTTAAGAGGTCATGCATTCCCCTGCTCCCCCTTTGGCTCCTCTGTTTTTCTGTGATAACAGCCTCAGGCTGGCCAATTGGAAGATGTCAGCCACGTGCAGCAGAGCCAGGTCACCTAGGCATAGGCCATACCAGACTGCAACTAATCCACCCATTGACTACAGAGCAATGAAACCTGCTAACCCTGGTCCAACTGGCACAACTGCTCCAATACTCAGCTGAGCCGTAGCTTCATGGACAATCAAAAACAAAAAACAAGTTACAGCTTTTAAGCATCTAATACTTGTGGTAATAATTAATACTACCTTTCTGCATTTTAACTCAACTGTGTTGTAGCTTAAACAACAGAAATTTAGTTTCTCATGGCTCTGGAGGGCAGACGTCCAAAATGCCAAGGTGTTGGCAGGGCTGGTCTCGTCAGGACCTCTGTCCTTGCTGTGAGGATGACCATTGTTGCCCTGTGTCTTCACATGGCCTTCCCTCTGTGTCCAGTCTTCCTGGGCAGGTCCCACTCTAATGGCCTCATTTGAATGTAGTTACTGATTAAAAGACCGTATCTCCAAACACTGTCACATTCTGAGGTACTGCGGAGGAGGACCTCAACACATGAATTTTGGAAGGCATAATTTAGTTCCTAAGAACAATTTATGCATTGCCTGTTGTCACATTCCTAAAATACAAATGTGATAATATTACTACCTTGCTCCAACTCTTTCTATGGATCTGAATTGTATATACAAATATAATAAAGTTTCATTATTCCTCACTCTTGCTTCCTCTCATTCTACCATCATCTTAACCCAATATCTAAAGCTATCACAAACTTGTTTCTTCTATATCTCTATGACCCATACATATCTGCTACACACAGAGATCTAACGTCTTGCCACTCATCCAATCCTTCCCTAGGTGTAGAATGGCTTTTCCCACAGTAATGTTTGTCAAAATCTCTCTCAATTCCTATAACCTCCAGAAATTCTTCCAGTGTAGTATGCCAAGCAGCGGTAATCCTTTTCAAGTATCCCAGCATTGTTACTGAACTTTTAAAACAATACTTCTGAAACCATTTTGCTGATCAATATTTCTGAAATGAATAAGCATGTGGATTCTTGCCACGAATTCGGAGAAGAATTCTGAATATTGGCTCTAATAAACCAGACGGCATGGTAAATTTTAAGGATTTTATTCAGTGAGAGAAATGCATAGGGGAGTGAGGGCTCTATCTAATGGAGAAGGGGAACTCTAGATCTACACCAAGAGGAGAGCAAGCCAGGAGCCACGTACAGCAAGTGTTTGGTTATGTGTAGCGACAAGCAGCTTAGCACGGGTAGCAAAGCAGAGAACAGAGAGAGCGAGTCGCCCCCGAAGGCACAGAGCAACAAACAAGGACAACAAAGAGTAATAAGGGCGAAGAAGGGAAAAAAAGAGCTGGGCCTACCATGTTCCAGGCCTTTTAACCACTTCCAAAGGGGCATGGTTACATCTGATGGGCAGGTGAGCATACAGTTGGGGTCAGGTAGGGGAATGAGATCACACAGGGGTGTGGTGAAGGCATGGTCTCCCAGCTCACAAACCTAATCAATGCTATCCTATCTGCCTGCCTACATCACTTCTGTATATGTGGTAAAGACCACTCTGATTTCCCTATTACCTTTTCCTGACATACAGCTTCCCTTGCAGCTAAGTGGGGACATGTGACTGGCGTTTTGGCCAGCATGCTATTAATGTATGGCAAATCTCCTCATTAGCTCTCAGCATGCTATTAATGTATGGCAAATCTCCTCATTAGCTCTCAGAAGTATTTAGTGCCTTTCTCCTGTTCTGATATATATTGTGTGAATCATTTCCAAAGCTCCCTTCTTTCTGGATTCAGGATAGTTTCAGCCAAAGGAGAAACTAACTGAAAAGTGCAAGATGGAAAAAAGTGGGAGCCAAGATATTTATCTTTTTCTGCTTCCTCTGATATCGCTGTAAGGAGTCACAGATCCTCCATGGCTCAGGGTCAACTGGACGAGATCCTATTACAAATTTGCTCCTGTTGGGTACTCCAGGCTTCTAGACTTTAGTAAAAATACCACATCTCTCATCGTGACCTAAGCCCTGGGGTGAAAGCGACATCCTGGTGTTGCTCAGATTGGGTGATTTCTCTGGCCGTTGTTTGACATCTATGGCAACACAAACCATGAGACGTGCCTGAAACAGGCATGCAGAGAGCAACCAAGCTAGAGCACACAAAATTAACTGAGGACATAGTATGTAACAGAAACCATCTGAATACACCCATGTGCGTGGGGTGACTTCCCTGCCCCAGTGTCTCGTCGTCTGCCTGGGCCCCGTTTCATCCCCCTCCCGCTCTGGCCCTCTGGAGTCTATGTTGCTGCCCCCGTGTTTTCCCTTCAGCCCTTCCTCAGCAGACTTCACATGATTGACTTCACCACGTTTTCTTTACCCGCCCCGTTTTGTGAGAGCTCTCCCACCTCCCTGGATTCCACATCCACCTTTCTGCAAGGAGGATGCTCTTGGGCATCTCTACCTGTTATCTTCCTCTTGAATTTCCATCTCATTTCCCCAGTTCATCCTGGGTCCCTGCTGCAAGCTGTTCACAGGATGAGTGCCAGTGCAGAGAAAAGAGGTTTGGTCTCCGTTTCCCAACTGTGGTAAGTCAGGGCCCTAGGTGCTCCTGTAAGAGACCTATAAGTTAACAAAACCTAGTGCTCAGATGGATAAGGAACACTTGTTATCAATCTCCAACACTGAGTCTTTTGTGCCATATTGAAATGGAAATCTATACATACACTTAATTAAAATAGTTAGTTTTGAGGCTCTTCCTCAGAACTCCTGTCTTAGGGGATCTGGGGGAGGTTCTTAGGAATTATCTTTTAGATTCTACAGGGGATTTCAGCAGGGATCTAAGCAAACCTCCATCAGGATGAAACCTCTTCTGCCTCTAGAAGATAAAGGACCCAGTGGTGGTAGGGTCAGGACTCAAAATTTTTCAGTGCACAGTAGAGAGAAGGGCTACCCCTCCCAAAGCAGCAGGAGGAAGGAATGAGATGGAAGATTGACTGTGGTGATGGCCCTCATTTATTAATGCATCCTTGGATCAGTGCTGTTTGTAGTTCCCTCCTGAATTGATACTAGGCTTCCCTATGTGACTTGCTCTGGTCAATGAAACTTTATATTAATATAACATACAAGATTATATTATGCAATACTATATAATAGTGTAATATTTAATATCACTCATAATATTAAATTACATATATCTATGTATATATACATGTATACACAGGCACACACACGCACTAAGAAGTTTTAATATTGTTTTGGATAAAGAAGAAAGTGGATGAACATTAGGATGTCAATTTCTGAGTTCCTCTAGTTTTATACTATTAAGTTAATTCATCCATTCAATCATGTGTCTATTCAATCATCCATTAGACATTTACCAAGTAGCAACTATATGCTGTCTCCATTATAGGCCCTGAGATAATAGTGCTCCAAGGAATAGTTTGGTGGATATCCTTCTCTTCCTTTGCTAAGTCATTTAACTTTAATACAATATGTTGATATTTTGTTGGGGCCTGAAATATCCAGATGTACTATAACAAATATGGCTTTGCTGCATTTCAGGTGGATGCAGAGTTCTAGATTTTACAGCAACTCTAGACTCTTGCACTGCTGTAGGACTTAGTACCCACACACTTCGATTTAAGGAATAATTAGTAAGCTTCCTACCTCGGCTGACTCTGCCTCCCATACCTCTTTCAATTGATAACTTATGGCATGAAATACAGATAAATGAATATGTATATATATTTATATTTGAATATGTATATATATTTTACTCAAGTTTTGAGAGCTTCTAAATTATGCCTGCCACCCAGCTTTTGTTAGTGGTTTACGTTTTTACAACCTTGCTTTCCCTGCCACATCCCCTACTCTTCATCTCACCTAGAATGGATTCCTGTCCTTTCCTACTGGAGGAACACACACACGCACACATACACACAAGTATATAAAACTCTAAACTAGGACCCAGAAGACATCAGATATAGGAGGAGAACCCCAGGGAACAGGATGCCTAATTGAGGGGTGCTGTGTTCTGGAGGAAGGAAAGAATGAGGAATGGTTTGTACGATGGTTATTGCCAAGTAACCCACTAGCCAGCAGGCTGTGAAGCAAAGTGCTGGTATGGATGTTTTCCATTTCCCTCCCAGATCTCCTTTGTGCCACTTGTTACCCCGCCCCGTGCCCAGGGGAGCCCAATGGGCAATGCTAATGGGTTTTGTCCTCATTTAGGCTCCAATGCAAGCAGATCCTGAGGTAAGGATTATGGTATAAATAATTTATTGGGGAAGATATCTCAGGAGGCATCAATAGAAGAGCAAGGAAGTAAGCTAGGGAAGGGATTGTATCCATTAATGGGTGTGCTATCCAGCAGGCCCCTGTGTGCCGCATTTGCTGGATCCTTGTGGCGCTCTGGGAGATGGCACAGGGTGAGAAGCTGGGAATTTGTTCACTAACTTGTTCTTGGTTAAGAGCTGCTGTTGTGCACATCAGTTCTCCAGCCAAACAAGCTCCCCAGGTAGACAAAACCCTGAGGCCAAATGTCTGAAGTCACTGGAGTGCCAAAGGCTGCCACTTGGTCAGGATAATGGTAGCACCAGTGAGAGGCTCAGAGCAGAGGGAGAGTGAAGTTCAGGTATTAATTCTCAGGGCAGCAACCCTGCCACAGCCTCACCTTCCCACTTGGCCCTGTTTGGCTCTGTCTCATGACATTACCCACAGCTGTGTCAGGATGTCTCTCTTCCTACCACCCCCTCTCTGGTTTTCAGTAACTACTCTGACTTTTCCCCTTCTAGGCTCCAGGTTGTCACAACCTTGGGATACTGCACAATCTCTTCTTGCCTTTTCTTTTCTCCTTCTCTCTCTCTTTTTTAAGATTTTATGAATTTACTTGAGAGGCAGAGTTACAGACAGAGAGGGAGAGACAGAGAGGTCTTCCATCTGCTAATTCACTTCCCAGGTAGCTGCAACAGCCGGAGCTGTGCCAATCCAAAGCCAGGAGCCGGGAGCTTCCTCCTGGTCTCCTATATGGGTGCAGGGGCCCAAGGACTTGGGCCATCTTCTACTGCTTTCCCAGGCCACAACAGAGAGCTGGATCAGAAATGGAGCAGCTGGGACTTGAACCGGTGCCCATATGGGATGCCAGCACTGCAGGCAGAAGCTTAGCCTACTAGGCCACAGTGCTCAGCCCCCTTTCTTGCTTTTCTAAATTATGCCTGCACTGTTGTAAAAAATCCCTCCACTAAACATTCCTCTATTATACTGTTAAAACCTATCTGTTGTCTCTGGTTTGATATCAGCTATACCTTTGTATCTGGGTAGTCTCATTAACACCTCACAACTACCCAATTAATGTTATTTGTCTTCCTTTGTAAGGTTCAAAGACCTGAGAAGTTGCCTTAAGCCATGTGGTGAGGAAGAAAATGAATCAAAATCAAAACCCAACTTCTCTGCCTGCAAGCCCTCCTTTGAAAATGATGCAATCCAGTCTTATTACTGATAAAGTGCTATTATTAATACTCTGTTCCTGGCTCAACTCTCAGCTCTGTGGCCCATTGTCCAGCACTCAGCCAGTACCCTGGCAGGCACTGGGACCATTTGATGCAGAGGAATGCTGAGCAGCATGCGGCCAGGCAGGCTCAGCTGGCCAGGTGACGCCTAGCCAGATGGTCACCCCCTCCCCCCCGGAGCCACTATTGAAAATCTGAAAGAGACAAAATGCCTGTGGAATCCTCCAAGAGGGACCAGATGCTGCTTGGGGAAAACCTGTCCACATTGGCTCATCAGGGGACGTGTGGAGCAGGAGAAACTTGAATGATGAATAAAACAAGAAACAGAGAAGAGCCCTGACTCAATTAGAATGAAATCAATGCCTAGCACCTCGTGTTTTCCCATTTGTGGCTATCAAATGACCTCTATCAAAAAATACGTATTAAAAGCGGACCCAGAAATAAATTCCCCACACCTACCTTTCAGAATTGCACAAATTTGTATAGAGAAAAAGGAGCAGGGGAAGTCTTCCTGCTTGTTGCAGCACCTGGTGTGTGTTTTTCCTTTCCACTGCTAGTTTTTCTGTTGGCAAATAAGTCGTGTGCGCTATTGGAGCGTATCCCCCAGGCCTTAAGATGCGGCACTGGGTCTTGTGGGATGGAGGCCTATCAAATCGGGCTGGAGCATGGTTTTGTCTGATGTGACCCTGGGAGCCCGCAGGGATCTGTGAACAGACAGCAGCCTGCGGGAGTGCCTCCGCCTCCTTTTGTCCCTCCAGCTCCCCAGTGCAGCAGCTGATCTGGTTATTATGCTCCTCAAAAGAATTTCTAGGTGGCCACAGCCACCGTAAGGAACCTAGAAACCCACCAGGGCTGAAAGCCGGGAAGAACAACACATTGGCCCCTTGAGTGTTAATCTCACCCGTAATTAGAGCTTTGTGGTGCTCATAGAAAGCCAAACTAAGGCAGAGAGGAGCCGGCTGAGGTCTGTAGCCCACCATTTTACCAAATGTGCTGTCATTAGCACAAGTGTCCTACTTGGTGGGACTGATATTTTAGAAAGAAAGGCAGAGTAGATTTAGAGCAAAATCCAACTGCATTTAAGATTGAATTTAAATTATCTTAGTTTTCTGTTTTTCTTCTCTACCCCATTTTTAGAGATATATGCATTTTAATAGAAATTTATTCTGCTTGGGTCTGATTTGTTTACCTTAGCCTTATCAAAATGTTTTGTAAGAGTGATTTCAAGTCAACAAAATTTGCATAACTTTCTCTTGGGCTATTCTCACACTAATGACTGATGTTTGGGCCTGGAATTAACAAGTGTGCCTCTGCTGAGACTTGCCATGGCATCAGCTGGGGCAATTGCTCTCTGACTATTCTGCACTCCCCAACCATATCCCCCTCCCAGCCATCTCAGGACATCCAGGCAATAAAGATGACTGACCTCTCTGCCCATCCTCTGAATCTAACTTGCAAGGGTTCCAAACCTCCAACTCTGGCTTACCACCTTCTATTTTAATTTGTTACATGGCTACCTGTTGGCAGAGGGGAGAAAAAATGAATACTTGGTCACAAAATGGGTAATCATGCTTAATTATTGGTGAAAATAATGAATTTAATGTTGAAAAAAAGATGGTAACCTTAACTTACTTTTGGAAGTGGTATGAATCCATTTAATCTATTTAAATGCATGTGTTGCAATTAAATTGTGAGGGAGAGAAATATAATATATGGATTGATATAACACTTCAGACTTCGTTTTTCAAATATATTATCTTGTTTGACTATCCTAAAAATATTATAAGATAGATAATAAAGTTGTGTTTTCTTAATTCCCTTTTATCTGTAAGGAGACTGAGGGCCAGATTTTTACAGCCACACAAAATTCCCGGGATCCTATCCTGGATTTTTACTATCTTACTTGTGCTTATTTACCAGGTGGGAGTGCAGGGTTTTTACTTAGAGACCTGCTTGTCCCAGGTCCAGAAAGGTTTGCTCCTGTCTGAATAGGCAGCTAACCAGAGGGTGGGGCAATTCTGAATGCTAATTGCCTTGGTGAAACTCCTGCTTCCATGGAATAAGGGTAAATAAAAACATGGAGTGAAATGCCATCAGTGATCCAGCAGGATCTTCCTAAGGACAGAATTGTTGAAAATTCCTTTCAGGGCTGGGAGAAACAAGGAAAACATGTAAATTATGGCCTCCTTAAAACACCACAGCATTGGGGGCAGCACTGTGGCTCAGCGGGTTAACGCCCTGGCCTGAAGAGCTAGCATCCCATGTGGGAGCCGGTTCTAGTCCCCGCTGCTCCTCTTCCGATCCAGCTCTCTGCTGTGGCCTGGGATAGCAGTAGAAAATGGTCCAAGTCCTTGGGCACCTGCATGGGAGGCCTGGAAGAAGCTCCTGGTTCCTGGCTTCAGATTGGTGCAGCTCTGGCCGTTGCAGCCATCTGGAGGGTGAACCAGCGGATGGAAGATCACTCTCTGTCTCCCCTCTCTCTGTGTAACTCTAACTTTTGAATAAATAAATAAATCTTAAAAAAAAAAAAAAAACACAACGTAGCATCAACTTGAATTAATCTCTCAAACACATACTGCAAACACAGCAAAGCTGGCCGGGGGACTCATGGGCAGGAATTCTTTTTCTTATATAGTTTTGGCCCAGATAGAAGTAAATATAAGACTGTTATTTGGAAGGATTTGGGATAGAGGGACTGTACATTTTAATTGAAATTTCTTAGCTTAGAGAAGATGTAAAATGCTACTAGCTGGCAGAGTCAGGTTATGTTGGGAATAAATTTTGAGGACCTACTCTGTTTCCTTCTAACTGAGAATAAATTGGCGTTTTAACAGGAAATCGCTCTGCATTAGAAATCGCGTATAAGTCTCCCATTAACATACTACCCGTAATTAAAGAAATGTTGAATAAGATACATTCTTACATTTGCTTGCTCCTGTAGAAAGGCAAAAGATTTGTGCGCATTTAAATTTGATTTCACGGGATCTGTAAAATGACAGAGTATTAGGAGGGATTAGCCTAATTAAGCCAGATTGTGAGAAGGCCTTAAAGAGATCCAAAGCGCAGATATCTTTCAAGTGGGATCCCAGTGAGGGCTCCCAGGATCTATGTTGCCTCTTTCCCAGGATCTCAGAGCTCAGACACACAGGAGCACGCTCGTGTATGCAGTGACATCTAGTGACAAAGAAAATAAAGCCAGCTCCAAGAACACTTTCCTCAGCCCACTCTACTAAATGTTCTGGTTGCCCTCATCACCATGGCTTTTAGCACAGTGTGTGCCATAGAAAAATATATACAGCAGTTTCTACAGTAAATCACGTTCCTAGAGGGCAAGAAAACAAGTGGCAGCAGTGTCCAGCTATCTGCCCTGGGTTCAGACTGCAAACGGGCAAACAAAACAGATTTCTCTCTCCCGTGTTTGCCTACCGTCAAACTGCACTCCGCGGACATGAAGTTAGTGTGGAATATTCTCAAGGACTATTGGCACCTTCCAAGGGAAGACTTTATCATATGTTTCCTGAAATTTATATTCCAGAGTTTAGAATCTATCTATCTATGTATCTATCTATGTATCTATCTATCTATCTATCTATCTAGGGGCCGGCGCTGTGGCGTAGTGGGTAAAGCCACCGCCTGCAGTGCCTGTTATGCCATCACAAAACACACCAAACACCAGAGTAAGGGAAATGGTTTATTGGGGAAAACCCAGCAGACCAGAGGGAAGGGGCGAAGAGGGAAAAGGAGAGTAAGAAAGAGGAGAGAGGGGGCCGGCGCCGCGGCTCACTAGCCTAATCCTCCACCTTGCGGCGCCGGCACACCGGGTTCTAGTCCCGGTCCGGGCACCGGATTCTGTCCCGGTTGCTCCTCTTCCAGTCCAGCTCTCTGCTGTGGCCAGGGAGTGCAGTGGAGGATGGCCCAAGTGCTTGGGCCCTGCACCCCATGGGAGACCAGGAGAAGCACCTGGCTCTTGCCTTCGGATCAGCGCGGTGCGCTGGCCGCAGTGCGCCGGCCGCGGCGGCCATTGGAGGGTGAACCAACCGCAAAAAGGAAGACCTTTCTCTCTGTCTCTCTCTCTCACTGTCCACTCTGCCTGTCAAAAAAAAAAGAAAAAAAAAAGAGAGAGAGAGAGAGGAGAAGAGGAGGCTAGAGAGGAGAGGAGAGAGACGAGACAAGAGAGAGTGAGCAGGAGAGCAGAGAGCAGGAGAGAAGAGCCAAGAGAGCCAGGTGTTCAGGAACATGCCCTTTTAAAACTTTGCAGGAGGGCGGGTAGGGAAGCAGGAGCATGGAATCCATTAGGATGGGGGTGGAGCTTGACACTGGTGGTTAGGCCATGTGACCACCTGGCGTCCAGCAATGAAGGCGGGGGCTAGAGCCTAGGATGGTGTCAGGGTGTAGATCACGCCATAGATAAAACTGCACCAATTTCCTAACAGTGCCAGCCAGCATCCTATATGGGCACCGGTTCAAGTCCCAGCTTCTCCACTTCCAATCCAGCTCTCTGCTATGGCCTGGGAAAGAAGTAGAAGATGGCCCAAGTCCTTGGGCCCCTGCACCCATGTGGGAGACCCAGAGGAAGCTCCTGGCTCCTGGCTTCAGATTGGCGCAGCTCCAGCCATTTCGACCAATTGGGGAATGAACCAGTGGATGGAAGACCTCTCTTTCTTTCTCTCTCTCTCTGCCTCTCCTTCTCTCTCTCTCTGTAACTCTTTCAAATAAATCAATAAATCTTTTAAAAAAGATAAAAAATAAAAGAGATATATATAAAGTATAAATGTTATATATATGACATATATGTATGTATGTGTATACATACACACACATACACACACACACACACTTTACCCTGGTAAGATGAAGATTTAAACAAACCTCAGAGTAATCTTAATCTACCTGAAACCCCTTCTAGATTAACTGGAAAAAGGCCTTGATAAAATATGTCCCCTTTTATTTCATCTAATGTGAGGAGTTTAAGCAAAATTCACAACTTTCTCTGTATAACAAAGACTTGGGGTCTTTGGAGCCAGCTAAGAGTGAAATCCAGAAATGTCACTCAGCTTCCTGGAGGCTCGGGAGTGCTGTCCCCCCACCCCCCTCCAAGCCCCTTCTCCACCATGTTTTACCCTTCAGGAAGCTGTAGTGGTACCTCTCACTCACCTGGAGGCCTTGCAAATTCTCAGGCCCTGCAATGAGGCCCCAGCGGCATCTGAATTTTCAGAAATACCCAGATGATTCTTATGCAATTCTGCTACAGTTTACACTTGCCTGCATGCCCCAAAGGAAAAATACCTCGGGAGACCTGGAGAGCATTCAGCCTTTAGAAAGATATCCGCAGTCATACAAGCTGCCTGGGATTCAGTCCCTAAATGTGTAGGCTCATGAATGAGATTAGCCACGTGTTGTTTGAACATTTCTTAAAAGTAATTGAGTAATTGCCAGAATATTCTCAAAGTTGCACAATGGCTGAAAGAAAGACTTTCTTTTCTTTAGTCTTCTCCCTCCTCCTGCTCTTCCTCTTCTCTTCCTATTCTTCCTCTTCTTCTTCCTCTTCTCTTTGTTGTTGGTGTGATCATTTCTATCTTTGCTCTCTCTCTCTCAGTTCCTCAATTATTTATTGTGAATGAAATGCTTGCAAATTGAGGAATCCTGGTATGGTAAAAGTCTTTTATTTAGTTAGTTATTTACTTTTAAATATTGACTATTTTTTAATTTTTTAAAAAATTTTATTTGAAAGCCAGAGTTACAGAGAGAGGTAGAGACAGACAGAGAAAGGTCTTCCATCCGATGGTTCACTCCCTAGATGGCTGCAAATGGCTGGAGCTGCGGTGATCCGAAGCCAGGAGCCAGGAGCTTCTTCCTGGTCTCCCACGCATGTGCAGGTGCCCAAGGACTTGGTCCATCTTCTACTGCTTTCCCAGGCCATAGCAGAGAGCTGGATGGAAAAAGGAGCAGCCGGGACTAGAACCGGCGCCCATATGGGATGCCAACACTTCAGGTCAGGGCTTTAACCCGCTGCGCCACAGCACCGGCCCTGAGTTTTCTATTTAAAGATTCCCATAACCACTATATTCCTAAAGTTGTATCTGTGTAAAAATGCATTCATTAAGTAAAAATTTAAACAAAGATTTCTATAACAAATCTTGTAGTGAGCTTTTATAAAGAGAATTATCAGCCAGCAGTTATTTTGTGATAAACCAGGATTTTAATATATGTTAGTGGAAAAGGACTATTTTTGGGAGAGGAGATGACCTTTTTGAGTGGAGATAATGTCTGCACAAAGCCAAATGTTTGTTACTCTAACTTCTGCATCACAATTAAATCCGGTTTTTTAAAAACAGTCAACTCAATCAAAACCCACTACGTCAGAATCGATCGCTTCTTTGAAGTCACAGTAACACTTAAATAGGATCCTGAGATAATAAGGAATCCAGGTATCCTTTAGACAGTCTTCTGCTGTCCTTTTCCCAACCAGAGGCTTCTGGATGTGTGGAATGACACCATCACCGGCAATAGTAGCCTTATTGAGAGAGTCCAATTCTTCATCTCCATGAATAGTGAGTTGCAAGTGATGAGAGGTAATACACCTTACCTTTGAATCTTTTGTTGCATTTCCTGCCAGTTCAAGTACCTCTGCGGTGAGATACTCCTGAATGGCAGCACTGTACACAGCAGCAGTGGCACCCACAAGGTCATGGCTGGTCGTTGTAGATTGCAGGTGCCGGTGAACGCGCCCACCAGGAACTGCAAGCCCACTCTCTGCAAGCAGGAAACTGCCTTTGTCTTGGCCTTTCCGGAGTCCTTCCCTGTTGAGGTGGATTCATTCTGAGAGGAGGAGTATGGTGGGGGCAAGAGGCACAGAGTCACCACACAGACACCAGGAGTTGGGTGAAAGCAGGCCAGAGGCGAGCAGCCTGCAGACTCATTTATTTCAGTTGGTACAGCAGCTTAAATAGCCAAGGCAGCTAATCTGGTCAAGGGGCAGTCTATGCCCTAACCAATCACAGCCTGTTGCCAAGCAGGCTCCATTGCCAGTGGCCATCTTGGCATGGCCTTCTCATTCCACCACACTTCCCAGCCTTACCACCAGCCTTGTCGAATTCTGCTGAAGTTCAGACAGACAAGGCAGAGAAAAGATGAGTCAGACACACAGGGAGATCCCACCACCTACTCCTTTGATGCCCTCTGATTCAAACTGTGGAAGATGACTATTGTGAAAAAACTATGGGGGCTGGTGCCGTGGCTCACTTGGTTAATCCTCTGCTTGTGGCATCAGCATCCCATATGGGCGCCGGGTTCTAGTCCTGGTTGCTCCTCTTCCAGTCCAGCTATCTGCTGTGGCCCAGGAAGGCAGTGGAGGATGGCCCAAGTGCTTGGGCCCCTGTACCCGCATGGGAAACCAGCAAGAAGCACCTGGCTCCTGGCTTCGGATCAGCGTAGTTCTGGCTGTAGCGGCCATTTAGGGGGTGAACCAACCGAAGGAAGATCTTTCTCTCTGTTTCCCTCTCTCAATAACTCTGTCAAATAATAAAAAAGAAAAAGAAAAAACTATCACTGAATTTCAAATTTTTGTACAAAACTAAACTTCCTTTTAAATTCCATCTTTGGTGAACTCTTTGAGGATCTTTTCTATTAAGCTTATGTACTTTATTAGCTATACTCCTCACATGGCAGCTCCAGCTCCCCCATGAATGAATGCTAAGTGCTCCCAAAAGAAGCTTCAAGATTTCTTTGACCTGTATCTGAATACATGGCATCACTGTACCACATTAATTGCCACTAAAGCATTCACTTTTAAATGGTCAATTTCATATTATAAGACTTTCAACTCAATAAAAAAATAAGGTCAGTTATAAATCAGGTCAGATGAAAGGAAAGGGGACCAGGTGCACTGTGAACATTAGGAGAAGGGGTTCCTTTGGGGGTCATTTTGGAGATCAGCAGCCATACCCACTCCTGGATAGAAGCCCATTGAGGTCAAGGAGCTCTCTCTGTGGAATGGGTACATCTGCGTTTCTATGTTAGCCCATCATAGCAGGATAATATTTCCCATCAGCCTTTTGCACTATATTCCAACACATGAGAACACAAGATATCATTCCACTATTGCCCATAGAAGTAATACAGTACTTCGTAGTTAGTAGTTAAGGACTTTGTTAATAAATTTTAGACAATGACTGTTGCTGGTCCTGCCTAAAAATGTCTTTCTAGTTTGATTACTTGAAACTTAGAATCTGCTTTTCTGTAGAGGCATGTTTGGAAGCAGTGGTTCAAATTCAGTTATAGTTCGGACAGGAGAATATTGGCTTTATAATCCAAGAACTCACACTCACAAAACTACTGTTTTAAGTTCCCCCGTATTACATAATCTTCAGAGAAACACTGTGAGAAAGTTACTGTTTTTATTTTAAAGATTTATTTATTTTTATTTGAAAATCAGAGTTACACAGAGAGAGGAGAGGCAGAGGCAGAGGCAGAGAGAGAGAGAGAGAGAGAGAGAGAGAGAGGTCTTCCATCCAATGGTTCACTCCCCCAGTTGGCCGCAATGGCTAGAGCTGTGCTGATCCAAAACCAGGAGCCAGGAGCTTCTTCCGGGTCTCCCATATAGGTGCAGGGGCCCAAAGACTTGGGCCCTCTTCTACTGCTTTCCCAGGCCATAGCAGGAGCTGGATAGGAAGTGGAGCAGCCGGGACTCGAACCGGTGCCCATATGGTATGCCAGCGCTTCAGGCCAGGGCGTTAACCGACTGCACCACAGTGCCAGCCCTGAAAGTTACTGTTATTACAACCATTTTATAGATGTGAAAACTAAGGCATAGAGAATTTGAGCAACTGTTCTAAGTTACACAACTACTAGAAAATTTTTAGAATTCAAACCCACAGAAGATAATTCCATTGTCCCTGCTTTTACTAGTTTTGCTATCACATCTGCTTACCATTAAACAGTAGACACTACTTAAACACTACTTTTTCCTTAAACACTCTGAACTTTAGTTTCTTTATCAGGAAGATAAAAATAATTATGCATTCTCCCCAGTGTTGCTTGGGATGTTAGGTGAGATGTCTGTTGGAAAATGCATTGCAAACTTTGTTTACTTTTGTAATATTTATTTTTTGACTTGAAAGTCAAAAATGTTACCCACTATGCCACAATGCCAGACCTGCATTGAAAACTTTAAAACAACATATAATCCTTGCCTTAGAGAATCACTTTATTTTTTTTCCATCTGTTCAATCATATTAATTGAAAAGTTTGGGGCCGGCGCTGTGGCTCACTTGGTTAATCCTCCGCCTGTGGTGCTGGCATCCCATATGGGCGCCGGGTTCTAGTCCTGGTTGCTCGGTTGCTCCTCTTCCAGTCCAGCTCTCTGCTTTGGCCTGGGAGGGCAGTGGAGGATGGCCCAAGTGCTTGGGCCCCTGCACCCGCATGGGAGACCAGGGTGAAGCACCTGGTTCCTGGATTCGGACCGGCACAACGCCGGCCGTAGCGGCCACTTGGGGAGTGAACCAACGGAAGGAAGTTCTTTCTCTCTGTCTCTCTCTCTCACTGTCTAACTCTATCTGTCAAATAAATAAATAAATAAATGTTCTTCCTTAAAAAAAAAGTTCAACACGAAATAAGATTGAGTTTGTGCTCTTAAAAAGCATTATGTCTATTCAAGAAACAGATACTTAAATACTTCATTATCCTACAGTGATAAACTTCCTACGATAGGAAGATGGGAGAAAGGTTTGGGGGCTAGGGCCACAGTCCATCACTGAGTCTGGACATGAGGATGAATTTCATGGTGTTCCCTGCTGCTTGGTTCTGGAGTACAGGAACCACAGTCCCAAAACTTTCAGTTGAAATTGTCATAACTAGGAAAACAGAGGTTCTGTTTAGAGGCTCAAAAATGTTCTCTCAAGTTCACCCAGGTTGAGATGCTGGCCTCTAATTGCCCCAAGCACAGTTGACTCTGAACTTGGTGGAGAGCTACACAAATCCAGTAAAAAGCAACAGGTGCTTGAGAAAATAGGGATGTCACATTTAATTTGTGACTTTGGCATTCTAATTGATTTTTTTCACAGAATATAAATATTTTTCTTTAATAACTTTTGTATTTGGGTAACAAAAACAGAAGCTGCTATGTACAAACCAATTGAAAGCATTACATTTGTTAAGTATCTTCAATTAAATGATTATTATAAACCTCACATTACCTGTGCAGTTTTTACTACTCTTTCAAGTTTTTAGGGAAGAAAAGGTAGGGAGCCACTTCACAAATCCTGTTAACCCTAATACCTCATTGTTTCCAACCCCTAAGATGGCAAACAGCCACTTTTCCCAGAATGAAGGTGTATGAATATGGTTCAGAATGAGACACAGGGCCTTCAGCTATATGTGTATGGGTGACCTGTCCGAAGATGAATTGAAGCCCTTCTTCAAATAGTTAATACTATTCTTCTCTGTTAAGAAATGGGAGGAATATAAGGTTGTGAGCAAGAAGGGCTTTATTGTATAACAGGCACGTCCTTCCTCAGGATGCACACTTCCATTTGTGTTTGAGATATATGTAGACTGAGTACTCTAAGAATGTGTATGTGGGATATGGCATGATGAAGTTGATATGGCCACAGGAAGAAATTAAATTTAGAAGGGGGAAGTTTATTATGGACATAGGTCTCAGAAAGAGGATTAGTTGACACCATAGCAGGTCACAGGGGAACACATTGGTGTGATCAGAACACAGAAGACACAAGAGATATAGGCCAGGACTTTCATCGCGGTTCCCATGAGAAAGCCAAGGCAGGACAAGGTGAGAAATTTCGATTGGGTACTTTGAATAAAGTCAGTGGGCTTCTGGGGTGTTCTGGCTGTCTGGCAGGTACCCTTAGGATGATTTAGGCCAGGGGAAATACTGACTTGATGTGAGTTAGATAAGTAGGTTCTTGAGGCTACAGATCCATGTTGGTTTGCATACTGAAGACTTAGTCCTGGACCAGCCCCTTGCTGCCTGAGAATTGGCTGCACAGAGAGGAATGGCCCCTGGGAGGTACAGTCTCTCCTCAGATAGATAGCCCATGTGTACCAGAGCATCTAGAATGAAGACAACACAAAAATTATAAATATATATATATATATATATATATATATATAACTGGCCCTGTGATGAATGAACAGTAAATAGACAAATACAAAATCTAAGAGACACAGAATGCCAAAGAATACATTTTATGATTTCCACTTTCAAAACAGAACAAGGCACTTGATTTCTTTTTTCTTTCAGCTGAATTTTTTTTTTTTTTAATCTTTTAGTGGCTTCTAGAGAGAACCAAAGAGAGGCTTCAAGTATTAATTCAAGCCTATCAAAGTCAGGGGCTCTTTTGTACTGGACAGAACCAATAAAGTAAGTTGAGTGAAATAAAAGAAAAGTGAGATGATACACAAATCTTTAAACACATGAATGAATTAGATAAAAGTTTGGGATTTGGGGGAATTAAAGATTTTTTAAATCTAAAAATACAAACAAAACAGTGTATTTAAGGTACATTTTCTTTCAATTGCTATAAATGGTCCTAAATCCTTAAGTAGGAAGAAAAATGAACATGTGTCTATCCTCAGATAGGAAAATAAATTATTCTAAAGTACATATAATTAACAATAAAATACGTCTGTATTATCTAGCCATATAATTAATGATTTATCTGTAGTTTTTCTTTGGTTTCCATCTTCTCATTTTGTCTGTCTTTGAAAGAGAGAAGAAATCTGTGCCTTGGCTGAAATACAACGCTCACCCAGGTCAGGACAATTCACAGGTGAATCCCCATGGGTTATCATCTCTGAATGAAGACAACTCAAGCCATTGTAAAGGATTTGTCTTTGCATTTGCTGTTCACAGGGCATATGATGTTTATTGGGTTACTTTGATCTACTTTATCACTTTTTTATGAAAATCAGTTCTTGCTCTAAGGTAATGGGACTTCCTGATACATTTCCTATGTACTGCTTACCCAACTACTGTATCTGTATTAGCCATCCTATTTAATGGAGTTCATTCTAGGGTCCTAATGTAGATAGTTTATAAGAATACTGGAGTAGGGTCTGGCACTCTGACATAGTAGGCCAAGCCTCTGTCTGTGGCGCCAGCATCCCATATGGGCGCCAGTTGGTGTCCCGGCTGTTCCTCTTCTGATCCAGCTCTCTTCTTATGGCCTGGGAAAGCAGTAGAAGATGGACCAAGTGCTTGGGCCCCTGCACCTGTGTGGGAGACCTGGACAAAGCTCCCGGCTCCTGGCTTAGGTTGGCCTAGCCCCGACAATCATTGCGGCCGTTTGGGGAAGTGAACCAGTGGATGGAAGAGCTTTTATCTCTGTCTCTCCCTCTCTCTGGAACTCTACCTCTCAAATAAATAAATAAGACCTTTAAAATATTTTTTTAAAAAAAGACTTCTAGAGTGTTTACTCCCACTGTACACTTTTAAATTAATCCTTTAGAAGAAAAATAGTTCTTTATAAAACACAGAAAATGAGATGGTAATTTTATTTGATTGGCTGTGTTTGGGCTAATAAAATTGATGTGGTAGTCAACTGAGATGGGGGCACAAAACTATTCCTTTCATAATAAAGAAAAAGCATCTGCAGAGAGAAAAGCTAACTTGGAGATGATGAAAGGTATTTTAAGAAAGACGGCAATACTGAATTGCTGAAGATAGCATTTTTATGTTTGTATTGCAGATGGCAACTAATCTAAGCATTCAGAGGCTGATATTACCTAGAAGCCATAATCACATTGATAGAGATTCCTAGAAGTGGTGCCTTCAAGGATTTTAAAGGTCAGTGTGAAATGATTGCTTTTAAATACCCTGTATACTCTTCAACTTAATAAGAACACCAGACAAATTCATATTCCTGGGGCTTTTCTTTGGAAATGGATTAAGGTAGAGGACGTATGGCATTAATCTTTGCTCCCCATCCCCTGCAGGCAAAAATGAAGAGCAAGAGCATTCTTGAAGGGTGGCGGATAACGTAAGGCACCTGTGTAAAGAGTGTGCTCAATAGGAAGTGATGGCAGCAGAGCCGCTTTCTCCTTCATGGTTTCTGCAGATAACCGGGTGGTGCTCAAACTCCTCCATACATGGTCTCTATCTGTTCCCCTCAGTGGGGAGGTCTCTGGTTTGTGTTACAGTTTTAACCATGCACTAGAAGAGTACCTGGACAGAACTTGGGTAATACCTGCGTTTGGCAGACTGTATATATCTACACAGAAAAACGCTACAGTGTTTCTTATCACTAAACATGAAAGGCTGTTTATATTTGTAGATTTTTGCTGATGACCAATTAAATTGAATTGATAGAAAACAATGAAGCAGCAAAAGGAGAGTTAGACAAATGGGATTGCATCACTCTAAAAAGCTTCTGCATAGTAAAGCTAACAACCAACAGAGTGAAGAGAAACTTACAGAACTGGAGAAAATAGTTAGAAAGCACACATCGGAGAAGAGGTTGGTATAAAAAATATACATTGTATTCAAACAAGTCAATATCTAGAAAATAAGCAGCCTTATTTTTAAAAACCAGTAAAGGGTCTGAACAGATACTTCTGAAAAGAAGATATGCAAATGGCCAACAAGTATATGAAAAAAATGCTCAACCTCACTAATCATCAGGAAAATGGAAATTAAAACTATATTGTAATATTACCTCTCATCTTCTACAATGTCTAATATCAAAGAAGTGGGGTTGGTGCTTGGTGTGGTGCTTAAGACTCCATGTGGGATGCCTGAGTCCCATACTAGCGTGCTTGGGTTCAAGACTCAGTTCTGCTCTCAATTCTAGGTTTCTACTAATGCACATCCTTGGAAGGCAGCAAATGATGGCAAATGTAGTTTGGTCCTGTCACTCATGGGGGAGACCTGGATTGAATTCCCAGCTCCTGGTTTTGGCTTTGCCAGTGTATTAGCTTTTTGTAACTTTAACTAAATACCCAAGAGGAGCTTGGGAAGGATAAGGTTTATTTCAGCTTACAGTTCGGAGGTTCACAGTTCAGGATATGGTGACTTCATTACTCTGTGTCTGGTGTAAGCTTGGCATGGCAGAGCAGGTGAACAGGAACAATCACAAGGGAAGCCAGGAAGCAGAGAGAAAACTTACTGTGAACACAAGTAACCAGCTCTTGCAAGAGTCACCTTCTGAGGTCCAGCCCCCAGTAGCCTAACGACTCCCTGCCTTTCCACCTTTCAAACGACAGAGTTAGATCATATCTCTACCCTTAATCCATGAACCTTGCCATAAGACTTAGGAGTTTAAACATCAGCGTGAGTTTGGGAAGCCAAATTCTGGTCAATCTGTAACACCCAGCTCCAGCTGTTGGGGGCATATAGGAATTAAACCAGTGGGTGGGAGATCTCTCTTTGTCTGTTTGTCTGTATGTCTCTATTTCTCTGCCTTACAAATAAATTAATTGAATTTTTCAAAGATAAATGATAAATGCTGGTGAAGATATGGAGAAAACGAAACCCTGTACACTGGTGGTAGGAATGTAAATTATCATAGTCATTATGAAAAACAGTATGGGAATTCCCTTCAAAATTAAAAATAGAATGTTTTTAAGATGCAGCATCTAATTCTAAGCCAAAATGAATAATATCAGTTTGTCAAAAAGATATTGGCACTCCCATGTTCATTGCAGCATTTTTTCACAATAACTGGAATATGAAATTAACCTAACTGCCTGCTGACAGATAAATGCAGTAGGTGGGCATTATTCTACCCCAAAACAAAACAAAACAAAACAAAACAAAACCACGGAAATCCTCCCAGTTGGGACAGCATGGATGAACCTGAAGAACATTATGCTAAGTGAAATAAATCAGGCACAGATGATCTCACTGATACATGGAATCTAAAAATGTTAAAGAGTAGAATGGTTGCCAGGGGATGGGGGGAGGGGATTGAGTCCACTGTTGGTTAAAGGGTAACTTTCAGCCTTGCAAATTAATAAGTTCTAAACACATATTGTATATCATTATGACTTTTGCTGGTGATAACATATTATATACTTAAAAGTTGCTAAGAGAGCAGATACTAGGTATTCTCACAATACACACGAGAGATATGTGTGGTGATAGATATAGTGGCCAGCTTGATTATGTTAATTATTTTATAATGTACACATATATGAAAACATCACATTGCACAACATAAACATATAAAATTTTATGTGTCAATTATAACAAGCTGGAAAATAAATTTAAAAGTAGGAAGCAACAATAGTTCAACGTTTTTGTAAATGTAGTGAGGATAAGACACTGGTGTCTATACTTCTTGTATACAACCAGGAAGTGAGAAAAAAAAGAGTACATAGAAATTTCTGTCACATATAAATCTATATAAATCATTATATTAATGAAATTAAGATATATCTAACAGCATTTTAAATTGTTCCTATCAGTTTCCTTAAAACAGTTCAAAACTAGCTTCCTTAAACAGATTTTCTGTCTTAAAATTAAATTGAAACTCATGACATCCTTAATTATATCTTTAATGTCTAATATAATTACAGATTTTCAGTACCAGGATTAATAACATCAACAGATATTCTATTCTCCTTCATATCTGGTTCCTGTAGAGTTTCTCTCAGGGTCTTGCAATGCACTGAAACATTCATCAAAGAGGGTGAGGGATTCTAGTCAACATATTTAACTCACATATTTGATTATATTTAGTAGTAAAAGTTAAGGTAGGCTTGACATTTTCTAACAATTAAAATACATTCACAGTAAAATTCAATGAATAAAATGAATTACCAATTACCAATTCCTGTATACAATTGAATTTTATATATCAGGACAATTTGCTTCTTAGGACAAAATGGAGGATTTAACATAGCCTTATAATTTTACTTTCATCAGAATCCCTACTGGAAGTGCAGAAAGCACATGCTTTTCATACTTTCATACTTTTACCCACAGAGAAGGTATAACTTTATTCTGTAGTGGCATCTACCTAGCAAGTGCAGGATAAATTCAACTCAGGAAAAATTACTTTGCAGTGCAACATTGATCAGTTGGAGAAAGTAGCTGGACATTTTAGGGTAAGTGTAAAATTGTATATTAAGACAGAAAGAAGATGCAATTACAAACAGAGGTGCTAACACTTCAAAATGTATGCTTTCACTCTTTATTCACTGCTTTTAGAATAAGTATCTAGAGCGTTTGGTCCAGATAACATTTTTTGCTTGTTTACTTATTTGAGAGGAAGAGAGAGAGAGCTCTCATCCACTGACTCACTGCCCAGATGCCTACAATGACAGGAATTATGTTACGAATGCACCCAGGAACCAGGAATCTAACTTAGGTCTCCCAAGTGGATAGTGTGAACCCAATTTTTTTTTTTTTTTGACAGGAGGAGTGGACAGTGAGAGAAAGAGACAGAGAGAAAGGTCTTCATTTTTCCGTTGGTTTACCCCACAATGGCCGTTGCCGCGGCGCACCACATTGATACGAAGCCAGGAGCCAGGTGCTTCTTCTGGTCTCCCATGCGGACGCAGGGCCCAAGCACTTGGGCCATCCTCCACTGCCCTCCTGGGCCACAGCAGAGAGCTGGACTAGAAGAGGAACAACCGGGACAGAATCCAGTGCCCCGACCAGGACTAGAATCTGGTGTGCCGGCGCTGCAGGTGGAGGATTAGCTTATTGAGTGGTGGCATCGGCCAAGCCCAATTATTTGATCCATTACTGCTGCCTTCCTGGGTGCACATTAGTGGGAAGTTGGAGTCAGGATTTGGAGCAAGGAATCAAACCCAGACACTCTGATCTAGGATGTCAACACCAAAGTGCTAGGCCAATTGCCCATCCTTTCACATTTCTTTGTTAGTTTTGTAGAGTGTATGTTAATGTACAGAGAAATGGTAGTCATTTCTTAGCAAATTGGATTTTGTGCAGATACATAGCATAATGATGAAAATGACATCCATTTTTTAACTTCCATATACTATTTCTCAGTCAAGGACTGCTCTTACAGCAGCTTTTGAAAAGTTAAATTTGTAGGAAACCATTGATTTGGATTAAGATTTGTACTGGGCCCAACCAAGGAAACCAATATGCTATCATTCATACTAAATGAAGCTAATTAGGAGAATATTCACATAACAAATGGCTAGATTCCAGCTCATAATAGCAGCTGAGATTTAGCCCATCAAAGCCAACCTACTGACTCCAATGAAACAGACCAATTGGCCTCTATACTTCCCTCTTGTCTCTATGCCCCACTTCTGTTTACTATTTACAAATTGTGCCATATCACATAACAGCCCTGGAGTATTTTATACTTGCTTTAGTTCTGAAGGCTTCTTAATTGAATAATCATGAGTAAAAGCCAATTAAAATCTTCAAACTACATTTGTTGTAATGTTGTTTCCCTCAAAGAGCCTGCATTCTGTTATATATAAATATCCTTGTGCTATTCTGAGCATACATTTCTAGTTGAATTTCCAAAACTATTTTTATTTATTTGAAAGATAGAAAGATGGATAGAGAGAGAGAGAGAGAGAGAGAAACACTCCCACCTGCTGGTTTTTTCCCCAATGTCTGTGGCTGGGCCAGGGCCAAAGCTGGGATCTGGTAATGAAATGCGGGTCTCCTTTGTCCATGAGAGGATCCCAGTTACTTGACCGTCACCACTGCCTCCAGGGTCTGAATTAGCAGGAGGGTGGAATCAGAAATCACAGCAGCCCACTGAATCTAGATACTGCAATATGGGACGCTGGCATCTTAAACACCAGGGCAAGCAGCACCCCTTTCAGATTTTAATCCCCTGCTTCCACCGGTGCCCTTGACTGACCATACAATGAGAGTTTTGATTTCGTTTTGTGTTTGGATCCTCTGCCTTCCACCTCTTATTCAGAAGACCCGGAGAGATGCAAAGGTCTCATGCTATGTTTTCTCTTGGAGGTGCTTGGGCTCTGAATTCTTCAGCTTTGTCTCTGATGAACACTTGTTTCGGATGACAGAATGTCATCAGCCCTCTGCTGTCACACACTGCGGGAGTGGTTAGAAGTGAACCACTGACTCAGACTGTGTCCACAGTAATCCCCAGGACAGGACTGTCAGGAGCCACTCTGGCTCCCATCAGTCATCAGTCCAACCTTTAACTTTACCAAAGACTTTGATTTCCTTTGAAAATTTCTTTTGAATATTTTTTCTGAAATTTTCAAATCTATACAAAATTGGAGAAGACAGTACAACAACTTCTTATATATCCATTATCAAATTTAAAATTATTGTAAATTGTGTACATTTATTTTGTTTGTAATAACCAATTTGAGTGAGTTTCCCCTCATCTTATTATTCTTCTCCTACATATTTCATCATGTGTCTCTGAAAATCCTGGACTTTTTGAACAACATAAAAAGCACATAAGGATCACACCTAACAAAACTGACAATAATTTCCTAGTATTGTATTGTTTAATACTCTGGACATAATCCCTTTCCTCATAGTCTCAAAAATACCATTTTGCAGGCTGTGTGATTATACTGGAATTTGGTTGCTTGTTTTTTCCTAATCTACATTATTGCTCATTGTTTTCTATTTCATTTTTGTAACAATGGCTTACATATACCAGATCATTGCCCTGTAGATTTTAAAATATTCTAGACTTGTGTTTGCTTCCTTACAGGTTATTTAACTTCTATTACATGCATTTACCATAAATATACAAGTTAAATGCACTGTGTTTTACAGAAAATCACTGATTGAATTGCACTGTTATAGTCAGCCCAGTACTAAAATAGAATGCGGATAATACTCAGTAATACTTGTTACAACTGTGACTGCAGCTGTTATTCTCGGTGAACAATTCTGTAAAATAGCAGGATTGCCCTTCGTTAACCCCAAGTCATGAATTTTTATCTCATTTTACTTAGATGAGAAAATGAAAACATCTTTCTTACACTTATCAGGAAAGACAAGGCTATGGGATTAGGACTAACTATAATAGAACAGGTTGAATGAGTGTTTATCATCAATGAAGCAGTCACACAGTGTTTAGCATGTAAGGGCAGATTTGCTAATGATAGAAGTCTTCTTCCTTCAGAACTGAGAAACTAAGTTTTTAGATGCCCCAGCGAATATGAAATTCTAATGAATATCAGAAGATTGGAGCAGAATGTATTTGTTTCCAAATGTGATAAATAGTTTTACTAAGGATGGATCAGAGGACACAAGAAACAGTTGCATGAAATAGAGTTGAAACAATAAATGACGCTGCCTTTTTCCCCGTTCTGTTGTTTTGTTTGCTTGTATGACCATTGATAAACACTCTAATAAAGGCTTAACAAAGGTTAAGCCACCCCTTGGGGTGCTCAGTTTGAGTCCCAGTTATGCCACTTCTTTTTTTTTAATTAATTAATTTATTTGAAAGAACTACACAGAGAGAGGAGAGGCAGAGAGAGAGAGAGAGAGAGAGAGAGAGGTCTTCTATCTGATGGTTCACTCTCCAGATGGCTGCAACAGCCAAAGCTGTGCCAATCCTTCAAAGCCAGGAGCCAGGAGCCTCTTCCTGGCCTCCTATGCGGGTGCAGGGGCCCAAGGACCTGGGCCATCTTCCACTGCTTTCCCGGGCCATAGCAGAGAGCTGGACAGAAAGTGGAGCAGCCAGGTCTCGAACCGGCGCCCATATTCCAGCTCCCTGCTAATGTTTCTAGGAAGCAGCAGATGATGTCTCAAATACTTGAAGCTCTGCTATCCATGTGGGACATGTGGATGGAGATCTGGATGAAGTTCCTGGTCCCTGGTTTCTGCCTGATCCAGCCTGACTGTTGAGGACATTTGATCAGTGAACCAGTGGATAGACGATTTCTCTCTCTCTCTCTCTCTCTCTCTCTCTCTCTCTCTCTCTCCTCTCTCTCTTTCTTCCCCCCAACCCTCTCTCTTTCTGTCACTCTTCCTTTCTTTTTAAAAATGAAATTAATTTTTTTATTGCAGAGACGGGGTGAGGCGGGGGCTGGTCTTCCATCCGCTGGTTCACTCCCCAAATGGCTGCAACAGCCAGAGCCATGCCAATCTGAAGCCAGGAGCCAGGAGCTTCTTATGGGTCTCCCATGTGGGTGGCAGGGGCCCACACACTTGGGCCATCTTCTGCTGCTTTCCCAGGCCATAGCAGAGAGCTGGATTGGAAGTGGAACAGCCAGGATTCAAACTGGTGCCCATATGGGATGCCGGCACTACAGGTGGCAGCTTTACCAGCTATGCCACAGTTCCAGCCCCATCAATAGATTTCCTAACATTAAACTTCTTTCTTTGCATTGCTATTTGTTCCTGTGAACTATTATTACATCCTGCTAGATTAAATTTATATTTTTATAGAATTTTTAGATTCGTTCTTACATTCCTTTATGGACTCCCACAATGAAAAACAGAAGATACATTTATTTGTATTTTCTCCCAACTTGACCTCCTCATTTTGACTTGTTAACATTTTTTTTATTCTAGAAATTGTTTCATAGTAATTACATAACTTTGAAAATTACATAGAAGAAATAAATATGGCATCATGAAAGTCAGGTTATAAGCTTAAAGAGATGCTGTTCATGACCAGTAAATTAAGTTGACTTCTAGAATATTGCTTTCCTTTGTATTCTGTATTGTACTTTGAAGATTCTAGATATATCTTGTGTTCTGTCGGGTTTACTTCAAATTTATTTGCTTTTTCTGTATAAGTTCTTAATGCTTTATTTCTGTTACAAATGTGCTTTTTCATTACTTTGAAATATAAATATTTCATATTATGTGTTTATATTTGGTAAATCCAGTAGCTGCCTTCTCTGTGAGCCTAGTTTTATACAGAAAGTCTGAAGTTACATAGAGTAATACCTGGTTTAACTTTCCAATGATTCATTCAATGATTCTACTTGACTCAGACTTTCAATACTCTCTAAATTGCATCTTTAAATCTCCCGACGGTTCTGCTGTTTTATGACTATTCATACTGATTACTCAAATCAGCTTGTTAATTATAATAGCTTTGGTTCCAAGAAATGGTCCTAGAACTAAATTTAACTAAAGTTGTAAAGTTCTGGCAATTGGAATGTGAAAATGGTAGAAAATGGAGTAGAAAATGGTGTAATGTTTGGAGCTACTCAGTGAGTACAACTCGGATAAAGGAAGTGATAAGACATATTCACTGTCTAGCAGTGTTTTTGGATCTCTAGGAATTTTGTATCAAGATATTTTGTTATTTTAATTTAAAAATTAGGAACCTATTATGCTAAGGTGAAATATAATGTTTTAAATTCTTTTGAATTATTTTAGCTTTCTTAAAACTGTTGAGCTATATAAAATATGCCAACATTGAGCACCTCCCATAATATCATTAAGTACCTAAAGTTCTATAGTTACAGATATTTAGGCAGGTAACTGTACATGGAGTAGTCAATCCAGTTTTCTTCATGAATTGCATCGGTCATTCATCAGGGTTCACAGGTATATGCCCACTCAACACAAAAGCCACCTTGAATTCTTATTCATCCTCTTTTCTCCTTATGTTGGAAAAGATACCCCCCTTTCCTAATTAGAGAAATCTAATTCCAGCAATTAGAAGACAGAGTATTTAGAGAACAGAGCAAAGTAAGCTAGGGTTATCACAAAAGTAATGAAATCCTCTATATGTTAGACCCCATCCTAAACTCTGGTCTGGTCCCCACACAGCCAATTATGGTTTTCATTAAATGGAGTCCTGTAGTAATTTATGGAGGGACAGTTTCCAATATTTTCCCCCTCAAAATGCCTATGTGAATGCTGTATTTTTTTATGTTAGTGGTTTCCTGTCTGTGATGTGTTTATGAGTGGAAAGTCCAGATTGAGAACTAAGTTGGACTTGGTGAATCAACACCGTATGTGTGATCAGACAGAAAAGAAGCTCTGAGTTTCTAGATTCTGTGCACGCTCTTTCAGGCTCCTCACCAGGAGGTATTCAGTAAATCATCTCATCGCCCTATTTCGCAGGGTCCTTAAAGTCTTCACATGATCTACTGTCTTCTGAGACAACACATACTTAATCTGGCTAAAATTAAGGTTTTAATTCAGTAGATCTGAGTTTGGGCCTAAAACTTTGGGGGATTCTAGTACTGTAATTCACAAGTTGTACTTTAAGTAACAAGAGTTTAGAACAACACTGTCCAATAGCTACTCTATATGTGGCTACTGAGAACCAGATACGTGGTTGGTGAAATAGAGAGGTTATATTTCGAATTCTGTTTAAAAAATTAAAAACTGATTCAGTTATATGACAACATTTATGTTTAAAGCAACCAGGATATGTAAATTTATCTTATTAGCCATACATTTTGTGATATCTAAGTACAGGTTAAGGAACTTCAATAAAAGCGTAATGTCTTGGAGTTTCATTGTATGTGCTTGGTGATGACACAATATTGTATATTGAAAATCCCAAAAGATCCACCAAAAAACTGCTAGAAAAAACAAATGAATTCAGTAGAGTTTCAAGATATGAAATCAGAACACAAAAATTAGCAGTATCTCTATATGCTAATAATAAGCCAACTTAGAAATAAATCAAGAAAATAATTCCATTTATATTAGCTGCATAAAAAAGAATAAGATTAATCAAAAAGGTAAAAGAACTGGACACTGAAAACTATAAAACCTTTATGAAAGAACTGAAAAAGACACAAATAAATGGAAAGCTATTCCATTTTCATGGATTAGAAGAGATGATTTTGTAAAATATCCATAGTACCCAAAATAATCTGGGCGTTCAATGCAATCTCCAACAAAATTCCAAGGCATTTTTTACTAAGAGTTTAAAAAAAAATCTTAAACCTCACATGGAACCACAAAAGACATTGAATAGCCAAAGTAACCTTGAACAAAAAGAACAAACCTCAGGGGGCCGGCACTATGGCACAGTGGTTAAAGCCCCAGCCTGCAGTGCCAGGATCCCATATGGGTGCCAGCTGCTCCTCTTCTGATCCAGCTCTCTGCTATGGTCTGGGAAAGCAGTAAAAGATGGCCCAAGTCCTTGGACCCCTGCACCCATGTGGGAAACCAGGAAGAAGCTCCTGGCTCCTAGCTTCGGATCAGCTCAGCTCTGGCAGTTGTTGTCATTTGGAGATTGATCCAGCAGATGGAAGACCTCTCTTTCTCTCTCTCTCTCTGGCTCTGCCTCTCTCTGTAACTCTGTATTTCAATTAAATGAAATAAATCTTTAAAAAAAAAAAAAGAACAAACTTGAAGGAATCATACAAGTTCACTTGAAACTGTATTTGCAAAGCCATATTAGCCAAAATAACATAGTATTGCTTTTTAAAAGACACACAAATCAGTTGAAAATAGTAGAGAGAGGCCAGCACTGTGGCATAGCAGGTAAAGCTGCCACCTGCAGTGCGAGCATCCCATATGGGTGCTGGTTCTAGTCCTGGCTGCTCCTAATCTGATCCAGCTCTCTGCTATGGCCTGGGAAAGCAGTAGAAGATGGCCCAAGTCCTTGGGCCCCTGTACCCACGTGGGAGACCTGGAAGAAGCTCCTGGCTCCTGGCTTCGGATTGGCATAGCTCCGGCCATTGCGGCCAACTGGGAAGTGAGCCAGTGGATGGAAGACTCTTGCTCTCTCTGCCTCTCCTCTCTCTCTGTGTAACTCTGACTTGCAAGTAAAATAAATCTTTTTTTTTTTTTTTAAAGAAAGTAGTAGAGAGCCCAGAAAATGAATATGCACAATCAAAATAAATTAATTTTCAACAAGGATCCCAAGAACACAATAAGGAAAGGACAGTCTCTTCAATTAATGGTATTGGGACAGCTAGAAATTTATGTACGGAACAATAAATTTATACCCTTATTTCATCATGTTATATTTTTTAAAATTTTATTTAAGGTATACAAATTTCATGCATTTCTTATATACAGATTTAGGAACATAGTGATTCTTCCAACACCCCCACTCCCTCCCACCCATACTCCTACACTTCTTCCTCTTTTCTTTCCTATTCCCACTCTTAATTTTTACTAAGATATACATTGAATTTGCTTTATACTCATAAAACCAACTCTACAGTAAGTAAAGAGTTCAATAAACATAGTATGAGGAAAAAACACCATTTCTCAACATTGGAGACAAGGGCTGTAAACAATCATTGAATCTCAAAATGTCAATTTCATTCCTATACATTACATTTTAGATAATCTGTTAGTTACCACAGATCAGGGAAAACATACAGTATTTGTCTTTTTAGTACTGGTTTATTGCACTAGGTATAATGGTTTCCAGTTGCATCCTTTTTTTTTTTTTTTTTGCAAAAGACAGGATTTTATCTTATTTTATTTTATTTTACCATTGAGTAGTATTCCATAGTGTATATATGCCATAACTTCCTTATCCAGTTATTAGTTGATGGACATCTGGGTTGATTTCATATCTTAGCTATTATGAATTGAACTACAGTGAACATGGGGCACAGATAACTCTTTCATCTGTTGATTTCATTTTTCTGGGTAAATTCCCAGGAGTGGGCTGGCTGGGTCATATGGTAGGTCTATATTCAGATTTCTGAGGTATCTCTATTTGGTCTTCCACAATGGCTGCACCAGTTTATATTCCCATCAACAGTAAATTAGGGTACCTTTTCCCCCACATCCTCACCAGCATTTGTTGCTTGTTGTTTTCTGGATGAGAGCCAATCTAACTGGGGTGAGGTGAAACCTTATTGTGGCTTTGATTTGCATTTCCCTGATTGCTAGTGATTCTGAGCATTTTTTTCATGTGTCTTCTCACCATCTGAATTTCCTCTTTGAAAAATTCTTGTTTAAGTCCTTTGCCCATTTCTTTCTCTCTCTCTCTCTTTCTTTCTTTCTCTCTCTTTCTTTCCTTTCTCTTTCTTTTTCTTTCTCTTTCTCTTTCTCTCTCTCTTTCTTTCTTTCTTTTTTTTTTTTTTTTTACAGGCAGAGTGGACAGTGAGAGAGAGAGAGAGAGAGAGGTCTTCCTTTACCTTTGGTTCTCCCCACAATGGCCGCTGTGGCCGGCGCACCATGCTGATCCGAAGCCAGTAGCCAGGTGCTTCTCCTGGTCTCCATAGGGGTGCAGTGTCGCTCAGGCACCAGACCGGATGCTGTTATTCCCTTTCAGTCGGTTTTTTCTACAGTAAAGCAAGCACAAGTAAAGAGAAGAACGAAATAACAAGCTTCCCAGCGAACTCTCCAGCCAAGCCACCCCACCCCCCGAACTCTCCACCAGACCGGAGACAGTAGTTGTCCCAGAAAGTGCAGTTGAGTCCCCTTTTATAGTCCTCTTCCACCAATCCGTGCTCCGGTGCCCGCGTGCTGAGCACGACGCTTTCTTCCAAGAAGGTGGATCAGCTCCTGCAGCTTGTTAGTCAAATTGATGAAGCAGCTGAAGCCGCTGTGTAAAATTTGTTTACCCCCTCTCAGCGCCATGTTGTGGGAGCCGGGCCCTGCTTCCCACAGTGTAGGGCCCAAGCACCCGGGCCATCCTCCACTGCACTCCCTGGCCACAGCAGAGAGCTGGACTGGAAGAGGAGCAACCGGGACAGAATCCGGAGCCCCAACCAGGGCTAGAACCCGGTGTGCTGGTGCCGCAGGCAGAGGATTAGCCTATTGAGCCGCAGCGCTGGCCCCTTGACTAACTTTATTTCAAGGTATTTAGTCTTTTGTAGTTATTGTATATGGGACTGATCTTGGAAGTTCTTTCTCAGTCATGGTATTGTCTGTATACACCAAGGTCACTGATTTTTGTGCGTTAATTTTATATCCTGCCACTTTATCAAACTCTTTTATGCGTTCCAATAGTCTCCTAGTAGAGTTCTTTGTCATCTGCAAATAGGGATAATTTGATTTCTTCCTTTCTAATTTATATCCCTTTGATTTCTTTGTCTTGCCTAATGTCTGTGGCTAAAATTTCCAGGACTATAAATAGCAAAGGTGAGAGTGGGCATCCTTTTTTGATTCCGGATATCAGTAGGAATGAATGCTTCCCCATTCAATAAGATGCTGGCTATTTAACAAACCCTCCCAGTGATTCTGAGTTCTGATCAAGTGTGAGAACTATTGATTTCTACTCATACTTGGTGTTTGGATGACCTGCTCATCTTTTTCTGAAATGTTACTAATCAGAACTTTCATATGCAGATTATCTGGAATTTATTGTATTCCTCTAACCCTGGGATGCAGTGAATCTTCCAACTGCATATTTCCCTAATCCTGTGCTGTTGCCCTAATTTAGATGAAGTGTGAACCTTAATTAGCCACCTGAAGCTCAATATGATAGGGAAGAAAAAGACATAACAAACATCCACATAGGAAAGGGAGGTAAAACTGCCTCTATTTCCATATGATGTAACTTTATGTGTGGAAAAGCTCAAGATATTATAACTAATGAAGGAGTTCAGTAAGGCTGCATGGTAAAAGATTGATATAAAGCTTACATTTCTTGTCATACTAATGGAAATTTCAAAAATAAAATTTCATAACTAAAATAATTTTACTTAAAATAGCATAAAGGTGCAGGTGCTTGGCCCGGCTGTTGAGATACCTACATCTTAGGTGGGAGTGTCTGAGTTCAGGTCCGGGATCACCTCTTGTTCCAGCTTCCTACTCATGCACACCCTGGGAGGCAGCAGATGATACCTCAAGTAGTAGTTGGGAAAGATCTGGATTCCTAGCTCCCATCTTTGTCCTGGTCTGTCTCAGACAATTGTGAGCACTTGGGAAGTGATCCTGTGGATGTGAGCACTCTCTTGCAAATAAATACATAAAATTTGAAAATAGGATAACATAAAAATACTTAGGTATATATTTAATAAAAGAAGTGCAAGACCGTATACTGTAAACTACAAAACATTGTTTAAAGAAATTGAAGACAATCTAAATAAATTGAAAAACAGCCTATGTTCAAGAATTGCTTTAATGTCTTTAAGGTAGTAATGATCCTCAAATGGATGCACAGATTCAATGCAATGTCGATTGGATTTTCAGTATTCTTTTTAAAAGAGATTGTTAGAATACTGGGCCTGAACTACCAGGCCTGATGAAACTGAGCTCAGAGAGTTAACCTAAAGGCCTGTGGAATGTTTATTGCTCTGGAAAGCCCCGCACCTGGGGACATTCCAAACTGCTAAGACAACCCACTGTAAACATCACCAAGGCGCCTTTCTGAGTACATCTCACTCACCTTAGCAAGGTCCCTGTGGTGCTGTGAGCCTCTCCGGACCAGCAGCTTAAGAAGAGATTCTCCTGCTGCTCAAAGGGAATGAGTCCTGGATTCAAATCCCCTGCCCTCCATCTGGGCAGGCTCAACCCCCATTCTCTCTTTACTGCCACCACCCATTCTGTCCCTCTAAAATAAATCTAACTAGCTGCCTCCTCTCCTTCTTTGAACCCTAGCATCCTAAAACCCAATAGAGATTAACATTTCCAAAACTCCTATCATAAAGCAAAGTATCTGGAATAGTAAAACAAAACAAAATGAAGAAACATTGAAAATGAAGAACAGGGATGGAAGACTCATGCTTCCCAATTTCAAATCTCATCATGAAGCTACAGTAATAAAGAACAAATAATGTTGACTTAAGGATAGACATCAAAATTCATAGAATAAAATTAAGAGTCTGTAGTTTATAGTGTGAAGACAGAATAGTCTTTTCTTTAAACTGAGCTGGAATTATGTGCAAAACAATAAATTTGTACTCCTGTCTCACCTCACACTTAAAAAATAAATTAAAATGGATCATAGACTTAAGCTTAAGAGTTAAAATGTTTTAACTTTTATTTAATGAATATAAATTTCCAAAGTACAGAATATGGATTATAATGGCTTCCCCCCCATAACGTCCCTCCAACCCGCAACCCTCCCCTTATCCACTCCCTCTCCCCTTCCATTCACATCAAGATTCATTTTTGATTCTCTTTATATACAGAAGATCAGTTTAGCATACATTAAGTAAAGATTTCAACAGTTTGCTCCCACACAGAAACATAAAGTGAAAAATACTGTTTGAGGACTAGTTATAGCATTAAATCTCAATGTAAAATGTTAAAATTATTAAAAGAAAATAGAAGTAAATCTTTGCCAATTTGGATTAGGCAATGGTTTCCTAAACATGACAAAAAAGACATATTGGATTTTATTAAAATTAGAAAATCCCATGCCTCAAAATACACCATAAAAATGAAATAACAATCGATAGTCATGGAGAAAATATTTTCAAATCACGTATTTGACAAGAAACCTATATATATAAAATACATGAAGAAGTCTTACAGTTTGGTATGAGGATACATATAGCACAACTTAAACATTGGCTATGTATTTGAACAGACATTTTTATTAAAGAGATATTTGAATGATGATTAAAGACATGAAAGGAAGTTCAATGTCATTACTCATTAGTGAAACAAAAATCAAAACTGCTGTAACATGCCAATGTACACCCAGTAGAATGGATATAATTCAAAAGAAAGACAGTAACAAATTGTGCTTTGGAGATAAAGGGATTGGGACACTCATTCGCTGCTAGTAAGAATGTAAAATAGTGAACCACTTTTGGAAATCATTTCCCAGTTCTAAAAATGTTCATTGTTCAGTTACTATAAGACACAGAAATTCCATTTTTATGAATGGAATTAAAACACACAAACATACAAAAGCTTGCATATGAATAATCATAGCAGCATAGTATCCAAATATAAACACAATCCAAGTGTTTGCCAATGAATGGATCACCAAATGTGGTATAATCCAGTTGGTGGAATATTTTTCAGCCACAAGAAGGAGCAAGGCATTAATACATACTACAATATCGATGGAATTTGAAAATATTATCCTAAGTGAAAGAAGTGAGTGGCAAAAGACCACATATTGTATGACTGCATTATAGAAAATATTCTAAATAGGCAAATCTCTAAAGCAGATTAGCATTGCCCAGAGCTGTGCAGGACAAGGAAGATGGGGTGTAACTGCTAATATGTATGAGATGTATTCTTGGAATGAAGAAAATGTTTTATACTCAGATGTGAGATATTGTTTAATTTGGTGAATATACAAAATCACTGAGATACATGTATTACACAGGTAAATTTTCTGATATATGAATTTTTTGTCAGTAATGCTGTTTTTTTCAAAATGACCTTATGATATATCTATATTTAATTAAAACTAGCATTCAGAGCTAGGGGAAATGTGGGAGTTGTGGGCTGATAACCCAGGTTTTAAATAGCATCTTATACCAGCACGTGTTGGTCTTCAGAAACAAAACTCAACTCCTGCATTCACAAAGCCAAAGCAGCTACCATCTTCCCTCACTTTACAGTATACAGCTTACTTGGGAGCTAATTTTAATGCTCTGATAAAGGAGATTTATTCTGGAACCTCCATATCATTCTTTTCTACAGAAAACCTCTGTACTTAACCCAGAAGACTTGCCTTGGGGCTTAGGAGACGGAACACTGCAAAACTGTTCCTAAAACTGCACCCTAAGTGTGGTTATTCCACACCCACGGCGACGCTCAGAACAAGGTCATATTTCTCCTCCCAGTTTCTCTTTGGCACCGATTGTGTTGGGGAAGAATCAGAGGCAGTGCTACACAAAAGACGTTTTTCTGGCCTGTGGCACAATGCTGAAGCCTGTCTGCCCAGTCTTCCCTATTGACCAGCCCATCTGTGGGGCCGGCAGGGCACAGGGCGCAGGAAAAAGAGAGGAGCTGATCGGGTTTCTGGGCTTTGAAGTGAAGAATGAAGCAGAAGGAAGAAGCTCCTGATCAAAGCCTGCCAAGTGATAAGAGAGGCGACATTAACTCTCCTGGGAGAGAGCCCGGGCTCCTGAAGCCAGGTGGGGAGAGGGCACCCAGCTTTCTGAATTGGTGCTTTTGTTTCTGCTCCTGTTGCCACCAAGAAATATTAAAAGCAATTGGAACTAGCAATTTGAAAGTCAGATTGGACTAATGCAATGGCCATCAAATTTTGATATGCGTCAGAGTTGCTTGGGAAGGTTTCTGGAAATATAGATGCTGGACTTCTCCATCTGGATATTGTAATGCCTTAGGGTCCAAGCAGGGACTCTCAGCTCTACAAATTTACCAGGTTCTCCCAGGTAATTTCCATGCCCATGGAATTTAAGGACCAGTGGCTCACTACCAATCTGAAGAGAAAACTTATGTTTGGGGGAAGTGAATTTTTGTTATATTATGGTTACCCTGTAATTTCAAATATTCAGAAACCCTCAGTGACAAAATGGCTTATTTTTAGTAAATATATTATAGGATAGAAATTTCAAAGAAATTTATCTGTATGCCCAAATGCCTTTGTTAGCACTCGAGGCACTAGGCTAGGTTGTAAGGGTGGGGATAAAAAACAGAGCCTTGTTCCCAAGAGTTCAGCATCTTGTTGGGGAGACAGACATGTAAACAAAACAAGTGAGGTATTAGAAGAAGAATGTATAAGGCCCTGTTCCAACTCAGGAAGAGAATGACTAACTCAGCCTGGAGGGCGGGAGGAGAGAAGGCAGAGGCTTTCCCAAGAGCACAAGCCCTGAAGCCAGTCATGAGTGTGGAGGAGCAGCTCCCAAGGAGGTGCAGGTGGCCTGGCAGGGAAATGGGAAGATTCCAGTCCTAGGGGAGGTTCTGTGCAGAGACACAGGCCTGCGAACTCTGGGAGGTTTTGTATGGCAGGGAATTCAGAGGAAGTCAGTGATGGGGTGGCTGGGGATAATGTAGAAAAGTAGCCTCAACATGAAAGAACCTGTTAACCTCACCAAGGAGGCTTTTGGACTTTGCCTGTAGGAGATGAGCGCTTAATGCAGGAATTCTTCTTATGTCTGAACCACAGAGCCTGGAATCCTGGGTACACAAATATTGCTCAAGTCCAGTAAGCCTGAATTAGGCAAACATAAGGGATGTGTTTCCAGAATCCTGAAAAAAGGCAGTACTTATATCTCATTTGATTTTGCAACTCCCAAAAAATACTAATAACAGCAGTTAGTACTGGCAAGGTACTTTACAGTCTAAGAGGAAAATTTCCAACTGCCATCACATAGGCTTCTAATGGCCTTGCAGTAACCATGTATACCCTTGGCTCAACTTCCCAGAAGACATTTCTTCCTAAGAAATAAGTAATAAATGCATAATTTCCAACATTGTAAGTAAAGAAGTAGCAGACCTAAGACTGAAACACAGATTTTCTGGTTGTGAATCTTGATGGTTTTCAAGATATGAATTTACTGAGCTCAAGTATAAATCTACACAAACACACATCAGTAGAGACCAGCACATACACAATGAAGTTTTGTCACAAGCTAGAAGAGGAATTCAACAGAGATGTTATGATTTCCGTATTCATCAAAATAGACCTGGCTAGGCTGGAGTTACAAATAAATAAACAGAAAAGAATCACAGTAATGAAAAACGAGAGCACAGTGGAAACTGACTACAGTGGGAGATTGCTCTTTACTTACTTCATGATCTGAAGAAGTGGGGCCATGCTCCTAAGTGTCTCACTTCTCTCTGGCAACTCGAGGTCTTGACTGTTTCATCTTGGGGCTACTCCTTCCTGTGTCCGTACAGTTGCCTTGGTACCATCCAGCCAGCAATAAGATTTTGCAGAACAGTCTCACCCTCTAAGCTAAATCATATGACTAGCTGTGACCAATGAGATATCAGCAAATGTGACATCAGCCAGAGCTTGAAAAGCACACATAGCTGGCCTTACACATTCTTTGCTCTCTGAGACCTACATCCTGACCAATTACAATTATTCTTTTTAGCACTTGAACACTGTGTACTTGGGTTGGAAGGAATAAAGACCTCCATTATTGATGGACTTCAGATCTCTTTACTGTATATGTGTTTGTATATATGAACTAAGTGCTATGTACAGTGCACATCATTGTACAGATGTCAAATGCTTTTCATATAGTAACTAGTATCCTAATAATGATCATGTCTTGGCCATCTGCACTAATGAATTAATATTCAGAGATTCATGATCACAGTTACACAGAGAGAGAAGGAGAGGCAGAGAGAGAGAGAGAGAGGGAGAGAGAGAGAGAGGTCTTCCATCCACTGGTTCACTCCCCAGTTGGCCACAACAACCAGAGATACGCCAATCTGAAGCCAGGATCCAGGAGCTTCCTCTGGGTCTCCCACGCGAGTACAGGAGACCAAGGACTTGGGCCATCTTCTACTGCTTTCCCAGGCCATAGCAGAGAGCTGGATTGGAAGAGGAGCAGCTGGAACTTGAACTGGTGCCCATATGGGATGCTGGCACTACAGGCGGTGGCTTTACCTGCTATGCCACAGTGCCAGCCCCAACTGAACTAAATTAATTATGCCCTACTTTAGATTCTTTTGGGTAGATGATGGCAGCTGCTAAAAAGTTTGTAGTAGCAGTTGTCCCATGAATTCACTGCTAAATTATAAGGAAATCATGTCTTAAAAGCTAAATTCCATGATACATATAGACAACTGAAAAGGAGCTGTTCATAAATCCTGTCTATAAACTTGATGGTTTTCCAATTTTTTGTCCATGTAGCTGTCCTGACCACTTCCTACAACACAGCTTGGTTAAGGAGAACACAGCATTCCGGAGGATCTGTTTCTTTTAGAATTGGACCAGGGATTGGACATAGCATCATATAGCAACTGACACACATACACACATACAGATCTATCATCTATCTGTATATACTACATGCATTCATTTCTAATTCATTACATATTTATGTTTGGGCATATTTCTGAAATACTTAAGGCCACTGTGGCATTGTCAAACTTTTCAGTTTGTCACTGTTTTTGGCAATATTTCTCACATTTAGCATACAAACCAGGAAAGCCATGATGAAATAGGGATAAGAGAAGAACTTATGACCTATGACTTTCTCTGATTAATGCCAAGTGAGCATCCTTAATCTATACTTTTTTATTAAGTTATTTGACTATCACTAGAATGAAATCTGAAATTAAGTGAAAAGCACATAATACATTACTGAACAAACATAGGCACATTGACACATCTCATAAGGATGGGAAAGCCATGTCACCTGTGAATCAGAAGATTCCACTTGTCCTGTCCTCAGACATTGGTGATGTTTTTTCATGGAGTTCTGTATCACACTACCAACTAGTCTCATGATCATCTGTTTGACAACAGGGTGTAGAAATACACTTTTTAAGCATAACACAACCTCAAAGTTCACATGAAGAAAGCCATTTCAGTTTTAGACCTAACTCTATGGGCAGAGATGGTAGGCTAGAGGCCTAACACGTGTAAAGAAAGGTCACCTAGGACCAGGGTACATTACTTTCCAGAGATTTTTGCAATTTATGAGAGGCCCTGGCTGTAGAGTTAATTCATCCCCTGGCAAGAAGGAAGGTATTTTGTGAGAGTGATTGGGTTGGATTTTGCTCATTGCCTGGGAGAAAACAGAAAGCTTTGTCTGGCTTTCAGTTATACTCCCTTCAACACTCAAACTCCTTTCCCTGACCCATGGAGATGTGGTAACTTGCAGCTAAGCTAAACCAGGATTATGACTCCCACGCTGACATTACCAACTGATTGAAATGTGGTTTCAGCTGAAGACAGAAGGAAATAGCACAGGATGATATAGCCAAATTCATTGTACTAACTCTGAGTGATAAGTCCCTGAGAACCAGCTGTGATGATAGAATATTATAGTCTCAAGGTTGCATTTGGTGGTGTATAAAGGGTAGGCATGTGGTTTCTGCCAACTTTACTTGATTTATAACCATGTTTCTCTCTTACCTGTCTGAATGGCATTTGTCCAGATTTCAACAACAAAAAATTGGAAAAATAGTGCCTCCAATATCAGACAACTGTAGCTCCCTATACAAAGAATGAAGGAAGAACTGACAAACAGGTAGTGTCAAAACTTGAAGAAAAAAAGAGAACTTGTTCTATGTCATCCAAAACATAGGTTTTGTCTCACAAATCCCTGGTTGTTAGGAGGTGATTATCGTAATTCAGCAGGTACAAAATTGAAAATCAAAGTGTTTAAGTAACTTGCTTTTGGTTGCCCGGGTAGCAAATGATGGAAATCCAATTCAAGGCCAAGTTTATTCACACAACCAAGCTGCTCTGCTGTCCTCTTTCTTTGCATTCCCTGCTCCCATGACATCAACTGTGTCTGATGTATTTTGTCCATTGTCTAACATTTACCAGACAAAAGTTATTTTCGTGCCAGACACTGAAGAATCACTGATGCTTTTTTCTGTACAGCATTCATTTCTCTTCTTCCTTTGAGAAACTCTCCTCAACACTTGGTCCAAATAGTTTGAAAAAGTCTGATTCTGTCCTGGGACCTGGACACAGTCAAGTATCCCTGGTCACATTTTGGTTCAGGATTGGGTATGTGATTGATGATGCATATCATCGAGAACTAAGCAAGGAGCTTTCCCTGGAAATTTTAGGGAGCAGAAACATTTTTCTGTTGGGATTGCTAAGGTGGTAGAATTTAAAGCTGGACTGCTGCTCACCATTTTACGGAAACAAGGCAAAAAAAAAAATGTTCAGAGAATGAAATACATGTGGAAAAAAGCAAACCAAGAGATTGGGAGAAAGCATCATTTGAGTTCATGGGTCCTTACTAACCTAAAACTGGACATCAATAGTGAACCTTTCAGTTATGAGTTCTATTTTGTTTGTTTGCTGAAGGGGGTTTCACATCTTATTTGCAAGAAAAAGTTGATGTCTGGAATTATGCAAGCTTAATCAAGATAGGTTCTCTGATTTAGTGAAGATTACACTTTAATAGGAAGATAGATAAGAACCAAATACTCACTGAAACAAATGATATAAAAATTAATAGGTACCCTGGGGAAAGAGGCATTTTTATATAAAGTCATATTTCAAAACTTGTGTTATGAGTTACAGTTTTTTTTCCTATAAAAATTCTCAGATATTTGAATGATATATAAGATTTAAGTACATGGAAATTTGGACAAAATACCAGTCAAGTAAAGGGAACAGAAGATGCAAAAGGAATAATTGTAGGTCAAGTAAAATGAATTATGGTTAAGGTAGCTGGTTGGAGGGAAAAGTGTTATAATAGTGAGTTGATGGGCAGGCAAGTCATATAATGTCCTATATACTGTAGGAAGATGGTAGGTCTTTATCTTAAGCTATATAAAAAGCCACTCTTTTATAGTTTTTACATTTTTAAGCATTCTGACATGAACACACTTGGGTTTTAAAGTCTACTTACTTAAAAAGAACAGAGCAAAGGTGGCCACCATAGATGTAGGAAAACCCAATTACAAAACTCTTTTAAATATAAGGAAGAAATTAGAGTATCTTGAGTTGGGAAGGGGTTTTAGTAGCTTTAGAAAAAGCTGTATTCATTTGGGGTATATTTTGAAGGTGAATTTGGTGGGAGAGGAAGTAGAGAGCACAGCAGGTAAATGATGATTCTCAGGTACTCAACTTGTTGAACTAGATGGAAGGTGCACTTCTTTAATGACATGGAGATTCAGGGAAGAACAAGAACTTCAGGCTAAATCCTATTGAGTTAGAAGTGCCTCTGAGGTACGTAAGTAGGATGGTGATTAAGCAGGTGAATTTGAAAGTATATCTAGAGTTTAGACAATGAGCTTTTAGATTGGGAAAAATATGAAAAGGCCTGATTTATAGATGAGGCTAACTGAAGCTATGGATATGAGTGAAATTGCTTAGGAAAAAAGTGTAGAATCAGGGCAATTCATAATCTAGGAATGAATACTGTGGTCTTCTAGTATTTAATATCTCATATTAAAATTAATCTTCAAGAATATGTAAAATTGCAACTTTCATCTCTGTGAGTGAGATTCCAGTGGAAAGAACGGGCCATCAAAGAAGGAGGTATCTTTCTCTGAAGGGAGGAGAGAACTTCCACTTTGATTATGGCCTTATCTAAATAAGGTCGAAGTTTGTGAACTCAAGAGGCTTCCAAAGACTTGGCAGCTCATGGCAAGAGCCTTGGGTAATTACTGACATCATAAATAACAGTGTCAATTGTTAAATCAACAACGGGAGTCACTGTGCACTTACCCCCATGTAGGATCTCTGTCCTTAATGTGTTGTACTATGCGAATTAACAGTAAAACTAGTCTTCAAACAGTAATTTATACTGTGCAAACTGTGAAATCTTTACTTAATATATACTAAGTCGATCTTCTGTATATAAAGATAATTAAAAATGAATCTTAATGAAGAGTGGGATGGGAGAAGGAGTAGGAGATGGGATGGTTTGCAGGTGGGAGGGTGGTTATGGGGGGAAAAATCACTATAATCCAAAAGTTGTACTTTTGAAATTCATATTTATTAAATGAAAGTTTAAAAAAATCACAACTTTCATAAACACATAAAATGAGTATTTTGAATAAATTATTGACTCATCATTAACGATAGAACCAGGCAATTCTCACAACTTAGCTACAGATTTTATCTACAGATTTAACACAATTCCTATCAAAATCTCGATTGGCTTTTGCTTAGAAATTGACAAGTTTCTTCTAAATATCACATGGAAGTGAAAGGAACCAAAATAGACAAGATAGTATATAAAAAGAAAAAAGAAAGTTTGAAGATGATCATTTCCATTTAACATCATACTTCAAAGTTACAGTAGTTATATTCCTGTGGAACTGTGGTCTTTCTACTTTTTACTTGTTGAATATTAAGTGCATTAAGCCTAAGATTATAGAATAGATTGACATTATGATTTTGTAAAATTAAAGAAAAAGAGAAAGGAGGGGAGGAAGGGGATTGAGAGAGGGAGAAAGGGATGGAGGGACGAATGGTTACCTTCTTAGAATTGTATCTATAAAATATATGAAATCTATCCTCTTTATATTAATACAATTTTTAAAAAAACATTGTAGTACCATGAGACTAGCTCCATGGACTAGTGATGTAGAATTGACAGTAAACTCTAATATTTATAGTCAACTGAGTCTTCAATGGGGAAAATAATAGCATTTTTTTTTTTTGCCAGGCAGAGTTACAGTGAGAGAGAGAGAGACAGAGAGAGAGAGAATTATAGACAGTGAGAGAGAGACAGAGAGAAAGGTCTTCCTTCCATTGGTTCATTCCCCTAATGGCCACTACGGCCGGCGCTGTGCTGATCCGAAGCCAGGAACCAGGCTCTTCTTCCCAGTCTCCCATGTGGGTGCAGGGACCCAAGTACTTGGGCCATCCACCTCTGCCCTCCCAGGCCACAGCAGAGAGCTGCACTGGAAGAGGAGCAACTGGGACTAGTACCTGGCGCCCCAACTGGGAGTAGAACCTGGGGTGCCGGCGCCGCAGGCGGAGGATTAGCCTAGTGAGCCACGGCGTCGGCCAAAAGAATAGCATTTTCAACAAGTGGTGCTGGGACAATTGGATATCTATATGCCAAAAAGGAAATAAAGAAACTGAATTCCCTATCTCACATCATAAAAATAACCCTGAGCATCACAGACCTAACTGTAAGAGCTAAAACAATAAAACTGTTAGAATAGCACATAGGTGTAAATATTTTTTGAGTTTAGGCTAGACAATGGTTTCTTATATATTAAATCAGGAATCCAAATGCAAAAGAAGAAAATAGATAAATTGAGCTTCATCAAAATTAAAATTTTTGTGTTTCAAAGCACACAGTCAAGAAAGTAATAAACAATATACAGTCTGAGCAAATCATGTATCTGAGTAAGAACTTGTCTCCAGACTGTATAAATAATGCTTATAACTAAATAACACAGGTAAATAATCTTATTGTTAAATGAACAAAGGATTTGAATAGATAACTCTCCTAGAAAGTTATACAAATAGTCAATAAACACATGAAGGTGATGTGCAATATCATTCATCATTAGTGAAATACAAAACAAAGCCACAAGAAGATATTACTTCATACCCATCAGGTTGGCTGTAATAAAAAAGACAGACAGGAGTGGGTGTTAGCTCAGTTGTAAAGACACCCACATTCCACACTTGAGTACCACGGTTTGATTCCCAACTGCAGTTCCTGACCCCAGCTTCCTGCTAGTAAAAGCCCTGGGAGGCAGTGGTGATGGCTCAAGTAATTGGGTTCTTGCCACCCACTTGGGCGACCTGGATTGCATTCCAGGTTCCTATCTTTGGTCCTGGCCCACCCCCAGCCACTGGGGGCATTTAGGGAGTGAATCAGCAGATGGTAGCCCTTTTTCTGTTGTTTCTCTCTGACTCTCAAGTATTTTTTTTTAAAGACGGTTTATCTCAAGTTTTGGTATAGATGTGGAGAACTGGTAACTCCACAAATTCTGTAGGAAAATAAGTGATGCAGGCATATTGGGAAGAAGTTTGAAAGTTCCTTCTAAGTTCAAATGTACAGTTTCCATATGGTTTAGCAATTCCTAAATATATACCCATGAGAAATGATAGCATATGTTTACACAAAATCTTTTACACTTGGAAATATTATTTATAATAGCCCGATGTATAAAAATTTCAAATGTTCATTAATGAATAAATGTAAAAACACAATGTGGTATTGTCTGCAATGAAATATTATTTAGCTACAGGCAATAATGAAACATTGATACATGCTACAAAATGGGTGAAATCTAAGAACTACTATACAAAGTAAAAAAAGTCATTGAGAAAAAAACATTATTTGATTCACTTTATATGAATTGTTTAGGCAAATCTATAGAGAGAGTAGAGACAAATGAGTGTTTGCTAAGACTCTGGGTAGGAGTAGGAGAGGGGAGTTTGGTAAGCAACTGGTAATGGGTGTAAGTTTCTTTTCAACATGATTGGAATGTTCCAAAAATAGATTTTGTTCATGATTACATAACTCTGAAGTGAAGACACTTAATAAAAAACATTGAATTGGGCACTCGAGAATGGTTAATTTGCTTAGCAAAGAGGAAATTTATTTTAGCCTATGGCTTGGAGGTTCACAATCCAGGTTCAAGTGGCTCCATTAGTCTGACATCTGATGAGGGTACTACACATGCAAAGGGGAGGATCACTTGGCAATCCAGGAAGAGGAGACAGAATCTTCCACTACCTCATTGCAGCCTCTCAGAATGTCATCATGATTTGATCATGGGCTCTCTACTAGCAACCTAATCCAATCCAATCACTTTTTTTTTTTTTTTTTTTTTGACAGGCAGAGTGGACAGTGAGAGAGAGAGACAGAGAGAGAAAGGTCTTCCTTTTTGCCGTTGGTTCACCCTCCAATGGCCGCCGCTGCAGCCGGCGCACCGCGCTGATCCTGGCAGGAGCCAGGAGCCAGGTGCTTTTCCTGGTCTCCCATGGGGTGCAGGGCCCAAGCACCTGGGCCATCCTCCACTGCACTCCCTGGCCATAGCAGAGAGCTGGCCTGGAAGAGGGGCAACCGGGACAGAATCCGGCGCCCCAACCGGGACTCGAACTCGGTGTGCCGGCGCCGCAAGGTGGAGGATTAGCCTATTGAGCCACGGCGCCGGCTCCAATCCAATCACTTTCAAGGATCCCACCTTCAGATACCATAACTGGATGAAGTTTCCACCCTAATCCATCAACTATTAATGTAACTATTAACATAGACTTTGAGATTTAAATATCTACATGGGTTTGGGGAGCCAAATCCTGTTTAAATCCTAACAAATTTCAAAACTTGCTTTTTCTACAGAAAAAGGGCTATTTTTCTACACATTAAATTTATTCATATGTCCACAGACAAGAATTTGCATTGCCATTAGTTCTGCACAGGATACAGAATTATCACACAGCTCTATATAGCATTATGAGACAGCTCAAACACTTGAAAGACCCAGAGCCCTTCATGTAGTAAGAACCAAATAGATAATTGGATCAGATAACTTAGAAGGATGTTTAATGTCTTAAGTTCTTTTCTTAGTGTTTTTATATTGTCATAAAATAATATGCTATAAAAGTACTATCTTAACTTTTTTGTTAAAAAAAGATCTATTTCAATTTATTTTTAAAAGATTTATCTATTTGCTCTAAGTAACAGAAAGAGATCTTCCATACACCAGTTTCCCCTCCAGATGCTCACAGCAACGAGGGCTAGACCAAGCCAAAGCCAGGACTTCTAGCTGGGTCTCCCAAGTGTCTCCCATGGGTGGCAAGAACTCAAGTACTTGGACTATCATCTGCTGCATTAGCAGGATGTTGTATTGGAAGAGTGGAGTAGCTGGGACAGGAATCAAGCACTCTGTTACGGCATGTGGGCTTCCCAAACAGTAGCTTAACCCACTTTGCCACAATGCCAGCCCAACTATTCTTATCTTTTTTAAGTGCACCTTCACATATTAACTATACCATACTCTTGTACAACCAAAATTACTATCCCTGTTCAAAACTGTTTTCACTTTGCAAAACTGAAAACCTAAATAGTAACTCCCATTCCCCTGGACTATGGCAATCACCATGCTACTTTCTGTCTCTATGATTTAACTATTCTATCTCATACAAGTACAATCATAAAGTGTTTGTCCCTTTGTGTCTGATTTAGCTTAGCATAATTTTCTCATTTCATCTTTTTTGTTGTACATTGTCCTCAATTTCATCCTTATTATATTATATGTCAAAGTTTTCATCCTTTTTTAAGGTTGAGTAATAGTCTATTGCATGTATATACCACAGTTTGCTTATCCATTTATCCAGTGATGGACACTTGTATTGCTTGCATCATACTATACCTTTCCACAACCTTCTACTGACTAAAGTAAGTAACAGAGGTCAGCTGAGATTTAAAGGAGATGGTCAAATAGACTTCACTTCTTATTGGGAGCCACTCCAAAGACATATAGTGACTTTAGTGAGTGGAATAACCAAGGTATTTTTTGAAAACAATTTAGCATATTATTTTTAATATATTGTTTTTTCTTTAAAACATTTGCCTAGGTTTGCAATTTCATTTTAATTAATGTGTTAATGTCCATTTCTCTCAGAAGATAAAAGCTATATAAGTGCCATGACCATACTAGCTTTTATTTAGGTTGAATACTTGCTTTGTTGGGCATATAATATGCACTGAGTGAATGATTAATTAGTTACCTCTCTGGCTAATTCACCAGGTTGATGCAAGCTCTGGAAGTAAAGTGAACCAGACAGATCTTGCAATTGACTATCTGATATGCACCAAGAATACTTACGGCTTTTGACATCTTAAACAACAAACACTTACACATATACATACATGCAAACACACGCACACACACTCATGCCCCACACACATCACCACTTTGTGTAAAGGTCTGGGCATCCAACGATAATCCAAAGACAGGTAAAATCAGCTTAGGACATCAGAAAATGCTTTAGGAAAAAAGCTGAAGATATGGTGGTCCTACATATGTCAACAACCAGTAGTTGAAAAGATTATTAAAATATATGTGCATAGGCTCCCTGCTCTAAGATACTGAGCCAGTAAGTCTGGTGTAGGGATGTGCCACCCATATTTAAGCAGTTAATGGTTTCCAAGCTCCTATTTTTTACAATCCTAGGAAAAGGTCACCACGGCTCCTGACAGTTAACAACACCAATGAGCCAGAGTTTTGAACACCAGCTTGGTAGGATCATTCGTTTGTGGATTCAGGGTGTAAGCATCAGTTGGGAAGCACTCCAGTCTTCGGCATCTGGGTCGCAGCTTTGCAGAACTTTCCTGCAGGCTTTCCACATTTTAATCATGTCAAGTTTCCTTCTCTTTCCTGAGTCCAATGACATAGATCTCTCTGTGATTACTTACTTCGTCTGTTGTGTTAAGGGCCCTATTTTGCCTTTTGTTCTACTGATTCAATTTCCTACATTAAATACTGTCTGTCAAAACAGCTGATAGGGTTTTGCTTCTCTGACCAAATCTTGACTAACATGCACAATAAGCTCAAATGCACTCGTCTTTCCAATGGAGTTACCTGGCACTGTTTCCTCCACATAGTTCTGTTGAGGAAAGTGCTATGTGGAATAAATCCTTGCCAGAAGCACACCCTCACTCACACTGATTGTTTGGAAAACTCCACCCAGAATGATGTCTCTTCACACCCTGAAGCCCAGAATATCCCCATCAACTTGCGGAACATGTTGCACACATAGGATGATTCCAACAGCAAACATCTGTTTTGAGATATTAAAGGCTAATCTATTTGGCCTGACAGATGGATCCACATGCATGGAGAAGAGAAAAGCAATTTCGTCTCACTTGCTGGCAGTGTCTTTGTAGGAAGTGAAGGGTGATCCAGATGCTACCCTGTTGGTTTCTGGAATAAAAGTAATTACATTGGCCAAAACTGGGAAAATCTCACCCTCTGTTTATGACAAACTTTGTTTCTCAGTGATAAATGGCAGAACCTGGGTCTAAGCATCTGTCTGACTTTATGGTCTTCTTTTAAGATTCTACAATTAATAGACAAAAACAGTATATGACTACACCCTCTGCCAAAAGATACTTTTTTGTGGCTAATGCTCAGTTAAGATCTTGGGTCAAAAGACACAGAATAGGCACCAGCATTTGTGGTTCAGTGGATTAAGTTGCCATATCCAAGTGATTTTTTCGAATTCTATTTACTCTGCTTCCGACCCAGCTGCCTGCTACTGTTCCTGGGAAAGCAGCAGAAGGTAGTTCAAGTACTTGGATCTCTGCCATCCATATGTATGACGGGAGCTGGATGGGGCTACTGGCTTCTGGCTTTAGCTTGGTCCAGCCCCAACTTTTACAGCCAGCTGGGGAGTGAACCAGTGGATGGAAAATCTGTCTCTCTTTCTCCTCTCCTCTTCCTTTGTCACTCTGTATTTCAAATAAACAAATTTTTAAAAACTCAGAAGATGAAAATTGAGATTTGTTTTCCATTTTTTAGCAATTATTTATTTTACTTGAAAGTCACAGTTATACAGAGAGAAGGAGAGAGAGAGAGGGAGAGAAGGAGAGAGAGGTCTTCCATCTGCTGATTCACTACCCAGATGGCCACAACGACTGGAGCTGCGCCGATCTGAAGCCAGGGGCCAGGAGCTTCTTTCAGGTCTCCCATGTGGATTCAGGGACTTAAGGACTTGGGCCATCTTCTACTGCTTTCCCAGGCCATAGCAGAGAGCCGGATGTGAAGTGGAACAGCCGGGTCTCGAACCGGCGCCCATATGGGATGCTGGTACCAAAGGCGGTGGCTTTACCCACTACGCCACAGTGCCAGCCCCTTGTTTTCCATTTTTTGAAACATAAACATGAGTAATTTACTGGCTTATTGGAGCCTCAGTTCACCACATTGCAAAATCTCTCCCTACCACAGACATGACTGTGCAAACCCAAGACTTGCTCAGTATGAAATGATTCCTTAAGGAAAATGAGTTCACGTACTTAAGACACTGCTTTTATATCCCATATCAGGGCGCCTGTGATGAAATTCTGGCTCTGTTTCCTGTTAATGTGTACCCTGGGAGATAGCACGTGGCTAAAGTGTTTGGATCTCTTGCACCCATGTGAGAGATCCAGATTGAGTTCCCAGCTTCAACTTGACCTGGTCCTGGCTGTTATAAGCATTTGGTGAGAGAACCATTGAAAGGAACATCTCTCTCTCTCTCTTTCTCTCTCTCTCTTTCTCTCTCCCTCTATCCTTCCCTCTCTACTTCCCTCTCTGTCAAATAAATGAAATTTTAAAATTAGCAAATAAGCTTAGAATCTTGTTCTGCATCTCAGTCTGCCTATCAGTTCATGAAAACTAGTGGTGAGGGAAGTACAACAGTAGATTAGCCAATCAAGAACATGTCAATGTTTTTGGATACTCAATAGTGACATTTGAACCAGGTGTGTTAGGGCAGTGTTTCTCTAAGTCTAATAGTATATGAATCACCTGGATATATTGTAGGTTCTGATTAGCTGGCTTGAGACAAGTTCTGAAAACATGAAAGCATGCATTTTGCATAAGCTCCTGAATGAGTTGATCTGCTAGTGTGTAGAACACACTTTGGCAAGCAAGTTGGGAGATTGCATTATTCCCCAAAATGTGCTCTTCATTTCTAGGATGGATTATACTTTCCCCACTCTATTGATGTCAAGTTTGATCGGGTAGGTTGCTATGTTTGTGAAATGGGAGCAGCAAAGTGATTTCTGAGCAGACAGATAAATGCTTCAATCAATCTGGACATGGGAATAAAGACACAAAAAGCAAGCCCACAGCCCCTTGTTTGAGTGAGATAGCATGGACTAGAAATTGAAAACCTTCACTGATGCAAGTGATTGAAATTTTGGGCTTTTACTGCAATATAACCTAGCCTCTTATTGGTACAAACTATGCAGTATCAACTATGTGCATTGTGCTGTGTTTAAAGAAGCAATGTCCACCATTTATTTGATTGGGAACTTTGGCTGAAATATTTTACTTTTCTGAACCTCAATCATTTCACCTGCAAAATGGGAATAAAATCTGCTTGCCTGAAGTAAATAAATTTGGTTTTATTGAAATTTATTTTTTCTGTAATATATGAACCAAAATATTTCCCTGGTTTACTATGTCTCTCAAGAAAACATCACTTCAATTGGCAAAGATGCAAAGTCATTAGCAAAGCCATTGTCTAAGAAGTTATAGCTGTTTGGGCTTGCCTGCCTAAATAGGAAATCTCTCAGCACCAACTGTGTGTCCAAAGATTAAGAAAAAAAGTCAGATTAATGAGACCCACAACCATGAGCTACATCTATAGACAGAACCTATTATACAATGTTGCAGTGGGCTCAATCACTGTTTTGGACTTCTCCTTTTTTGGATATGTGCAATTGGAAATAAAGTGCTCATATTTGATAATTTTTTCTTAGACTTTGGCGAAAAGCAAAGCACTTACCTCGGAAGAAAGGTAGGTGTGCTCACCAGTAGACATTTGTGCATGCTTCTAGCTGACCCATACTAGAACACTTTTTTACAGTGAGACTATTACTTTTCAGGGGATATTTTCACAGAGCTCTTAAAAAGTTGGTCTGCAGTCCCCTCCAGTACGTCACAGGTTGCCACATCAAGCAGAACTGAGTGCCAGTGGGAGCAACTGGAAATACTTTGGAGAAGAATGCCAAGCTCATCTCTCCTCAGAGTTACATTTGAAGAGGACTTGATCAATGGGTTCTACTTGAACTACATGATTTATTTCAAGTAAGTCTTCTTGTAGAGCCTTAATGGGATTTTTTTTTTTTTGACAGGCAGAGTGGACAGTGAGAGAGAGAATCAGAGAGAAGGGTCTTCCTTTTGCCGTTGGTTCACCCTCCAATGGCCGCCGTGGCTGGTGCGCTGAGGCCAGCGCACCGCGCTGATCCGATGGCAGGAGCCAGGTACTTATCCTGGTCTCCCATGGGGTGCAGGGCCCAAGTACTTGGGCCATCCTTCACTGCACTCCCGGGCCACAGCAGAGAGCTGGCCTGGAAGAGGGGCAACCTTTCATACTTATAAAATTAAAGTGTTTGCCAAAATTATCATGATGGATATTTGTGACTCCAGTTTCGTGTAACCCAAACAACTTTCAAATTTTTTCTTTTTCTTTTTTTTTTTAAAGATTTATTTATTTATTTGAAAGTCAGAGTTACACACAGAAAGAAGGAGAGGCAGAGAGAGATACGCAATGGCCAGAGCTGCACTGATCCAAAGCCAGGAGCCAGGAGCTTCTTCCAAGTCTCCCACAAGGGTGCAGGGGACTTGGGCCATCTTCTATTGCTTTCCCAGGCCATAGAAGAGAGCTGGATTGGAAGTGGAGCAGCCGGGACTAGAACAGTGCCCAAATGGGATGCTGGCACTGCAGGCAGCAGCTTTACCCACTATGCTTCAGCACTGGCCCCCTAAACAACTTTAAAATTGTTATTTGAGAGGGAGAGAGAACTCCCATTAATTGGTTCACTCCTCACACTCCTACAAAGGCTATGACTAGACCACACCAAAGCCAGAGCTGCAAATTCAAAGTTTCCCTCTTTCTTTGGCGGCAGGGAGCCAACTAGATGAGCCATTACCTATTGTCTCCCAGGGTCTACGTTAGCAGGAAGCTGGACTCAAAACCAGATACTCTATTATGAGATTTAGGCATCCCAATGAGTGTCTGAACAACTAAGTCAAATGCTGGTTGTTTAAGTAGATTTTATGTTCAGAAGAATCCTACTATTATGAATGCCAAAAGTAGATGGATTTTCCTCTTCATCACTTTATTTGTTCTGGATATCGTGCTTGGAAATGAAGTTGAACTAATCAGAAACCGAGGGGCTGGCATTGTGGCAAAGCAAGTTAAGCTGCTGCTTCTGCTAGCATCCCATATCATTTCCACATTGCAGTGCTTGAGCTCCGTACCTAGCTCAAGCTCCTGGCTTCCCTTGCTGCTTATGTAGACCCTGAGAGATGGTGGTGATGGCTCAAGTAACTAGGTTCCACCCACACACATGAGATACCTGGGTTGTGTCCCTAATTCTTGGTCATGGCCTAGTCCTTTCCCTACCTATTAGTCTATTTGGGGAGTGAACCAGCTGATCAGAAATTTCTGTTTCTCTGTGTGTCTCTCTGCCTTTCGAATAATTAAGTAAGATTAAGTAACCAAAGAGGTACTTTTAATGAAATGGAAATATAGGACACAGATTAGGGGAAAACATTTAGATGACAGTGCATATCTCATGTATACTTGCAGCCAGAATAAAGAACTCTCAGAACTCAAGAAAAAAAGAAATCATCCAGTTTTTAAACATAGCAAATGATGTGAACATACACATCTACAGAAAATGATTTGGATGGATTATATGTAAACCACACAAAGGTTCTCACAGCACCATTATCCATTAGGGAAGTGCATATTAAAACCACAGAAAGATAACAATACTTACCTGTTCGAATAGCTAGCTGTCATTACATCCACATCAAAATGATGATACTAAACACTGGCAACTAGGATTCTCAAATCTACATTGCTGATGAGAATGGAAAATGCTATATCTATTCTGAAAGTTAGTTGAGCATTTTCCTGTAAAGTTAATCATGTACTTATCCTGTGGTTAACAATCTCTCTCCAAAGAACTAACCCAAGAGAAATAAATATTTATTTTATTTAAAGATTTATTTATTTATTTTAAAGTCAGAGTTACACAGAGAGAGAGGAGAGAGAGAGAGAGAAAGAGAGAGAGAGAGAGGAGAGAGAGAGAGAGAAAGAGAGAGAGAGAGAGGTCTTCCATATGATGGTTCACTCCCCAGATGGCCACAATGGCCGGAACTCTGCCGATCCGAAGCCAGGTGCCAGGGGCTTCTTCTAGGTCTCCCATGTGGGTGCAGGGACCCAAGGACTTGGGCCATCTTCTACTGCTTTCCCAGGCCATAGCAGAGAGCTGGATTGGAAGTGGAGTAGCTGGCCCTCGAACTGGCGCCCATATGGGATGCTGGTGCTTCAGGCCAGGGCGTTAACCCATTGTGCCACAGCGCTGGCTCCAGAGAAATAAAAATTTAAATACTTACCTGATAGAAATGAAAGTTTACCTCAAGCAAACATTTGTATGTAAACGTTTATAGCACCTTCATTCATAATCTCTAAAAAGTGGAAACAATGCAAAGATCTCCGAATTGGTGAATGTTAAACTAAATTATGTTATATCCTTATAATGATATACTACTTAGCAATAAAAGGAAGGAAACCATCAATACAGGCAACAACATGAAACATCACAAATACAGAATTGTATATGTATAAAAAGACCCTATGGGCTACCAACTTGTGATTCCATTTAAATGACATTCTAGAAAAGGGAAAATTATATATATAAACAGACAATGTAAGTTATTTGTAGAAGATGGGCTTATGAATGAAGTGTTTGTTTTGTTTTATTTTTGATCTCAATACTTATTTATTTGTGATGAAAACCCTTAAGAAGTACCCTCTTGCCAATTTTCAAGTATGTAATACATGGCTATTAATTATAGCAATTGTGTTAAGTGGGTTCTTTACTTCAAAGGGCAGAAAGGAATATTTGGAGGTGATGAACTGTTCTTTGGCATAATTGTGTTGATTACACAGCCATAAGCTTTTTTCAAAATTCACAGAACTGTTCCCTGAAAAGAGTGAACTTTGTAATGTTTAAATTGTACCTCAAAACATGACTTTAAAAAATTCACAGTAAATTGTTTATTCTCAGAATTTAGTGGGGCCGGCACTGTAGCATAGTGGGTAAAGCTACCACCTGCAGTGCCGCATCCCATATGGGTGGCAGTTTAAGTCTGTCTGCTTTTGTTCCAATCCAGCTCTCTGTTGTGGCCTGGAAAAGCAGTGGAATTGGTCCCAGGTTCTTGAGCCCTCGCACCCGTGTGGGAGACCCAGAGGAAGCTCCTGGCTCCTGGCTTTGGATTGGTACAAGCTCCAGCCGTTGTAGCCATCTGGGGAGTAAACCAGCAGATGAAACACCTCTCTCTCTTCTCTGCCTCTGCCTCTGTAACTCTGCCTTTCAAATAAATAAATAAATCTTTAAATAAAAAAGAATGTGGTAGAGAATTCATTTATGTATTCATTTAACAGATACAGACTGTTTTCTAGGTTCCAGATCAGGTTCTAAATGCTTAAAAAACATAGTAAAGAGGAGAGACAAGAAACTCTGCCCTTATGGAGCTCATATTTTGTCAGGAGATGCAGTGAATAATAAATGTATCAATAATTACAAATAGAAAACAGTGCTTCCATAGAGATGACTGTACATACTAGACTCTAGAAGGTGTGTGGTGCCCAGATCCTGGGCCTCACGCTAGTGATTCTGATTCATCAGCTCCAGGGTGGATCCTCAATATTTGTATTTCTAACAAGCTCCCAGGTGATGCTGATGCTGCCGGCTAGAGGACCACACATTGAGTAGCTCAGGCACAGGGTGTTAGAATGTAGTATATGACTTAAAGAAGAGCAATGACTAAGGGTATTTTAGGAAGGAGATTTGGGAAGGTGTAGGTTGCAACCTTAAATAGTAGATTCAACAATGAAAACTGTAAAATGTTGCCTGAAAGAATTTTTTTAAAACACCCATGGAAAGACATGCTATGTAAATGACCTGGAAACTTAATATTGTTAAGATGACACTTCTACTCAAAGTGATCTACAAACTCAATGTGATCACTATCAAAATTGCAAGATATTTTATGTAGAAGCAGAAAACCTGTTCTAAACTTTAGATGTAATCTCAAGGTACTCCAAAGACTAAGAAATCTTGAAAAAGAACAATAAACTTGGAGATATCATACTTCCTGATTTAGAACTTAACTATACAATGACAGTAATCAAGAACGCAGTACTGGCAAAATGATACACATATAGAACAATAGAATAGAATGAAATGTCTAGAAATAAGCCATGAAACTGTCAACATCCTAGAAGACATGATAGGAAATATTTCATGACAATGATTTCTTAAATATGACACCAAAACCACAGGGAGAAAAGTAAAAAAAAAAAAAAAGGCAAAAGGGACTGCACCAAACTAAAAAATATTGTGCACAGCAAAGGAAACAACAAATTGAAAAAGCAGCCAATGGAATGAGAGAATGTTTTTGTAAACTACATGTCATAATGGGTTAATATTCATATAAGGAATTTTTATAACTCAATAATAACAACAACTAAGCTCATTTTAAAAACTAAAATAGAGATTTCTCTGAAGAAGACAGATGGCCAACAGCTACATGAAAAGATGATCAATATCCCTAATCATCAGGGAAATGAAAAATCAAAACCACAATGATATTCTTTGGCAGGGTGGTAATTATCAGAAAATAAATAAATAACAAATATTGTCAAGGAATCCTTGTCTACTATTGGTGGAAATGAAAAGTGATACAGTTGTGAAAGAAAATAGTGTACAATTTCCTCAGAACAAAACACCATAACTACTATATCATCCAGTCATCTCACTTCTGAGTATTTATCCTAAAGAACTGAAATCAGCATCTCAACAGGACAGGTATACTTTCTTATTCATTGCAGCGCTATTTACAACATAAGTTAAAAAAAAACTAAATGTGTATCAAATAAGATGAATATGTCAAGAAAATGTAACATAAAACAATGGACAGAAAAGGCAACCTGTGGATTGGGAGAAAGTATTTTCAAGCCATGTGTACAGTAGAGGCTAATCTTCAAATATATAAGTAACTCATAAGATTCAATAGCAAGAAAACAAGTACTGAATTAAGAAATGGGCAAGGGACCCAACGGGACGTTTCTCAAAAGAATACATATAATCGAAAAATGTTCAACATTGCTAATTGTCAGGAAAAATGCAAATTAAAACCACAAGAAGGTATAGCTTCATACCTGTTCGAATGGATATTACTAAAAATATTAAATATAAGTGTTGGTGAGTGTATGCAGAAAAAGGAATCCTTGGACCCAATTAATGGGAATGTATCTAAGAATAGCCATTATGGAAAACAGTATGGAGGTTGCTCAGAAATTTAAATTAGAACATAATATGATCAAGAAATTAAACATCTGGGATTATATCCAAAGGAAATGAAATCAATGTGTCAAAGAGATATCTGTCCTTCCATGTTGATTGCTGCATTAATCACAATCACTAAGATAAAAATCAAACTAGGTGTTCATTGATGGATAAACAGATAAAGAAAATGTGATACACACACAGACACACAATGGAATGCTATTTAATAAAGGACATTCAGTCATGTGTTGTAACATCAATGGCTTTGGAGAGTATGAAATAAAATAAGCCAGGCACAGAAAGATAAGTACCACATGTTCTTGCTGATAGGTGGAACCTAAAGCAATCTAACATATAGAATCAGAGAGCAGAACAGTGGTTACAGTGGCTGGTGGTTGGGAGAAAGAGAGTTGAAAGTCAAAGGGTACAAAGTCTCATCAGGAGTAGTGAGATTTATTTTGAGATCTATTTTATAATGTGGTAAATATAGTTAATAATAGTGTATTTTAAGTTTCAAGATTTCTTTCAGTAAGTCTTTTTTAAAAGATTTTATTTATTTATTTGACAGAGTTACAGACAGTAAGAGGGAGAGACAGAGAGAGGGGTCTTCCATCCGCTGGTTCACTCCCCAGATGGCTGCAACAGCCAGAGGACTGTCGATCCAAAGCCAGGAGCCAGGAGCTTTCTCCGGTCTCACATACAGGTGCAGGGCCCAAGAACCTGATCCATCTTCTACTGCTTTCCCAGGCCACAGCAGAGAGCTGGAATGGAAGAAGAGCAGCTGGGACTAGAACCGGTGCCCATATGGAATGCTGGCACCACAGGCGGAGAACTAACCTACTGCACCACAGCACCGGCCCCAGCAGTAAGTATTAAACGTTTTAACCACAAAGTAAGTATTTGTGGTGATGGATATATTAGCTTTATTATTCCACAATGGATTAATATACTATCAGTTTTTACCCTATTAATATATACAATTATAATTTGACAATTTACAATAAAATTTTTAGAAGGAAAATGTGAAGTCAGCATTGTGGCACAGTGGATTAAGTCAGCATTCCATATTTGAGTGTCGGTTCACGTCCCTGTTACTGTTTCTGATACAGCTTCCTGCTAATGCACCTGGGAAGGCAGCAGATGATGGTCCAGGCACTTGGGAGCCTGACACCTATGTGGGAGACCCAGATGGAGGTCCAGGCTTCTGGCTGTTGTGGGCATTTGGAGAGTGAACCAGCAGACAGAAGATTATCTCTGTCACTGTCTCTCTGCCCACCCCCGTGTGTGTGTGTGTGTGTGTGTGCGCACGCGCACTGTTTATCCTGGTAAGGCTCATTGCTTTTGTGTTTAAAGGAGCCTTGCAAGAGTAGGTTCTAGGTGGGGCGATGCCACTGGGCCATAGAAGGAACCTTGAGGAACTCAGGCATCTTGGGAAGTAAAAAGAAAGAGAGATGGATGGGCAGGGATGTGAAAATCCACTGAATCAGACACAGACACATTCCTTCATGGTTTAAAAAAATAAAAGAAACTATGAAAGTACCAAAGACATGACCTTAATTCTCCAAGGAGCACAGTTGTAGAGCTGCTTTGGGTCTCTCCAGTTTCCGTGAGAAAATCCTGGCTGGCAGGGCCCCCTGATGAAAGAGAAATGAGTCTTTGTGTGAGATTTAAAGCATTTCTAATTCAAAAGCAAACCTAATTGCACATACTACACATACACAAACCATGTGGAAATAATAAATGTATTTATGATGGAAATGTTTGCTTCATTTATTATACTAGGAGTTTTTCCAAGAAATGGAAACAATTGTTAGAAGTGACATTAAATATTTAACTTGAGTTTCTTTTTCTTAGTATTTTTTTTATTAATATGTATTTTAAATGTTACTACCACCCAATAAGGCATATGGCTCCTGATTTGTAGGAGTATTTCATTAGTTTAAAAGAGAGATCTGTCTCCAAGAGGCACATACAGACTCAGAACATGACACAGGTGGGAGCTGAAACTATGCTCTTCAAGGAATTTGAGCTCAAGGGAAACAGCTTTCAACTGCTGCACCACGAGACATGTTTTTCTAAGATGTGGCTTTGTATAGAGGTTGGTGGCATGGTAACAGTGTCCTAACTAATGGGGTGGTTGTTTTCTGAAGTGGGTGGTCCAATTGCATTATGTTTTGGGGGTGAAATGTGTGAAAGTACAGCCTTTGACACATGTACTGTTAGAAGCAAAGCTAAGTGGATTTTCCAGGCACTCACATGATATTATTGAATATGTATCCCTTCATCCTCTCCTCCAACACCCAAATCATACATTGGGACCTTAGTAGCTAATGGAACAGGATTTAGAGATTGGGCTTTCAGGAGGTTATTGGGCCATGAGCATGGTACCCTCATGATGGGATTACTGCTTTTGAAAAAAGAGATGTGAGAGCTCTCTCTCTGTCTCTCTTTCTTCCTCTCTGCCTCCAGGTGAAGATACAAAGAGGGAAGAGCATTTGTGAATGGAAAGGAAGGGCCCTCACCTAGTCTGACAATCTTGGCACCCTTATCTAGGGCTTCCAGCCTCCAGAACAGTGAAAAAACTGTGGCTCTTTTTCAAACCACCCGGTCTATAAAATTATCTAGCCATAGCCCCAACTTATTAAGACACCATTAATCTATGAAATCGATGGATTCCGTCTTAAAATTTCACAAAACCCAACTAGGGTAATAATGTTCTATCAGTTAGCTGATGAAGCATCACAAACCATCCCCCTATTTTGTGGCTAAAAGCAGTAAACAAGTGGTGCCGTGGTAAAGGCAGTGCTTTGGGTACACATAACCCATATTGGAGTAGCTGGTTTAAGTACCAGCTACTTTTTTTCTTATCCAGCTTCCTGCTGATAGACTCCAGGGATGCAGCAGGTGATGATTCAAGTACTTTGTTCCCTGCCACCCAAGTGGGAGACCTGGATATCCATATTGGATATCTATTTTTGGCTATTGTGGGCTTTTGGGGAAACAAAACTGCAGATGGAATAGTTCTATCTGTCTCTCTTTCTCTGCCTTTTAAGGGCAGAAAATGAATAAAATAAATAAATAGCAATACGTATTTATCAATGCTCATGACTTGGTAACTCACCTGGCTTTCTTCAGGGGTGTGCAGTCAGCTGTGGGTTAGGAAGATGATTCTGCTGATATTGGTTGGGCTCTCTTACTGTTTGGTAAGAACAAAGGAGCTGTCTTTTCAATGGAAGCCATTGTATAAGTGAGTATCTACTTGAGAAAAAAAATATTTGGAATCTCTACCTCTTAGAATCCCTAAACATCAATTTAAATTGAAGCATGGTCACAAATACAAGAAACAAATCCATAGAAATTTTAGAAAACTATACAGGAAACTATTTTCCTGATAAAAGATTTTTGTAACAACAGAAAATTTTATAAATTATATCATATTAAAATTAATAATTTTGGTTAATCCAGAGTCACCATTGAAAGCACTGATAGGCAAAGCACAAGCAACTGTTAGAAACTGTTTAAAAACATACTTGCAAAATGCCTTTCACTGAGAGTGTATGAAGAATACCCATGGATTAAAAAAGAAAAGAAAAACAACCAAGACACCAAAAGATTTAAATAGATCTTTAATAACAGTATACAAATTTGACAAGAGATTTGTGCAATAGGAGTTTTAAGACCTTGCTAGGAGAATAAACTGTTGCAATTATTTTGAAAAGTAGATTATCAACATATAGCCCAGTTGAAGATTATAGACTCTATGGACAGGTAATGCCATGACAATGCAGATAGCTATATGTGTACAAAATTGTGTGCTCAAGTACACCAGGACAGAAGTTCATGAATGTTTATAGTAGGATTGTTTTGTTTTTAGTAGCCCAGAACTTGGCAACAATCCAACTTACATCAACAGTGGAATAGATAAATAAACAGTGAGTTAGAAAAGTCAGACATAATAGAATATGTACAGACTGGATTTCATTTAAAGATGACTCAAAAGAAGGAGCAATTAAGTTACCTTGTTTAGGATTGCTTTCATAGTCATAAAGCAAGAGAGTGATGATAACAAGATCAGAATAAGCAGTAAACAGAAGGTAGTGACTCCAGAAGGGTTGATCCTTTTCTTGATATGCGTAGTGGATGCATAAATCTTGTCTTCACACTACTTCATTAAGTTGTATTTTTCAAGTGTTGTGGATTGTTCTATAAGTATCTAACATATCAAACAAAAGGTTAAAGCTATATTATTTTAAGAAATGCAATGCATTTCAGGATTTAGATTTACTGTATTTTACTTAATGATTTACTGTATCACTAAACATTTACATTGCCTCCTCTTGTTTTTCCTGCTCAAAATAGTGCTTCAGCAGACAAATCTGTGTGTGTGCATGTGTGTGTGTGTGTTTAACTGGTTTCTTAGATTAGATTCCTGAAAGAAAAGAGACTGGGCCAAATCATTTGGAGTTTTAAAGTGTTCTTGTTATAAAATCAAACTGTATCTCCAAAGTACTATGCCAGTTGCACACCTGCAATGTATGGATTTCTGAATCATTGCACATTCAGCAGCATCAAATGTCAAATACTGCAGATTTTTGAAAAATCTTTGAATATTTAATTGGTGGTTAAGAGGGATAATATATCTTCATTTTAATTTACATTAATTTGATTATACCTAATGAGATAACTAATAGTTTAAGTATAGTACAGTGTTCAGATTTTGAGATCCAAAGTCAAATTGCTTACATTCAAATTCTGGCTGCATCACTTACATATTATATGGCTTTGGGCTTGTTACTTAATCTTTGGGATACTCTCTATACATTAAACAAAGCAAAGGGTTTTGTAATATTTAATAAGCTTACTCATGTAATGAACCTGGTATGCTAACTGGCACATTCTATGTTCCCTGCAAATTATGAGTATTTGGACAGATAGCAGTGGATGGGGCACTGCAGGATGAAATGAGTGGTGGAGGAAGAAGATGAAAGAGATTAGAAAAAAGGGAAAGAGAAAAGAAGGAAGTGATGCAGGGCTGGGGGTTGACAGGGAGGGCAGGGAGTTTTGGTGGGGAGAGGAAGGTTTAGGGGTGGGAATGCAGGAGATGGTGGAGGAAGCCTGGGACAGTGATGGATCAGCTATGACTAGTATGGCAGAGGTTAGCCAATATCAGAAGTGTCTGGTTCTTTATCCCTCCCGGAACAACTCCTGATCCATCTAAGAGTTTAGTTTTCAAAGTTTAAAAAGCTCTGTAGAGATGGACTATATTATAATCAAGTATAAGTTACAAGGATTTGGAGATAGACTTGCCTGGTTCTATAAGTCTTTACTTATATATTCTGGGCACAAAGTCCCATCTGAACAGCTGTGAAACATGTTTGGTGATGTCCAATACTCGATGCTTGCTTAAGAATTCAATAAGATAGAGGTGAACATTTGGACAGTAGTTAAAACTCCACTTGAGACACCTGTATCTCAGAGTGCTTGGGTTCAAGTTCCAGGTCCACTCCTAATTCCAGTTTCCTGCTAAAGTGTGTACCCTGGGAGGTAGCAGGCGATGGTTCAAGGTCTCTGCCATCTATATTGGAGGTCTGAATTGAATTCTGTGCTCCCAGATTCATGCTGGTGGTCCATCTCTACTTGCTGTGAGCATTTCACTAATGAGCCAATGGATGGGAGATTTATTCTCTTTCTCTCTCTCTCTCTCTCTCTGCCTCTCTGCCTCCCTCCCTCCCTCCCTCTGTCTCCCCTTTTACCTCCCTGCACTTTTGCCTTTCAAAAAAATCTTTAAAAGTAATAAATAAAAAACTCTTCTAAGGTATATTTTGCTATTTTCAGTGATATTCCAAATGTGGTTAAGAATTGCCAACTTGTGCTATGTGTTTCACCTATTTCAACTGTTTCAGAGTTAAGATACCAATTAAGACACCTGCACCCCACATCAGAGTACCGGGGTTCCGTGCTTGGCTCCAGCTTCTTGGTGATGTAGATCCTAGGAAGCAGCAGATGACGGCTCAAGTGATTGGATTACTGCCACAAACATGGGAGATCTGGACTAAGTTCCATCTTCAGCCCTAACCTTAGCAGGGGAGCTTTGCTGGCATTTGGAGCGTGAGCCAGCAGATGGCAGCTCTTTCTGTCTGAATCTCTCTATCCTGACTCTCATTCTCTTTGTTTCTCAAATAAATATTTTAAATTAAAATAATAAAAGGCTAGTCAAATTTCAAAAAAAAAAATGGAAAACCAAAATGACAAAGGCAAAGGTCAGTGCATAAGTAGAAATGGAGACTTTACTTCCCAGTGTCCATCGTACAAGAAGAGGTGCAGAGTGACTTAGCCAAGTTTCCTGTCCAACTTCCATTACCACCAGTTCTCATTATGTCTTCTAAAATTCCACCAAGCCTAATAGAAAAGGGTCTAGGATTCAGATTATGTGTATATATCTATATATCCATATTCATATATATCTATATACACACATGCATACATACAGTCTGTGTGCTCTCAGGTACATGTAACATAGTTAACTTTATTATTATTATTTTCAAAAACTTATTTATTTATTTAAAAGGCAGAGTTACACAGAGAGAGAAGGAGAGGCAGAGAGAGAGAGAGAGAGAATCTTCCATCCGCTGGTTCACTCCCCATTTGGCTCCAACAGTCGGAGCCACGTGGATCCGAAGCCAGGAGCCAGGAGCTCCTTCCAGGTCTCCCACGCAGGTGCAGGGGCCCAAGTCCTTGGGCCGTGTTCTATTGCTTTCCCACGCCATAGCAGAAAGCTGGATTGGAATTGGAGCAGCCCAGTCTCTAACCGGCACCCATATGGAATGCCAGCACTGCAGGAGGTGGTTTAACCTGCTACGCCACAGCGTTGGCCTCCATAGTTAACTTTAAATAATGGATAAAATATTAGTGATTTTATGAATATTTTAAAATTTATTTTATATGCGTGAAGTTGAGCATCTTTTCACTTCATTACTGTTTATAGCCCTTGCCTATTTTCCTGCTGGCCTATGGTCTTCTACTTTTTATTTGTTGAACTCTTTATTTAGTGAAATCACTAAACCTTTCACCATAATGCAAATTAAAATATGTATCTCAAAAATAAATTTAAAATGGAAATTTATGTCACATAAGTCTGTCTTCTCATATAACAGAAGGTTATCAAATAGAACTGATGCCTTGATAAAAGAACTTCTTTTTCAGTCACAAAATTATTCAAAGTAATTAATGAATTCGGGAACTGTTGAAATTTTTTCCATGTCTTGGACTAAGAGAATATCAGGTTCAAACACTCAAATACCTTCCCTGTTGACTGAAATACTACTCTCAATGGTAGTAGTCATTTGCTGCCTCTCCACCAGGAAAGCTGTTTACTGAGTTATCATCAGTTGAACAGTTTTGTCTGCAGTGAATAGGATGCCATTAGGTCCTAGCTTCTAAAAATGATGTTTCCTTGAGGCTTTGGGAGCATGTATCTGGAAATCTCCAGTTGCTTTGCAAATTCTTACTTCTTTGGAACAGATAGTAAAAGGGCTTGAAGGAATGTGTAGCAAAAGGAGCCCACCCTCATTCTGTATAAATCCTCTGGCATACATCCCAGTAGAAGGAGCTCTTTAAGCATCTCTGACAATATTTATCGACACATTTTATAGACCTCAAGTTCTAACTTAAATAAAAATCAAAGCATAAAATAGCATTTGGCTCATAAGTAAAATGTATGAGCACTGTGTACACTGATTTATTTTGGAAAGCAGAGTAGGCCAAGTCAATTTTAAGGGGTGAGGACATATTTAATGACAACAAATGACAGGAGATGCTTTCTTTGTTCTGTGACCAAAGACAGAACAAGTTCACACACACACACACACACACACACACACACACAATGGACATTTCAGTCTAGAACATGTAATTATCTGTATGGAGATCCTAAAGGATGGGCTATGTTCTCTGAATTTTATCTATATTCTTCTGAATTTTATCTTAAGTGTCCTTTATCAAACACTGAGATCATTTGAGCTTTTTTTTTAATATTTATTTATTTATTTGAAAGTCAGAGTTACACAGAGAGAGGAGAAGCAGAGAGAGAGAGAGAGAGAGAGAGAGAAAGAAAGAGATCTTTCATCTGCTGGTTCACTCCCCAACTTGCCATAATGGCTGGAGCTGCACCAATCTGAAGCCAGGAGCCAGGAGCTTCTTCTGGGTTTCCCATGCGGGTGCAGGGGCCCAAGGACTTGGGCCATCTTATGTTGCTTTCCCATGCCATAGCAGAGAGCTGGATCAGAAGAGGAGCAGATGGGTCTCGAACCGACACCTATATGGGATGCCGGCTCTTCAGGCCAGGGTATTAACCTGCTGTGCCACAGCAGGTTGATCTTCCTACAGAAAGAATTGTATTTTAAGTTTTATTGGTGTTTTTCATAAAGAGAAGAAAAAACTGAATGGCTAATTGAATGGTTCCATCTCATCTGAGAATGAATAGTATCTGAAGTGAAACAAAATGCAATTTTTCCCCTCAGTCTTCATGTTCACTGATACTTCTGCAACGTTTAGGGCACTTGGCCAATACTTACTTCTCTTTTGAGTTGAAAATAGCTTTAATGCTTGCTTATTTTATGACTAACCTAATTTGTACCAATTTTAGAAAATTCACACAATACAGGAAAAAACAAGAGGAAAGTACAGACCATCCAAATTCTTTATCACCCCTAATAACTAATTAAATACTTTCAACAATTTGAAGATCACCTTCCCAGATTCTTCTATCGCTTGAACAAAAGACATTTATATAATTTGTGCAAACGGTACTACAAAAACTGAAATGATTTGGCACTTGTTCTTTTACTCATCAGCATGTCAAGTGAATCTCTCTGGCTCAATAATACAGATGTGTCTCACCAATTGAAAAGTTTCAGCTGCATATTCCTCTATTGAATATATGAATCATATTTTATTTTGTCAAGCTTCTAATTGGCATATTGTGTTCGATTTCTTACAATAATGAGCAATGCTGCCATGAAAACCTACTCTGTACCAAATGGCCTGATTGACTTCTACTTTACAAGTACTGAGCAGCTTCTTGGTCTTCCGGGGTCACTTTATCCTGTACCATTTTAGAATCATCTCTGCACCTACCATCTGAGAAAAGATAAATTCTGGAGCCAGACTTCCAAAGTTAATATCTTACAGTTATGACTGTAATGTGACTTTGGACATTATTATTAATTTAAAATGTCTATTTATGTTTTTAATTTATTTGAAAGGCAGGGGGAGGGAGGGAGGGAGAGAGAGAGAGAGAGAGAGAGAGAGAGAGAAATATTATCCACTGGTTCACTCCCAAATGTCCAAATGCCCACAATGGCTAGGACTGGGTTAAGCTGAAGCCATGGTCTGTGAGCTGAATTTCTTTGTCCCACATGAGAAGAAGAGAACTGACTACACGAACCACACCCTGCTACTATCCAGGGTTCATTTTAACAAGATGCTGGAATCTGGAGTGAAGTTGGAACTCAAACCCAGGCACTCCGACATGGGTAGCACCATTCCCATGGGGTAAATTAACCAAGCTCCAGCCTCTGAACATTATTATTTTTCTAATCCCTGTGCCACAATCTCTCAGCTAGAAAATGAACATAGAAGCTTGAGTGTTCCAAAGTCTCTGTTGAACAAATGGAATCACCTATGTAGTTTTTGACATACATGTGTTCAGTGCATTGCCACTATCATCATTATTATCTTCTCATTTACTTATCTGAAAAATCACATGTGAAAACCATCTGCCATGTATTCCTGTTTTTCCCTGTTGAAGGTTTCCAAACTAATCTCTGGTCCACATGCTTCTCCAGGTTTCACTTCACGTCCCCAAATTCCTGAAAGGCATTTATGGATTATGTTCTAACATCACATGGATTCTCAACATATATAAAACAGCTACCAAATGACCATAATACAAATCCTGGGTCTCATATTTTGAAGTTCCTTCTCTGCTATATATCTCGTCACTCACAAGTTCCTGTCAAATCTTTATGTTTTCTCATTAGGTCCTAGACCCACTTCTCTGTCCATTATTCTATTTCCAGCACAGGTTAGATCCTGCTGGACTCATGCTTAATTAATTTAGTATCTTTAAGGACACAACACTTTCCTCAAATAACATGCCAAGTGACCTGACAAGTCAACAATTGTTGCTGTTACTGAGTCAGGATAGGAGCCAGGGACCTCACCTCTTCCCCTCATCTTCCTCAAATATCTTTTTTAAAAGATATATTTATTTATTTGAGATACAGAGTTACAGACAGAGAGAGGTAGAGACACAGAGAGAGATCTTCCATCTGCTGGTTCACTCTCCATATGGCTGCAATGGCCTGAGCTGAGCCAATCCGAAGCCAGGAACCAGGAGCTCATACTCATATGAAAAGCTTGCATCACAGGTGATGGCTTATCCTGCTGTACCACTGACACCAACTCCTAAAAATTTCTTAGCGATTGTTGTTGTAATTTGACCTGAGTATAAATACCATTTTCTCATAGCATTATATTTGATTTTTCTATTTTTCCAAACCACCCAGGCAAACATTACAATTTCCCTCCCATGCTGAAGGATTGCTGACCTCCAAGAAAGTCTCCCAAGGCCCACCCACCTATATTCCCTCCTAAGCATCCCGCCTCCCAGTTGTAGACATTTGATAATGAGGACTGTTAATCTTTTAATTAGACTCTATCCCCTTCTACTCCTGGTTTGATAATTCATATCAGCCTCATTTAGCATTCACACCCTAAAGTTCTGTAAAAGAACTATCAGCACTAGAGTATTAACATAGAACTTGAGCAATTGACAAGGGGGAATCCTATTAATAAGACTCATCTATGAGAAAAGTTACATATATTAGATGTAGAAACAAGTAAATATAAATAATTTAATTTTGTCCTGCTTAGATTTGATTTAGAAGGTACAGGTGATAGAAAATGCAGAGAAACTAGGAACCAGTGAAAAATTAAGTCTAGGGTAGGATTACTCTAAGCAAACAGTGAAGGGAAATTCTGACTGAGTCAGGATCCCTGGACTAGGTTCAGGAAAAACACAATAAAACTCCCTATAGCTTGTATGGGTGCACATACCTCTTCCCACACATACCTACCAGAGAGATTCCATGGACAATTTCTGAAAAAACTAACATCCCAGGCCTCCTGTGTTCTCTGTTTTCTGTATGAATGAAAAGATTGGATTAATAAACATCTATTTGCCAAGGTTACTAGGAGGTGGGCTTTAATTATCAACTGGGCCAAATTATTCTTCTCTGGTTTTGCAAAAGTTCAGTTTGCCAGAAATGACTGAATGACTTGAACAGCATCAGCTGTGTTCCAGAGAACTTTATTGAACCAGAAAATTTATTTCTCCCGTAAATTGGAACAAGTCATGAATTGCTCTTTTGTAGCACAAAGAGATTGAGTTAGACAATCTCTGAAGTCCCTTGAAGTTCTAATGCATGGTTATGAACATTACACAAAGTGACTGGACTATGTGCAAATCCCTTAATGGCTGTTCACTCTACTGAGTCTTTAATCAAATATAACTCAAGTTACAGAAGTTTAGGATTTGTGGGGAGCAAACCGGACTAGACTGAGTTACTGGAATTAAGACTTATTCTATGCATCTGCTCTCCCACAATATGGCGCTGGGAGAGGAGGAAACAGCTTCTAGGCAGCTGCCTCTTGCCAACTTGAGTGATGACCTCCAGGAGCTGATCCTGCTCCTGATTGGAGGAGAGCGGCGCGCTCGGCGTGTGGGCAGCCGAGTTGGGATTGGCAGAAGAGGACTATAAAGGAGGAGAGGGACAACATGCACCAGGAACATCTAGGGGGAACATCTATCTGAAGGAACACCTGTGCAGCCCCCGAGAGAGCCGGCCGGCGGTGTGCCGCTCCCCCGCGGAAGTGGGGAAAGTGGCCAGGGGGAACCGCCCTTCCACGGAGGTGGAAGGGACAGTAGCCAACCCGGGAAGAACCAGCAGCAAACCCGGGGAGGGCCGAGCAGACAAAAGAACAGCGCAGGGTCCTGTGTCGTTCCTCCATGAAGAGGGGGAGCGACAAGGATTCATTTCTGAAATTAGGTGGCCAGATAGAAGATTTTTAAAATTAAAAGTGTATTTGCTAGGTATTTGGCCTGATATTTAAGATGTCATTTGGAACAAATGCATTCCATGTTGGACTGTTTGGGTTCAAGTCCTGGCTTCACTACTCACTCTAACTTTCTGTGAATGCACACGCTGGGCAGCAGCAAGTGCTAACTGGTGTAGTTTGGTCCCTGCCACCCACATAGGAGACCTGGATTGAGTTCCCAGCTCCCAGTCTCTGGCTTTGGCTCAGTAGCAGCTGTTATGGACATTTGATGATTAAGTCAGCAGTTGGGAGTGCTCTCTCTCTCTCTCTCTCTCTCTCGTGTGTGTGTGTGTATGTCTATCTATTTGTCTCTCTCTCCCAAATAAATAAGATGAAAGAAAGGAAGGAAGGAAGGAAGGAAGGAAGGAAGGAAGGAAGGAAGGAAGGAAGGAGGAAGGGAGGGAGGGAGGGGGGAGGGGGAGGGGGAGGGGAGGGGAGGGGAGGGGAAAAGAGGGGAAGGGAGGGGAAGGAAAGAAGAAATGAAGAAATAGGAAAGATGGAAAGGAAAAAAAATAAAGAAAGAAAAAAATGAAGAAAGAATTGTCTAAAGCAAGTGGTTTGATTCAGTGCTTCTCACAGTATTAGTTGCAAATCATCAGCATCGACATACTGGAATAAAAATATTCAGGGTTCACTCTATACTTAAATCAGAAACTCTAGGGATAGGACCCATTAATATGTGCTCTAACAATTTCTTCAGGTGTTTTCACTAAAATATGTAGAGAAATGTCTTAAAAAGCAGTAAAACATATAGTTTGGTTTCTGCTGTAGATTTGAACACGAGCTGTGCCTCCTACTATCCAGGATCCAACAAGAACCAGACAGGAACCAGGAGAAGTTCCTTAAATTCAGTTTCTGTTTCACTGCCTATAATGGGAGATAATAATAAAATAACTTACCTTACAGAGTTGTATGGAGATAATACATATTAAACAACTAGCAGGTAATCAGGAAAATCCACTCTCATTGGGAAATAATTCCAAGAAGGAATGCATGGAATGGTCTCTTCAACAAATAGTGTGGGGTAAATTGGATTTCCACAAGCAGAACTTTGAAGTAAGTCCCTTATCTTACATGGTTATATAAAGATCAACTCAAAATTGACAAAGGAACCAAACTCAAGATCTGAAACTATAAAAATACTAGAAGAAAACAGAAGAGAAATGCTACAAGATATTGGCCTAGGCAAATACTTTTTGGGTAAGACTCCAACATCACAAGAAATAAAAGCAAAAATAGATAAATGGGATTATATAAAGCTAAGAAACTTCTGCACAGCAAAGGAAAGAATTTACAAAGTGAAGAGACAGCTGACAGAAGTGGACAAAGTATTTGCAAAATATTCATCTTACAAAGGATTAATATCCAGCATATATCAGGAGCTCAAGAAACTCAGCAATAACAAAATAAACAATCCAGTTAATAATTGGGCAAAAAATATGAAGTTTTTTTTTTCAAAGAAATAAATACAAATGCCAAAGAGACACCTGAAAAAATCACTCAGGATCACTAACCACTAGTGAAATGCAAATAAAAACCACATACCCTAGTTAAAATGGCTAATATCCCAAAATCAAGGAATAACAAATGATGGTGAAGTTGTATAGAATAGAGTACCCTAATACACCACTGAGGGAATACTCAATCATTGTGGAAAACAGTATGGAAATTCTTCAGAAAACTTAAAATGTTATCTACAATATGATCCAGCTATCCGACTTTTGGAAGTGTATACAAAGGAGGTGAAATCAGTCATGTTTATATCAGGGCAATTTACAATAGCAAAAAGATGAAATCAACCTAGATATCGTCAACTGATGATCGGATAAAGAAAATGTGGTTTATATACATGATGAAATATTATTAACACATAAAAAAGATTAAAATGTGTATATTTTCAACAAAATGGGTAGGACTATAGACCGTTGTGAAAAATGAGGCTGGCACTGTGGCGTAGTAGGTTAAGTCTCCACCTCTGTTGTCAGTATCCTTTGTTGGTACCGGTTTGAGCCCTGGTTGCTCTACTTCTGACCCAGCTCCCTGCTAATGGCCTGGGAAAGCAGTGGAGGATGGTCAAGTGCTCGGGTCCCTGTACCCACTTGGGAGACCTAAAGGAAGCTACTGGCTCCTGGCTTTGGATCAGCAGCTCTGGCCATTGTGGCCATTTGCAGAGTGACCCAGCAGGTGAAAAACTTCTCTCTCCCTCTCTGTCTGTAACTCTGCTTCTCAAATAAATAAATTAATCTTTAAAACAAAGAAAAATGAAATAAATTTGACCCAAAAGGACAAATATACATTTTCTCTTATAGGTGGAAGTTAATATATACAGAGTAGAAAAATTAAAAAAAAATGCTGATTCTATGAGTTTTGGGTATATAAAATTTGCTATGTATATGTTAACATATCTGAAAAATATGAGTGCTTCTACACAGAATTTGAAGTATTTAAAATCTAGAGTTGAAGTTTGTAAGAAGTTTTAATTCTCTGGAATTAAATTCTTAGGATTTTAATGTTTTTTTTTAAACTTGTCTCTGTGTTATATTATTTGCTCATGTATTTCATTTCTTTTTAAAAGGTATGAACAAACCCAAAAGAAGAAGAAGAAGGGACTCATAAGCATTCTTCCTGGGATGGGGATTTTATTAGCCTTAGGGATGGAAATGCAGTCAAGAGCCACAGGCAGTGAGGGTGGTGGTAGTTAAAAACCATCCTCTCAGTGAGAATAGGTGTTCTAGACATTCTGTGCAGCAACATTTCTCTAGGGTATGGCCTAGGAGGATTAGCTGAGGCTGTTCGTCTCCTGCTGTAGAATGCAGAGATCTTGTTCTAGAGTTGGTTATAGACTTAGCACAGTGCAAATAAAAGCAAAACTGGGACTGTATGACAGGAGGCACATTTAAATACTTGCCTCTTATGCTGGTTGCCAGATTCCTCTGCAGCAGCAAGTAGTAATAAAAATGTTCTTTTACCAGTTGAAGAGTCAACCGCGTATGTAGGAAAATTGTCCTGGAAAAAAAGAAGAGGTTTTGCAAACTGTTTTTCATCTCAGTAAAACACAATTGAGCATTTCCCGAGTTTGTGTTTGGTTCTTTTGTTCTGTGGGTAACTTGAGAATGACAAATCTGATAGGTTTATGCCTTCTAACCATGAACCTAAACATTAAGTTCATGAATGAAAGGGAAAAATGGGAACATTTCCATAATGCATCTTCAGTCTTCAATCTACCAGAAATCCAAGTATATAAATATAAAGGGCACTTTAAAAAGTTTATGGAAAAATGAAATTCAAAGATAAGATTAATTTGATGCAAATTTTTAAAATGTATGCATAACATAGTATGTTTCTTTAGTGAGCAATATTAATTATTCTATATGAGTATTTGAAGTTTACACAGCTTACATCATCATTTTTATTCCACTTTTAACATGTAAATTGTCTTAATGGTTAAAGTATGAGTATTTCTATGTGTAAAATTTCTTTGCCTACTTTGGGAAAATACAAATACGCATGGCTTTCAAAATTTGTAGCAAAATAAACGTATCTTTTAATTCTCTTATCCATGGATGCTTTGAAGTTTCCTCTTAAGTGTTTGTCATGAATTTATCCTTTACTAAATTTGGTCACAGGTGATCCAGGAATCCAATTGGATTATCTGATATTTTTAGGTAAAACAAAGGATATTAATCTATGGTAATAAACATCAAGAAGTGGTTGGCTATCCACCACCAGACATCATTTTTAAGATTGCCAGTAATGTTAAGAAATAAAAATCTTGTAATTTTTCCATAGCATTCATTTTATATGAGCTGTTTGAAGAATCTCTATTAGATATCAATATGCTGTCATAAATACTGTCTTGGGATTAATCAAACAATAATACAGCCTAAGAGATTTTTTTTATTTGAAAAAGACAGAGTTACAGAGAGAGGTAGAGCCAAAAAGAGAGAGCTCTTCCATCTGCTGGTTCACTCCCCAAATGACTGCAAGGGCCAGAGCTGAGCTGATCCAAAGCCAAGAGCCAGAGGTTTTTTCTGGGTCTCCCACAGGGGTGCAGGGGCCCAAGGACTTCTACTGCTTTCCCAGGCCATAGCAGAGAGCTGGATCAGAAGTGGAGCAGCCAGGACTCGAACTGATGTCCATATGGGATGCCGGCACCATATGCCAGGCCTTCAACCCCCTGCGCTATTTCTTTAATTAGGAGCCCAAGTCCTCTGATAAAGTATATATATATATATATATATATTATTTGACAGGTACAGATATACATAGTGAGAGAGACAGAGAGAAAGGTCTTCCTTCCATTGGTTCACCCCCCAAATGGTTGCTATGGCCAGCGCTGCGCTGACCTGGAGCCTCTTCCTGGTCTCCTATGCAGGTGCAGGGGCCCAAGCACCTGAACCATCCTCCTCTGCTCTCCCGGGCCACAGTAGAGAGCTGGACTGGAAGAGGAGCAACAAGGATTAGAACCCGGCGCCCATATGGGATGCCGGCGCCTCAGGCGGAGGATTAACCAAGTGAGCCACAGCGCTGGCCCCGATAAAGCATATTGCAGACTTCCTACTAAATCTACATCTGCTCCCCTGCTCTGGTGGAACCTACCATGGTGGTACATGTATAGCAGATGGGACTCAGTTCAACAGAACAGAGGAATATGCAGTATTTATATTTATTGAACATCTCCTAAATGCAAGTAATTTAAATATGTTGCTTCAATTTCTCACAAGACTGTGATTATAATACTGATTTTACGGAAGAGGACAATTATTTTTCATTTGATTCCAGCCAAAGGTAAAATAGAGAATAGCCTTGTCTATAAAAACAATCATATAATCTGCTGTTTCCCCAGCTCCTGATGTCATTTTATGGCAAGTAGCTTGCACAAAGGTCACCTTCAGGCAAAGAGCTTTTTTTCAAAAGGCACTTTTTCCTCATCCAGGTAAACCTTGGAGACTAGAAGAAATCTAGATTCTGCTAATCTTCTGAGTGTGGAAAATAAAGCAACAACCCAAAGAACTGAGCCATTCAATTTGTCTTCCAAATCAACTTCTGCTTGCTGAGGCTTGAAAGGAACTTTGCTTATTTTTTCACATCATTGAATGAAGCTGTTTGGTAAGATGTGTTTATTAGACTTACATAAGAGCTCCTGCCCAAAGAATTCAAACCCCAGTGCCGGGGAACAATCTTTACGATCTCTGGCTCTACCATTTTAACAGCATAGCGAAAGGGCTTATCAACATGTCTAATTTTTAATTCTACAGAGAAGGCAGCAGAATGAAAACAGGATTTTCAAATCAGGTAGCCATTTCTTTTTTCAAATCACCGTTCTGTCTATGTCAAAGTTGATTTTCAGAAAGACCCCTATTCTGATACAAATAAGTAGTGAGCATGAATCAAATATGCATTAACTCATTAATGAGGGAACTAGCAAGGTGGTAAAGCTGAATCAAAGACAATTTGAAAGTTAGTGCATATAGGCGCTGGAAGAACACTGCAAAAAAATTACAAATTAGATGCAATACTGGCTAATGCATTACAAGTTAGAATATGGAAACCTTTGTTGGACGTCATTTTTTTTTCTGCCCAAATTATTTACATCCTTGTCAGACAAAAATGCTATGGGTTAATATAAGCAACTTGAAGATTGGACCCGAGTGGGCATTTGGCCTCGTGATTAAGAATGCTGGTGAAGATCTCCATGTCCCAGATCGGAGTGTCTGGATTTGATACCAGACTCTGGTTTTTGATTTCAGCTTCCTGCTATTGTAGACCCTGGGAGGCAGGTGCTGATGGCTCTACCCACATGGGAGACATGGCTTGTATTCCCCATTCCATTCATTAGTACTGGCCTGCCCCAAGAACCTTGCAGGCATCTGGGAGAATGAACTAGTAAATGGGAGCTCTCTCTCTCTTTTTCTTTAAAAAAAAAAAAAAGATTCTGCCCCTATCAGTAGAAAATAGCAATTCAAAAATAGGAGGACAAACCTTTTCTGTAAAGAGCTAGATAGTAGAGATCTAAGGCTTTGTCAGTCATATGGTTTCTGTGGCAACCACTCAACTCTCCCCTTGTAGCACAAAGCAACCATATATAATACAGCCAAGAATGACTACAAGTGTATTCCAATAAAGTTTTATTTACAAAACATGCTGGGACCAGCTTTGGTTGATGTTCTATAGCTTGCCAATCCCTGCCTTAGATAATTAAATAATCCTGGGTGGGCCTGTTAGATCATTGGGTCTTCTAAAGGACACAATAGCTGTTTTCAATATCCTCCTTTGGAATATTTTTTTCTTAGACCATGTATAGTCCATAAGACATTATCCAAGGTACTCATATCTCCTCACTTTTTATTTCCTCAATTGCTGAATTGGAAGAGTTTTTGAAATTCTTAAGTTATTATATGCATACCATGGCTTAGTACTCAAAATATATTTATTCCTTACATCTTAATTTCATTCTTATTCTCAGTCAAAAATGTAGAAGATGATCTCACACTATCTCACAAAATCTGTTCATGAAAATAAGGGTCCCTACTTAAGCTGGAAGAAGAGACCAGCTGGTTTAACAGGAGGCTCAGGGAATAAAGAGCAACTGACTCACTTTTTTTTCTCTTAACCTCACACAAATCCTGCCTGTGATGTTCAATTTGGTGTGTGTGTGGGGGGGGGGCTTTTTTGGTGCAGACAAGACAAACATGCAGTCAGCAATGGCTTTGTCTTATCTTCCAAATATGACTAAATGTATAAGTACAGCTTTGAACACTGAAGAAGCTCAGTGTGATTCCAACAGGTCACCAAGTCCACCAGTCCTCTTTATTTCCACAACTCTTTGTGCAGGACAATAGTTCCACCAGAAAAGCAATGCCCTACATGGAGTTTTTTGGAATCAGACTGAGACCTGGAAAACCGTGCATAGAAGGATTAGTACAAGGTGCTGTTGGGAGATACACCTGGAGGGAAGGAAGGAAGGAGCACTGGGCAGAGGGAAGCTGACTCTCCAGCCATTACAAGAGAGGGCTCATCTGACTCCGTCGGGGCAGTCTGGGGCTAGAATGGCCTTCTGACTCATCCCATTTGCGACAACAGGGCCAGGCCCCTGTGCCCCTGCGTTAGTCATTCGTGGTCGTGAACACCCCTAGGAGAGGATGTAATCTTGGGAGAGGCAGTTCCTATCTGCTAAGGGAAATTCCAGTGAGGAAGGAAGCTGTGAGCCATCCGTCTCCATTGTTCCCAGCACCTGGGGAATGGGTGCTTTTCGTTTCTGAAGAGGATCCAATCTATCTGGTCAGTGTGAACAGGGTTTCACATTTGCTGTACTGTGATTCAACCAGGAAGCTAAAAAGAGAATACACTTATCTTCAACAATTACTGATGTTGATTACTGCTTTATCTGATCATGCTCATGCCAGGGTCTATTATCTGAGTCTTAGTGGCATAAAACAATAAATAGTTATTATCGCACAGCTTCCATTAGTCAGCAATCCAGACACAGCTCAATCTGAGTGCTTGTGATTCAGGATCTTCCGTGATACTTCAGTCAATGTTTTGACCAGGGCTGTTGCAGAATCCACTGGAGGATTATCTACTTATAGGCACTTACATGAATACTGGGAAGAGGCCTCAGTGCCTCATTGGCTACTGTTGGTGGAAGCAGTTGCTTGCTACATGAATCTATCCATTGCTATGTGGATATATCCACTTTGCTATCCCCAGAGCTTGGATCTGAGGGGCAGAAGAAGGGAGAATGGGGAAGAGAGGGAGAAATCAAAACAGAAGCCAGAGAATTTTTATTGCCTAAACACATGAGTGATGTCTTATTACTTCTGCTGTATTCTACACATCTGAACTGAGCTAATAGGTCTAGCTCATACTCTACGTGACAAGATTTGATGCCAGTAGTTGAGGATCTCACATGCTGCCCTCTTCATAGGGAATTAAAAATATTTTAAAGGGACTTTTGACTATCTCAAAACACAATTACTCAAATATACCTATAGGAATTTAATGAAAACCCCTGTCAAACATACTGGACTAATATTAGAATTATATCCAACTTGTAGGCATTCACTGACTTAAAAACAGATGGTCACTCATCTGAGATTAGCACAGGAACTGAAATCAAGTGTTGAGAAATTTGACATTGCTTGACATGTGTGGGGAGCAACCGAGACTAGGCTAAATTACTGGAACTGCTAAGACTAATTCTATGCATCTGATCTCCCACCATATGGCGCTGAGAGGGAATAAACCACTTCCACACAGTTGCTTCACCAATTCGACTAACAAGCTGCAGGAGCTGATCCTGCCCCTGATTGGAGGAGAGCAGTGTGCTCAGCCTGTGGGGAGAGAACGCCAGCAGAGTTGGGATTGGTGGAAGAGGACTATAAAGGAGGAGAGAGACAACATGCAAGAGGAACATCTGAGCAACCCCTGAGAGAGCCGGCTGGCGGTGTGCTGCCCCTCCGCGGAGGCGGGGGGTGGGGGCAGCGAACCCGGGAAGGGCCGGGGAAAGAGAACAGCCCAGGGCTCGGTGTCGTTCCTCTGCGAGTGGGGGAGCGACAGACATGTAAGTGTTTGATCAATGGATTTATATAGGCATAGAACACAAATATTGATCCATAAGGGATTTAGGAGGAAAATTTCCCTTTACCACAGAATCTGAGAAGCTCTGTTAGGATGATTTAACCCTCTTGCCAGATATGTCACTCCTGATCAGAGAAGTAGGCTTAGAATATCAAAGAGAACTAGACTTCTGTCTGATATTTCCTAACAAGATTTGGAAGTCATCTAACTCACTTGGATTTGATTCCCAGTCTGCAAGGTAGTACATGAGTTAGAAGGTTCAATTGCAGCTGGCATTTAGCCAAGCAGTTGAGACACTAGTTAAGCTGTCCACATCCCACCTGGGTCTTATATCTGACTCCAGCTCCTGAATACAGCTTCCTATTATTGCTGACCCTGGAGTGAAGGTCTCCTACACTGAACATCTGGACTAGGTTCTCTGCTCTAGGCTTCAGCCTGATCCAGTCACAGCTGTTGTAGGCATCTGAGGAATGAACCAGCAGATGGGAGCATTTCTCTTTCTCTCTATCTGCCTCTCCTCTCTCTCTCTTTCTCTCTCTCTGCCTCTCCTCTTTCTCTTTCTCTCTATCTGCCTCTCCTCTCTCTCTCTCTCTCTCTCTCTCTCTGTGTGTGTAACTCTGACTTTCAAATAAAAATAAATAAATCTTTTAAAAAAAGAATCTCATTCTATTATTAAATAGCCTAACGTACTGGTAAATTTTTTTCCTTTTATTTCTGCCCCTAGAGTCCATGCGAGTTCATATACTTCTATGAAGTCTCTCTCCCTTGTCTCAGCCCCTTAAATGGCTCTGGAAACAATTCAGTAGAGTCTATACTGAACAACAGAGCCGATAGAATCAGTGATCTTTACAACAATAACATTAATAGCTCTTTTCTTTTCTCTCAGAAACAGTTTTAAGGAAAGGACTATATCCTTTAAAATACTTTATTTAAAAATATTTCTACATTTTGTAATGCTTCATAAATTTTTAAATTAGCTGTCTTAGGAAACTTCAGAATTGATTAAATTATATTTGGTGGTGGTACAAGAGCTCGTTTTTCATTTTGCACCTATTCTTCCCTCTCACAGGAAATGAAGATTCCTCTGGGAAGTACAATGAACTAATCTGGTACTGTACGCTGTAGGTTTCATATAAAATACTGTCATTTGCATTTGATCCAAGTAAGTTTGCAGAATTCCCTATTGTTTCTGTGCTATTGACTTTATAGTATATAAAATATAGTACATTTCCTAAACATGTCCTAGCAAAGATTCCCAAATAGTTGATACAAATAATATGCTCTGGTTCAGTGTACTTAGATGTACACTTTTAAGCTTAGCACAGATTCGTTCATAGTAAGTACCAGTAGCATAATCTTGGGAAGTTTTAAAGTAATAATTATAATAACAATTGCTTTGACCATCCATTGATAACTTAGTAGATACCTAGTTCCGGCCAGGAACTTCCTGTCTATGATTTAATCCTGAAAAATAAATTAATATCTCTGAAGTGGGTACTGATATCCTCATTTTGCAGAGAAGGGACTTGAGGCTTTAAAAGATAAATTAATTTGGCCAAGATGAGGTAATTAACTAATTGCTGGAGATAATATTTTAATCCCATCATGGTTGACTCTAGGAAGGAGTCCTATTTTGAGCTTTAGCTATGCCCACCCTGGAGTTCAGGCCTGCTGGTCAAGTCTGCAGGAGCATCCAGAGACGACCCAAGAAGTTTGGTGCAAGAACAGGAGGCCGGTGTCAGGTGTCAGGATTTTAGACAACTACCTGTCAAAACAGGAACTCTCATCCATTCTCTTAAAACCTGTGTAACAATATTATGCAAAAGTTATCATTTACCCAAGGCATTGAGAACATGCAGGAGTCTGTGCAACAAGCTAGTAGAGTACTTTCTCTATGTGAGATACAATTAAAGCATTAAAGCATGCCACTGATTTAACTTTGAGATGAGCTCAGGGAGAACAGCATGTGGGGAAGAGAAGAAATCAGAGAAACTTCAGCACATCAGCATGCTGGCCTTGATGGGCTGTGAGCTGGAATCTCAAGGAAACAGGGAGCAATAATGCGGATTATTATGCAGCAGCAGAAAATATTAACCTCTACTCGCTGCTGTCAATGTTTGTGAAATTCCTTCTGAAGACCCCCAGAAATATTTGTGTGGAACTTGGAGAAGTTGGTAAAAGTTAAATAAGTGTACATTTTGTTAGTATCTAGAATCTTACTCATAGAATAATGGATTCCATGTATATTAATGCCTTCTGAGTTTGTATTAGATTTTATTTTTATAAACTATATTTTGGTTCTCATTGAATAACATTGGCTGCATTAGTCATGCAAGACTTTACTTGTATGATTAGACATGAAGTTGGTTATGGCTGTTTCAACTTAATAGAAATGATTACCTGACCTCTGAGGTAGACATTTACATTGGCATCTCTTAAATAAACGCAGTTGATTTTAGTCAGTTGTTCCAGTTTGTGAAGGGCGTTTTGACTCATTAGTCTATCAGAAAATATCTCAACTTTCTTTCTTGGCTTTTCTAATTTACAAATATGATGGATACACTCATTAAACTTTATATTCTTTATTGATATAAAGAATAAAGCCTCAGCTTGAAGCCAAATCTAGTCAAGCCCAGACAACATCAGCTAAACTCCAACCACCCATAGATTAGTGAGCAAGAAAAATAAATATTTTTCTCACACATAGACAAATTTCAATAGCAAAGATCAATGTCAGAGACCTGTCACAGCCTTAGGAAGTTTCACTCTGTTGTCCTTGAGTCGCTTACCAGTAAACTGTGATTGTTCAACCCATAGTTCGTGTAACTGTAGTATCACCTGACTCAGATTTCGCTAAATCTCTCATAAGTATATTGTGCATAGCTTTTTCAAATGCTTTGCAGAAACTGAGGTGCATTGTCTTTAGACAGAGAGGTATTTTCTCTAATAACTTCATTTTCATTTGTTTGAAATGACTCATTTTTCAGCCCAATTTCAATAGTAGCATGCATAGTGTTTATAGTTCCAATTTCAAAATAAAATATTGAATTTTTCTTTGGTAGCATGCATACAGTTTTTATGGAAGACACACATTAGAAATAGTGGGGGTAACACACTTAAGGAATTTTCAGTCTAAACGAGAAATTGGCAAGGCATGGAAAAGAAAGAAATCCCATAATTTCCAGCAAAATGGATGGAACTAGAGAACATCATGTTGAGGAAAGAAAGACAAATACAGAGGAAGACAAATACTGCATCACGTAATTCTGATTTATAAAGGCCGGGAGAAGTGAGGGGTCAGATGGAGTTTGGACAACATCTACCTAATCAAATTTAGATTAAAGGAATAAATTTCTAGTGTACACAGCACAGTGGGGTGACTACAGTTTACAACAACCTAGTAGATAGTATATGAACAAAGCTTCCAATCATAAAGGAATGTCAAAAAAAGGGAAAATGTTAATTATCCTGTTTTGATCACTGCACATTACAAATGTGTTGAAATATCACACTATAATTCATAAATATGCATAAATATTATTACATTTTTAACGATAAATCAGCAAGGGCAAAAATGCATAGAACATCAGACTGAAGGCCTTAGACCCTGTGCTTTGAAAGTTAAGATTATAAATGGACTCTTTTCTGCATAAATCGTCAGAGGCAGATTTCTCAGAGCTATAGCTAAACTATGTGTGTTAGTTTGAGTTCCTTCAGAAGTAGCCTCTGAATAAAGGACTCAGTTTTAAGTAGTTTATGTGAGAGGTGTAGGAAGCCAGAAGAGCAGTAGAGAAGTGAGATGGGGGAAGAATGAATCACCAAGGATAGATATTAAGAAGATGGGCAACTTATATCCGTCTGGAAAGCCCCATGAAGCAGCGTTTAGAAAGCATGTAAGACTGATTCTCTCCAAAGGATGAGGAAACTGAAGTTTTTATTCATTATTCTTGACATTCATAGGTTGAGGTTTCTCCTGGGGAACATATTTTAATCCTGTGGCACTTTCTGCCTGCCTGTGCAATGTCAGAATCAGCTTTGTTGGACAGAGAAAGCTCTCTGGCAAAGAGCGGCAAGAGCTGACAGATGTTGAGCCAGTGAGTGCGCAGTGGAGAGAATACAGCAGACCTCTACACACAGTGTGTGAGATTAGGTGCATGTCTGTGTGTGTATGCACACACAAATGAAGACATACAAGGAGGGAGAACACCTTCCAAGCTGGGAGAATGACAATTTATCAAGAGCAAAGAGTACATGAAGAAATCCAAGAGAAATTAGGTGTCAAGGATGCATTAAAATCTACAGTTCTAGTTAGTGAAATTAATCTTACAGTTCCCTATTCTTACAATGGGAATGGGTATTACAGACCTCGTGGAAGTAAAATGCTGGCTGTTTCTAATTAAAATGAAACCACGAAGTTAGAACTGATGAATCATGCCAGATTTTCTCATCTATACCATAATCCTTTCTAGAATTCTGTCAAGGTGGCAAGTGAACAATGCTAAGCTCATTGGCAGATATTTTGTTTTTTCTTGAACTCATCTGGAAAGACAAAAGTATGCCAGGTAGATAAGGCAACCTCATATCCACTTAAATATGGATTTTTAATGCCCTGTGGAACTCACACCTGCTTTCACTTAAGCCCCAGTCTAGTGTTAAAAATATAGAGCCTAGATCCAGCAAGCCATTTGCTATTTCATAACAATTGACAAGCATGACCCTCCTAAGACACTAAATCAGGGTTATAAGTTCTTTCCTGGAAAATACAAATTTTATTTTCTTAGCAAGTGAAACTCCATATGAGGGTACCTTTACATGAGGAAAAATGAAATTAAAAGATAAGTTTATTTTGGGGCAAAAGTTTTGAAATCCATGCCTACCTATTTTACTAATACTCATTTTCTATAAATCCTTGAAGACTCTTGCATAGATTTCAAGTAGTTTCTACCAAAACAAGCCTATCTTTTAATTCAGTTTTCCATGAACCTTTGTCATACCCTCATATCTTTCTGTAGGTACTTCCAAAAGATTTTTCAAAACTAGATTGCCTGCAGATGAGAGCCAGGATTTATAATCTCTTGATAAAACATAGATTTTAATTACATGAATGTTACTCTTGCAGGACTTTCATATTAAGCTTTTGGTTTAAAACGATGCAAAATGCATAGAAAATTGAGTGGTTCTTTGAGAGAATTGGATGTTGGAATGCAAGAAGATCAGAGTGCTGCTGGGATTCAGGGAGATGTTCAGTGGGAACGGATAAAAGTGATAATTCACCTACTGGCAATTTTAGAAGGTCTGCCATCATCTTTAGAAAAGAATATGATTTCTCTCATCCACAGGATGACACTGATAGAGTTGATTCTTCTCGCAGAAGCCATGTTTTCTCCTTCTACACACTACATTCAACTTGTCCTTGGCTCTTCTGAGATAACTCATCCCCGACATCATCTCTCCTCAAAGGGATTTCCAGCTCACCCAATATGGGCAGTAGGCTGGTTTTTCTTTTCTTCTTTTTATGTTTGATGGCTCAGATGGAGATCTCATTTTGTTACAATTATTACCCACCTCAAGCCCATCAAGGTAACCCTTTTAGCAGCTACCTATATTCTATTTTAATGAAGAATTCTGGCCTTAAAATAGGTTTTTCCTTTTAAAATAAAATAAAGGGATTATATAATATTAAATATATATTTAAAATATATTTATTTAAATATATTAAATATTTATAAGTAAATATGTTTATATTAAATTCAAAATATGGCATATTATTCTAGGATTATTATCTTTGTTGTTTTAACATTTGTAAGCATACTCAGCTTATGAAATTATTGTGTGTTAATTATGAGATGATTGGTCAAGGTATACTCACAAGCCCCAAATCTCAGAGACTTTACATGAAGTTGATCTCTTACACAGAGTCTGTTGCTGTTCTAGTGGCTTTTTCAGGAATCCCCTTTCCATGTGGTGATTTCAGATTTTCTACTACTTGCTTATACATTGTGGCAATGGCATCTGAAACATGTGCCTCTCCAGGGTCACCATGAAGAGAGCTGGGAAATACACTAGAGAGTCTTGCCTCAGTCCTCAAGTAACGTACATCCCAGACTCAATAGTCACATGGCCAAGCACAAGTCACATGGCCTTCTGCAAATGTAAACAGACTGGGTAATGTAATTTAACTATGTCCAGGAAGGCAAAACCAAGATACAAGGTAGTTTTTGCCAAAAATCTCTGTAAAAGACAATGAAGACAATGATGATAATTGGTGAATATTTTTTCTTACTGCAAAAAGTTGAAACTCTCTGTGAGCATTCCACATATTTGGGGAAAATTTATTGATGAAATTTAGGAACTATTGCACTAACTCGTTCTATGAAACCTGAACGTCATAGCCTAGAATTCCTGGTTCTTTATGCGCTAACCCTGCCAACATCTCCAAGCTTATCTGTTGATAACCTTGACATGAGTCATACCTTTCTGTTTATTTCATTGCAGTTCATGACCATGTGTCCTTTTGCCTGAAATTGTTTAAGCCTTGCCCTAAGTTTTTAAAGACTCTTACTTAGCATCACTCAATTGGTAGTGCACTCTTCAATACCTCCAAAAGCAATCCATGCACCACTTCCAACCATTTTTTGCAGACATTCGTGAATCCTCCAGTTGACCATGTGTTCTTTTGAGTAGAGAAATCTTTTTCTTCTCCTTAATTCTAGAATTCTGGTAAGGAGGACCTACGTACTTAGTAAACACAGAAGGAAAGATTGGTTCCATTGATTAAAACTCTCTTTGTTCCTATTTTTTTTAACTTTTTATTTAATGAATATAAATTTCCGAAGTATAGCTTATGGATTACAATGGCTTCCCCCCCACCACAACTTCCTTCCCACCCGCAACCCTCCCCTTTCTCTCTCCCTCCCCCCTTCCATTCACATCAAGATTCATTTTCAATTCTCTTTATATACAGAAGATCAGTTTAGCATATATTAAGTAAAGATTTCAACAGTTTGCACCCACATGGAAACATAAAGTGAAAAATACTGTTTGAGTACTAGTTATAGCATTAAATCACAATGTACAGCAGATTAAGGACAGAGATCCTACATGAGGAGTAACTGCACAGTGACTCCTGTTGTTGACTTAACAAATTGACACTCTTGTTTATGGCATCAGTAATCACCCTAGGCTCTTGTCATGAGTTGCCAAGGCTATGGAAGCCTTTTGAGTTCACTGACTCTGATCATATTTAGACAAGGTCATAGTCAAAGTGGAAGTTCTCTCCTCCCTTCAGAGAAAGGTACCTCCTTCTTTGATGACCTGTTCTTTCCACTGGGATCTCACTCACGGAGATCTTGCATTTAGTTTTTTTTTTTTTTTTTTTTTTTTGCCAGAGTGTTTTGGCTTTCCATGCCTGTAATACTCTCATGGGCTTTTCAGCCAGATCCACGTGCCTTAAGGGCTAATTCTGAGGCCAGAGTGCTGTTTAGGACATCTGCCATTCTATGGGCAAATTCTAAAGGGGCAAATACCGTATGTTCTCCCTGATCGGTGACAACTAATTGAGCACCAAAAAGGAAACCTGTTAAAGTGAAATGAACACTATGAGAAATGGCGACTTGATCAGCCCTTGCCCTGACTGTTGATGAACTACTTAATACATTATCCCTCTTAGTATTTTTTTGTTTATTTGTTCTACTTATTACTTTTGGTTGAATACTGTAATCAATACATAGTTATTCTTAAATGTTGAAACTAACTGAAAAGTGATCGCTGTTAAATATAAGAGTGGGAATAAGAGAGGGAACAGATGTGCAATTCGGGACATGCTCAAGCTGACTTACCTCAAATGGTAGAGTTAGAAACATACCAGGGGATTCCAATTCAATCCCATCAAGGTGGCATGTACCAATGCCATCTCACTAGTCCAGGTGATTAATTTCTGTTCACAATTGATCATAATGATAGGACTAAGAGCCAAAGGGAGCACATAAACAAGACTAGTGTCTGCAGATACTAGCTGATAGAATAAAAAGGGAGAGAATGATCCAACATGGGAAGCGAGATACACAGCTGACCCATAGAATGGCAGATGTCCTAAACAGCACTCTGGCCTCAGAATCAGCCCTTAAGGCATGCAGATCTTTGTTCCTATTTTAAATTAGATTTTTGAAAGGATCTCAAAGAAGGTTTTAACCTTACTAAGGCTACTGCTCTTTGGCTTGAGTAATCTTTAGAAATCTTTGATACACAGCTTTTATCTTAGTACCTCTTCACTACTGTTGTAACCCATTTGATTGCTAAAGCTCAGCCACTTAGCGTGAAGCCATACTTCTCTCACTGCAAAAGGATTTAGGAGAATAGTCCAATTTGCTCTTGATGGTCGTGTTTGTGCTTATCCTATGGTGTTTCACTGGAAAGGCTAATGGGGTTCTTATTTTGTCTAAACATAAAAAGCAATGGTTTTGGCATGATCAAGTAGCAGTTTTCAGCTTACTGTCTATGCAGTGAGAAGACAAGCTACATGAGGCTAAGAACCATGCTTGTGACATTTTACAAATGTTCACCAAGAATAATCACAGAGATGGAGGAGAGTGAAGAGCAATTGAAGTGTGGGGCTTTTTCTTGTAGCAGTTAAGAACCCTGTGTCCCATATTGAGTACCCATGTTTGATTCCTAGTTCCAGCTCCTGACTTCAGTTGTTTACTAATGCAGTTCCTGGGAGGCAGTGGTGAGGGCTTCAGTAATTGGTTTCTGCAACCCACATAGCAAACTTAGATGGGCTTGGGCATTGGCCTGTCCCCAGGTGTTGCAGGCATATGGGAAATGATCGATAGATGGCCTTCCCTCCTCTCCTCTCCCCTCCCCTCCTCTCCCCTCCCCTCCCCTCCCCTTACTCTCTCTCCCTCTCAAATTAATTTTTTTTGAAAAATGAAAGTGAGAAGGAAAACTCCTTTGAGAAACATTCATAGAACTCCATTCACCTATATTGCATACCTACTCCCTGCTAAACTACAACATGAACACTGTGGGATCTTCCCTCTCTGAACTCACAATCAAAGAAAGAGCTGTAGACACAAACAATAGGCACAGAGCAGCTTAATGAATGAAGCTAGAAAACAAGTGGCCCTCTAAGGAATGTGTGAACACACACAAAATCACTGACTCACCCTATCATGTTCTATAACAGTTACTGGAAAGTTTCTTTTCAAGACAATTTCGATAATGTCAAGTACCAAGCAAGACAACTTGAGATTTTTGGCATGATTTGTATTATTGGTTTCTTGGGCCTGGGACAGAATTGAAAAAGCAATGTCTATAAACAGAATGAATAATACATAACCATAATATGTTCTCTGTTTATTTTTACATCAGATGTTTGGAATGTTGGCAGTATTAAGAAACTCATTTAATTTTGATTCCCTTTTGAACCTGTAATGTTATAATACAAACCCCCTAAATGAATCATATTCCTAGTGTTAAAAATTGGATGCTGGTGCCATAAACATATCAAGGTTGTGTTTTTGACAAGTGCCTTTTAATTAACAGAATCTTTGAAGCTTGTTGGCAATTGTTTTGTTCTGTGAAAAGTCCGATAATGATAATACTGGAAATGTAACCATTTGAAACTGGCCACCTAGAGTAGTTCTTAAAGCTTTTCATCTTCAGATTGATTTGCACATCTCAAACAATTATGGAGGTTGGAAGATATTATTATACCCATTTTGCAGATGAGGAAATTGAAACTGGGAGCCTTGGAGACTTGCCTAAGCAGGTGAAAATGACTCCTACACCAAAGACTCTTGAAGACGCCCCCACTCACTAGTAATTTTAGTGGTTCATTTCCCTTAACATAGACTTTCTTAACTTTGGCACTATTGACTAATTGAAATAAGATAATTCTTTTGTTGTGAGGGTCTTTCCTGTGCATTGTAGGACATTTAGTAACATCCTTGGTCTCTACCCACCAGGTGACTGCATCCTTTTTTTAATTTAATAAATGTAAATTTACAAAGTACAACTTTTGCATTGTTGTGGCTTTTTCCCCTATAACCTCCTTCCCACCCACAGCCATCCCATCTCCCACTCCCTCTCCCATCCCACTCTTCATCAAGATTCATTTTCAATTATCTTTATATACAGAAGATCAACTTAGTATATACTAAGCAAAGATTTCAACAGGCTGTACCCACACAACCACACAAGATATATAGAGTACTGTTCGGCTAGTAGTTTTACCATTAATTCTCATAGTAAAACACATTAAGGACAGAGATCCTACGTGGGGAGCAGGTGCACAGTGACTCCCGTTGTTGATTTAAAATTGACACTCTTGTTTATGACGTCAGTAACCACCCGAGGCTCTTGTCATGAGCTGTCAAGGCTATGGAAGCCTCTTGAGTTCACCAACTCTGAACTTATTTAGTCAAGGCCATATCACAGTGGAAGTTCCTTCCTCCCTTCAGAGAAAGGTGCCTCCTTCTTTGATGGCCCGTTCTTTCTGCTGGGATCTCATTCACCGAGATCTTTCATTCAGGTTGTTTTTGCCACAGTGTCTTGGCTTTCCATGCCTGCGAGACTCTCATGGGCCTTATAGCCAGATCCTAATTACCCAAGGGTTGATCCTGAGGCTGCAGTGCAGTTTAGGGCATTTGCCATTCTATGAGTCTGCTGTGTATCCTGCTTGCCCCGCAGGATCATTCTCTCCCTTTTAATTCTATCCTTCATTATTTGCAGACACTGGTCTTAATTGTAAAATCTCTTTGACACTTACCCTATCTTTTTGATCAATTAAGTACTTAAACTGATCACTTTAACAAGTGAGATGACATTGGTACACGCCTCCTTGATAAGATTGAATTGGGATCCCCTGGCACATTTCTAACTCTACCATTGGAGGTAAGTCTGAGTGAGCATGTGTCAAACTGTACATCTCCTCCCTCTCTTATTCCCACTCTTATATTTAACAGAGATCACTTTTCAGTTAATTTTAAATGCCTAAGAATAATTGTGTATTAATTACGGAGTTCAGCCAATGGTATTAACTAGAACAAAAAACCAAAAAAATACTAAAAGGAATAAAATAGTAAGTTGTTCCTCAGCAGTCAGGACAAGGGCTGATCAAGTCACCAATTCTCATAGTGTCCATTTCACTTCAGCAGGTTTCCTTTTTGGTGCTCAGTTGTCATAAATCAGGGAGAACATATGATATTTGTCCCTTTTGGACGGCTTATTTCACTCAGCATGATATTTTCCACATTTCTCCATTTTGTTGCAAATGACCAGATTTCATTGTTTTTACTTCTGTATAATATTCTATAGAGTACATATCCCATAATTTCTTTATCCAGTGAGTGCATCCTTAACAACTAAAAATGTCTCCAGACATTGCCCAATAGCACCTGAAGGACAAAGGCACCCCCGGTTGAGAACCACTACCATAAAAGAATTAGGCTCCATGGCAAATGGATTCTGCTCTTGATGTGGCTTACTCTGTACTGACTCCATGCTAACAGGGAGCTCAGTTTCTTTGGCAAATTGTGACATGATAAAGTGAATTTGCCTTTCACGATAGTCTGATGACAGGATCAACTAGAAGTTTCCATTTTAGTGATTGTACAATGAGAGGACAGCTGTATGAAGACAGGGGCAGTATCTGTTTCCCTCGATAAATTTTTGTTCAGTGAACAAAAAGTGGGTGGCTGATGCCATACATAGACCTAACACAGTACAAACTTTATATACATTATGTAATTTCATTCTCCAATCATCTGTTTATTAAGTATATATCCTTTAAGATATCTATCTATCTATCTATCTTGAAAGGCAGAGTTAGAGAGAGAGAGAGAGAGGTCTTCTATCCTTTGGTTCACTCCCCAGATGGCTGTAGTGACTGGAGCTGCACCTATCCGAAGCCAGGAGCCAGGAGCTTCTTCCAGGTCCCCTGAATGGGTGCTGGGTCTCAAGGAATTGGGCCATCTTCTACTGCTTTCCCAGGCCAAAGCAGAGAGCTAGATTGGAAGTGGAGTAACCAGGACTCGAACCTGCGCCCATATGGGATGGCGGCACTGCAGGAGGTGACTTTACCAGCTACTCCACAGCACCGGCCCCCTGTTTATTAACTATAAAGGAACATTTCTAAAATGCAGAGCATAGAAGATTTTTAGTGCTGTGAGACTACTTTGTATAGTAACCTCAGGGAGGATATCTTATTCGTGGATGAATGTCACAATACAAACTATGCATTACTCTTATGGGGTTGCTGATCATGGAAGTAGTTGTCCATGTGTGGAGGCAGGGAGCATCTTTATATATTTCTCTAGGTTTTGCTGTAAGCCTAAAACCACTTCAAAAATGAGGTCTTAAAATATAAATTTTCTGGGGCTGACGCTGTGGCATAGAGTGTAAAACCACCACCTGCAGTTCTGACATCCCATATGGGCACTGGTTCGAGACCTGGCTGCTCTCTTCTCTGTATAACTCTGACTTTCAAATAAATAAATAAATATTTTAAAAAATATTTAAAAAGCATTACCATACTACCCTGTTATCAATCTTCCAATAGCTAGACAATGCTAGGCTGGCAATCTCAAGCTAATTTATTTTCCTAAATCGGAAGTCTGTCCTCCCTTGGGTTAATCTATTTAACACTTTGTCTACCTGGTATACCTGGACTGGTGTTGGACTTAGGGAAAGTTGAAGACTAGTCTTAAAAAGAGAAAACAAAGTGTACTTATGAGTCTGTGAGTGTTGGAATTGCTTGTGTCATGCACATACCCTCCTGGAGTTGCCAATGAAGAGTTACTGGGATGCCAGCTTCCAGAATGTCCATGGATATGACTTAGTGTTTCCAAGAGACCATTTTCTTTCTATGCTAGACTGGAGCTTCAGTTCCAGGGATTAAACATGATGAATAATCCATTGCTAGAAGTCAACCTGGAGTCAGATGGCAAAGGGGAATCATGGCTTGTGGATGCCCAGCTCAGCTTCAAAACAGAGCATGGCAAGACAGATTTCCGGCTGAGAGACTGTTGCCTATTTTGCAGTTTCTTATACATTCTTCTGGAGTATGTGAGTATTTTCTTGTTTATTTAAAGTTTATTTTTGTTAGCTTTTATTAGTTTGAGAGCCAGAAACAGAGAGAGAGAGAGAAAGAGAGAGAGAGAGAGAGGTGTGTTCCCATCTGCTAGTTCACTCTCCAAATGCTCACCATGGCTCCAGGGCCATGGTGGAACCCAGGAGCTGAGAACTCAATCAAGGTCTCCTGCGTGGGTAGCAGTAACTCAGTCACAGTCATTGCCACAGCCTCACAGGATTTGCATTAGCAGAAAGTACAATCTGGAGAGGAATGGAGATTTGCTCCTTGCTTTTTTGTGTTAGTTTGGAAATCTTTCTATATTTTTGACATATTTTATGTACTCCATTTATATAATTTTTGACACATTCAATTGACTTCCTTTCTTTGTTGAGTTTATTTACTATAAGAATAATCAGCTCTGTAATGCTGGCATCCCATATGGGCGCCAGTTTGAGTCTCAGCTGTTCATCTTCCAATCCAGCTTCCTGCTAATGTGCCTGGGAAAGTAGCGGAGGATGGTCCAAGTCTTTGGGTCTCCATGTAGGGGACCCAAAAAAAGCTCATGACTCCTGGCTGATGGCTTTGGATTGACTCAGCTCTTGCTGTTGTGGCCATTTGGGGAGTGAACCAGCAGATGGAAGACCTCTTTCTCTCTGTCTCTACCACTCACTGTAACTTTGTCTTTCAAATAAATAAAATTAATCTTTTAAAAGAAGTGAAAGTATATCTAAGAAAAATTTAGAGTAGTTTGGTGGAACTAAAGGTAGTGATTTAAATTCTCCTAGATACTTTTAAATGAACCTTCAAATAGATTATAGTACTTTTTTACCCATAATGTTTAAATTTATATTTTCCCAAGGCCACAAGATTGTATATATTTAAAAATAGACTAAAAAAGTTTTCTCTATCTTTACTCATTTCTTATTTTATTGTATATTTTAAAATTACTTATAAAGTTCAACATTATTTAATTTATTATATTTTGTGTTTATCTATTTAAGTACTTGCATTTTCTACTGACAGGATGATTTTCTTATTAATTTATAATACTTTCTTACATACTGAGGGAATTAGCCTTCTGTAATATGCATTAAGATTCATGTTCTTTACTTTTCTTTTGACTTTGTTCCTCAGATATAGAAATTTCTTTTATGTAAAATTTATATAAATTGCCACCATATATTACAAGTGACCAATGCTGTCTCTTACAACTTTATTTTAATTTATTTATTTTTATTTATTTGACAGATAGAGTTAGACAGTGAGAGACAGACAGAGAGAAAGGTCTTCCTTCTGTCGGTTCACCCCCCAAATGGCCGCCACTGCTGGAAATGTGCCAATCCAAAGCCAGGAGCAGGTGCTTCTTCCTGGTCTCCCATGGGGTGCAGGGCCCAAGCACCTGGGCCATCCTCCACTGCCTTCCCAGGCCACAGCAGAGAGCTGGACTGGAAGAGGAGCAGCTGGGACAAGAACTTGGGGCCCATATGGGATTCTGGCGCCGCAGGCGGAGGATTAACCAAGTGAGCCACAGCGCCGGCCTCTTACAACTTTATTTTAAATATGTTAAAAATGAACTTAACATGCAATTATGTTATGATGAAAAATAAGGAAGAGATTCAAATTTAACAGTTTCCCTAGTCCTTCATATTAAATAATACTTTATTGATGTCAAAAGCTGGCTTTCACATGTATTCAATTCCCATGGGCAAGTTGCATAATTTTGAACACTATTATGTTCTATTGATCAGAACATGCTAGAATGCCAGAATGTCATCTTTAAAAAAATGAGTTAGTTGTTGGGGCTGTTCATTTCCATTGATTTGAGTCCAAAAGCAAATGGGAGGTTTTAGGACATAAGTAGAGTCTTCTCTGATAAATTTTTCAGATGTGATCTTTTTGATTGTAACCTCTATAGAAATTTATTAATTTTTCTTGGGTGTCTTTCACTTCCCGCTTAGTAGTTTTCTCTTTGTTTATAACATCATCTCTGTCTAGCTGAGATATTGGATGGTTTGTACTCTCATTTGTCTCCTTAATTTTTTTTCCTTAGTCTTTGAAATACTGTTCCTTACAGGGTGCTGTTCAAAACAGCAGTGAACATTTCAGACTGTCTTTGCAGTAATATTGTAGAGGACAAAGATCAGACCCATTTTTTACAAGTAATAGAATTCAGATGCATCAAGGGGTGTGTTGAAATAACCAGGGGGTATGGCTAGAGAATGATTGACATGGGGCCAGGTGAGAGGAAGTGTCAGTCAACGGCTGTCTGAGGAAGGCGCACCTGAGGTCTGAGGACTATGGAGAGAGTGGTCATGTTCCTGTTCTTCAGCAGGATGTCCAGGGCTGTGTTTACCACACACTGAGGCTTGGCAGATAGTCATTGAATGGCTGAATCAATCAGTAATGGCCAGAGGTTCTGGCCTTGGACGTGGGAAGCACTTTAGTTTATGCTGTCTTTAAACTTCTATTAGGAGGAACTGTTTAGACAAGTTAACTGGTAGACTTTTACTTTGGGGAAGAAAGAGATTTTCCTTCAGTTTTTATTCATTACTTATTGCAAAAGTGATTTTGCAATGACTGATTTCAACATTTCTCCCTGGGCTTTTAAACCACCCTGGCCCTCAGCAAGCCCCAGCATGTTTCCAAAATCAGGGTTTTCCCTTCAAGTCCGACCTCCCAAACTGCCATGAGAGAGCTTTGCAAATCCACACCTGTGTGGGGCATAGACTAGAAGCAAGGAAGAAGTGGAAACAGCCTAGCGGACCCAGGGGTTGTGTTTTCAGAATTTAGCCTCTCCCCAAACAATTCCTATGCATCAAAAAGCTCATGTTCAGACATGATCTCCAAGCATAGATTTGCAATGGATTCTACATGAGCTCCGTCTTGTGCTTCTTCAAAATTATTCCCACTGTGTAATCTTCCAAGAAAAGAAATTCAAACTTCTGTAAGAAACTTCTTTTTCTTCCTTTTAATTGGTTGCTTAAGTAACAAAATATAAAATAAAAAAACCCAGATTAGATAAAATGGTGAATGTTTCAGCCCTCTGCTAGTTTTAATGACTTTTTTTCCTTTAGCTTGTTTTTAAGATTGAAGGCTGTTAAGGTTTTTTTTCTTTTTTTACAATTGCTTCTTTTTATGATTATTGATCTCTTTTAGCATTATAATTTTAAATACTTGATAAATTTCCTTCTTTGATCTGGCCTACTTGTCACTCAGCAGTCTTTAAAACTCTGGGGCCTTTCTTTCATTCTTGACATTTGCTATTGTCCGCCAGTCTGAATACTTCGCCCGCTATTCTCAAAAGCGTCCCAGAAACACTAAGAGAGTATGCTGCAGTATCAAGTGCCATGGCTTCAGGCTCTGCCGCAGCTGCCCACTTTCTAAAAGCTCCCTTTATTCCTCGCAACTGCACTTATCCAATTCAGACTAACAAATGTCAGCTCTTTTCCCTCTGCCTTTCATGCAAACCACACACACGCGCACACACACAAACCCTTGAAAGTGTAATAAATCCCTCCCTCTGCACAGTGTACATTAATACACCTTGTAATTGCCTTTCCTTGTTGGTTTTAGTCCTTTACCCAATTTTTTTTTCATTCCTTTTGTACTCTGGCTTCCTCAGCTTTAGTATTCCCAGCTTTGAAATCCAAGTTGTAAATGCAGAAAACATGTCTACCCATTTAGGACAAACTGAATAACTTCAATTGTAGAGGTTATAGCACTGTGTCTGGTGGTACTGCTCGTTAAAAGCACTTATCTGTTGGTTTATGAGAAAGTAGCTGTTCTTATATTCAACACTAATCATCTATGAGTTTCAGAGCAGGCTTCAGTGCTTGGTGGAAGTAAGCAGTATAATAGTATGCCATAGTGTATGTGTGTAGGAGTGTGTGTGTGTATTTATACACACACACAAATATATATAATATAGTATATGTATAGTACTACAAGTTTCCTTCACAAAATTCATCGAAAATGGAATTCAAAGAGGAGTTTATTTTGGTGCAAAAAATTAAAATCCATGCACACAAGCAGTCTTCAAAAATTTAAAGTTTGTAGACTCAAAAGGCTTCCACAGCCTTGGCAGCTCATGTCATGTCTACTCCTCTTGCCAGGTTTTTTTTTTTAAAGATTTATTTATTATGTGAATGGCAGAATTACAGAGAGGCAGAGGCAGAGAGAGAGCTCTTCCAACTGCCAGTTCATTTCACAAATGGCTGCAATGGCCAGAGCTAGGCCAATGCAAAGCCAGGAGCCAGGAGCCAGGAGCTTCATCTGGGTCTCCCATATTGGGGCAGGGACTTGGGGCCATCCTCCACTGCTTTCTCAGGCATATTAGCAGGGAGCTGGATCAGAAGTGGAGCAGCCGAGACTCAAACCAGCACCCATGTGGGATGCTGGCACTGCAGGCGGCAGCTTTACCCACTAGCCGCAGCACCAGCCTCTCCTCTTGCCAGTTTTGAATAACATTTATTAGGAATAGCCATATTTTTGCTGTATAGAATTAACACTGGATGCGTGTGTCCTTGGAGAAGATCATTTAAAACAAATGTATAGATTATTCTGTCTCTGCTGAGTCAAGTATATGATCTAAAAGAGTTCTTTACTTCACTGCAGGCTATTTAGCAGGAATCAAGACTTTCCTTACAAGGAAACTGGAGTTTTTCTGTTGCTATAGACATTGTCCTATAAAATAGTTCAAATTACCACAGAAATCTTACAGAGTGATAGGCACCAACACTCCCTTAGGAATATAAATGGATCTTTTCTCCAGATCTCAAGGATTTTAGGAGCCAGATGGGACTTCAGAGACATGTTTGGAAGGGAATCCGTTAAGGTCCTTTTTGAGCCAATATTCCATGAGCCAATCCTTTGCTGCTCAAAGAATACTCCACAAACATGGATCATTGACATCACTGGATCCACAAGAGAGCTGGTTAGAGATGCTGCATCTCTGGCCATACCCCACCTGCTGCATCAGGACTTGCATTGTAACCAGGTCTCAAAGTGATTCAGGTGCACAGGAGAGTTGAGACGCCTTGATCCACCCTAATTCCTTCATTTTTCTCAACAGTAAGCCAATGCTCAAAAAAAAAAAAAAAATGAAATTAGCTTGCCCAAAGTCACTAGTTGAATTTGTACTTAGGAGAATTAGCACCATACTACATAAATTAAGCTTTCCATTCTGAATAAAACTTTCTTTTATTCAAGCATCTAATTCCTTCATTGAAATTCTGGGTTGGGCCAATGCCCAGCCTGGGCCAGCCATCTCCATACAACTGCAGGACTTTCTTCACTGGTGATGATCTATGTGTGCTTGGTAAATTAGGCTCCTGTGCTATTTAATGCCTGAAATGGGGACAGTGGACTTGGAGAGCTGGAAGCTAGCAGCTGGGGAAGAATGAGGTCTCTGTCTCTAGGACATGTTAACCACTCAACTTTAACATGGAACAAGAAGGAAGCTCTGCGGCTTTTGTTTGGATAATCTCACATGCTGCAAGTATCTCAGGCCTTGTTCTGGGAAAGTAAGTTGCATCTGTCATAGTTTCCAAAAAAGTAGCACTAGAAAAACCCCTAGGTTGTTGACTATAAGCTGGAAAAAAGTGCAAGAAAATTGTTGCAGTCATGTATAAGGCTAACAGCTTTTTTGAAAACGTACAAAGAAACTGGTAACTTGCTGTTCTTCAGCAAATGTCATGTCCTTGTTCTTGTGTTTGTTCTGAGGATTTTCTTCATAAAAAAATGAGTGGTTTGCTATGACTTCTGACTCACCTGGCTGGGAATGAATAAAGCATCAAACTGTGTTACTTTAAAAAATATATTGCAAAATATTTCAGAGAGAATCATAAGCGAGACCTGGCTCGTCCCCATGTGGTTGTGTTGATAAGTGGTCCCTGTTTCCCCAGCTGTTCATTGCTGCCTATTTCCATGTATCTCTGCAATATGATTTTGCAAAACCTCCTATCAGGAGTTGAAGTCTACTTCTATAGCTGTTGGAGAATTTTATCTTTTACTGGGTAAATATAAAGGCAGTATTGGAAGGCATATTGGAAGGCATATTATGCCAGTTCAAAACACAGGTTCAAAAGGTTTTATATACTCCCCTTCTCTTTCAGACAACCTATGACACATGAATGAGCCTACACTAGCCTGCTGGATACTGAGAGGCCCCAGGCATTGGAGGGAAGCCCTGAACCATTCTCCCTGTCCCAGCTGAAACTAGCACAAGTCAGCCTTCCAGCAGGTACACACCTTAACTGTAGGCTTGACAGTAAGCCCAGTCAAGATCAACCAATCCCAGTCCATTTTGTACAGTCCACTTGCAGGCATGCGAAAATATGTAGTAAATGATGGTAAAGAAATGCAGTTGGTGGGCAATTTGTTACAATATTGTCATGACAATAGATAATTGCTGTACCAATGTTATATTTTTAACACTTTCAATGTTACTTAACATTTCTAAAGGGAAAATAATTTCTTGGGCCATGATTAGATTAAAGTTTGGGGGATCAGAGTCTATTAGTCTTCCATAGCCTTGGAAACTCATGACTGGAGCATAGGGAGATTACTGATGCCATAGACAGGAGTGTCAATTGGTAAAGTCAACAAGAGGAGTCACTGTGCACTTACTCCTCATGTAGGATCTCTGTCCTTTTTGTTTCTATGGGGGTGCAAACTGTTGAAATCTTTACTTAATGCATACTAAACTGATCCTCTGTAAAAGAAAAAAAAAAGAAATTATCAATTCCCAACTTGACTCTCACTGGGATTAAACATGACAATAGGTCTGATCTGATTTCATCATCATTTAAAAAAAATCATCTATTATTTTTCACTTTATGTTTCTGTGTGGGAGCAAACTGTTGAAATCCTTACTTAATGTATACTAAGCTGATCTTCTGTATATTAAGATAATCGAAAATGAATCTTGATGTGAATGGAAGGGGAGAGGGAGTGGGAAAGGGGAGGGTTGTCGGTGGGAGGGACGGTATGGGGGGGAAGCCATTGTAATCCATAAGTCGTACTTTGGAAATTTATATTCATTAAATAAAAGTTAAAAAAAAGAATATTATAATTAGTCCTCAACTATAAACAGAACTTATAACTAAAGAAATGGAGGCCTAGAAAGGAGAAATAAATAACCTTGTTTCATCCAGTTTAGAGTAGAATAGGACATAGTCTCTTGTCTCCAAAGTCTTTGAAAGTCTCAGCCTGCTCTTTATGCATATACTCTTGAGTTTTGCTTGTCTGCCAAACAGCAAGCCTTTGAAAACACAGCTTCAGAAAACAAGAGATTACAGTTACAGAGACTACTGCTTTGACCATATGATTAATTGGTTTCTAAAGGTCCTCTCAAATCTTTGTTAGAAGTAATCCTTACTTTGCCATTTGGGTTTTTTGAAAAGATTAGTGGGTAGTTTTTATCATCACCACAGGACTGCATACTTGATCAGCCCTATGTCTACTTGTAATCTAGCAGAGAATTTTTTGTGTTATAATAAAATACACTTGAACATGATATATTTTCTACTCAACACATATTAGTGAATTTCTTCACCAGTATGAATTTACTTCCCTGGCAATCTAGGATTCAGATGGCTTCTGTTCTTTTCAAGGTCTAAGAATCATTCTTTGCATGTTCTTGTTAATAAAATATTTTAAATTAAGTCATTTGATTTGGATTTACAATAATCTATTTTTAGACCGTTCAATAAATTTGAGGCTTCAAACAATTGTGCAGTTTGCACTAGTTCATATGGACTGAAGGGAAAAGGACTATGTCAAGCTAAAAGATGCTCACTGATGCATCATGTCTAAAAGGTTTTTGTATCACAGAAATCTCTTTCTATACATAGAGCCTCAAGGAAATAAGAACTGGCAGAAGCAGACAGTTTTAAATCCAGGGCCCTGAGTAAAAATTTGGGAAGGAATGCCTCACCCAAATCCAAAGATAAAACCTCCTCCCCCTTTTTGCTGGTCTCAACCTCAGATCTGAATTGAATAGGGAGAAGTTGAATAGGGAGAGAGCAAAGAAAACATTGAACATTGGCTGGCTTCCTTCCTTCCTTCCTTTCTGTCCTTGTTTTTCTCTCTTTTTCTTTCTTTTTCTTCCTTCCTTCCTTTCTCCTCCTCCTCCTCCTTCTCCCCCTCCTCCTCTTCCTTGTCTTATTGTTGCTGCCAGGATGGGAATTGTTTCCAATTGTCTTCTAGCAACAGCACTGTAATACAGGCCACCTAAGGCCAGTGCACACAAAACCTTGGTTAAGCAGCCGTATAAATAGCAGAACACTGATGCCTCAAACTTTCACTCTACATTTGCTTCCATCTCATGCAAAGGCAGCACTAGCTGGAGTTTTCTATTTTTCTTACAATTCATTTGTATTCAACCTCATCTTATCTAAACAGTTTCCCTTGGTGCTGTTTGGGCCACAGTTATGCTCTGACAACTGGACATCTCTGGATTAAGAATAATTTCTCAAACTTTAATAAGAATGATGATCTACTTAGCATTCTGTTAAAATATGAAGATACTTTACAAAGTTCATGGAATCTTGGTGCAAAAAATTGGAAACTGTGCAGTTTTTAATAATACGCATTTTCCTTGAACAGTTTGAAGATTTCTCAAACAGATTCTAGTTCTAGGTCATGGGTTAGGTCCTAAAACATTGCATTTTAAACAAATTAAAAGGGATCGAAGGTGAAGCTGTTGGTCTGAGTCTCTGAAACTATGTTTCTGAAATTTTAGCATGCCTCAGAATCATCTGAAGAGGCTCCAGCCTGGAGATACTGATTCCGTGAGTCTAGGTTAGCACCCAGGATTCTGCGTTTTTAATAAATCCCAGGTGATGCCAATGCGTCTGGTTCCTGGACCATACTTAGAGTTTTAGTGAAGGTATCTAATAGAGACCTATGAGTGAACTGATGGAAAATCTCATAAATCTTGATTCTGTTGTTCAAGTATTTGATTTGCATAGGGAAAGTGATTTTGGGAAACCAGCTGAGAAATTTTGCCTAAGGCAGTTCCTTCTGCTTTCAAATTATCATTTTAATACAAGATTAAATACATATGACTAGGGGCTGTAGGGCTGGGAAATAAATGAGAAGCCTGGAAGGTCAATAGCATAGGTTTTAAATCAGAAAACCTGATCTCCAAGCCCCTGTATGACCTCCCACTTTGAACCTTTCTCGTCATAAATAAGACTCTCACAGCAATATCTAAATTGCATATCATATTTTACCTCTGTTTTAGGATTTCTTGCAAGGATGCCAAAACACAAGCATGGGACTCTGAAAATATTGACGTATTCCTTGCCTGTGGAAGTCCTGGTAAGAATTAAATCACACCAACTATTGCACAACTGAATATCTCTGCATAATACAATACCTCCCTAACCTATGAAAGCCCTGTGTACGAGGAGCTGTGATTAGTCCATTAAACACATAGTCTCATATAAATCTTAGGCCAACCCAGTGAGCAGATGAGAAAACTGAGTCTGTGAACCACAAGATCAAAGACTCATTTGCTGAAAATCTGGGCTCCATACCTTTGCCACTGAAAGCATGGCTGAAGAATGAGCAGGATAAGCATTGAGGACAGCTAGTTAGAAACTCTGAATCTCCCTCTCCACCTCCGACCTACTTAACTGAGTCTTATTTTAACGAGATCCCAGGTGATTCCTGTGTATTTCAGAATACTGCTCAGGCTCACTCTGACACGTTGTCTCTTTACCAAGAAAGGATTTTTGCAGAGTCATTTTCTTTATTGGAAATACTTTCGCACAGATCCGGTAAGACATCAAAGGCAGTCATTTTCATCACCAGCAAAGGGAAGGTTTGATTGCTTTGGGAGGAGAACTGCTTGGCAGCACATCAGAGTTCAGGGGGAGTTGCATGTGCTGACACAGATGATTCCTGGCTTTCTTGGGCTGGATTGGGAGCTGATGTGCAGCCATCATCCAGAAGCAAATTAGATCATACAGCAGGGCTTGTTTTCTAGAGCCAGTTTTTGACAAAGAGATTGCTCACCTTTTGTAGGGGGCTTCAAATGGTAGAGTTAAATAAAGGAACAGAAGAATCATCTTGTTTGAGTTTTGGGGAAAACATAGATAATAGGAGACAGGCAAATTTAGCATCAGACTAAAGCAGGAACCCACATCTATGAAACAGGACAACTCTGTCAACTGCCTTGTATTTAAAGAATTAAAATAACAGCCATGGGGCTGGCATTGTGGTGGAGAAGGTTAAGCCACCACCTGCAGCACTGGCATCCCACATGGGCACCAGTTCAAGTCCTGACTGCTCCACTTCTGATCTAGCTCCCTGTTAATGTGCCTGGGAACGTAGCAGAAGATGGCCCAAGTCCTTGGGCCCTTGAATCCACATGGGAGATCCAGAAGAAGCTCTAGGATCCTGGCTTCTGCCTGAGCCAGCTCTGGCCATTGTGACCATTTGAGTGTGTGTGTGTGTGTGTGTATCCCCATCTCTGTAACTCTGCCTTTCAAATAAATAAAATCAATATTAAAAAATACAAGAGCTTGTTATTTTTCTCAAAAGTACAGGTTAAAGGTAGACAGTGATTTAACTCAGGCTCAACCAACCTTGATAAGATTCTCTCATGAGTCGCCTTTAAGACCTCCAGGATGGTTTCAATTGGGATGATTCTCCTCTTCCGTGTGTCTCTCATCCACATTTTGTTCACTTGGTAGCTCAGTGAGATTCCTTGCAAAGAGATGGAAATAGGCATGATGTTTTGGGGCTTAAGCTGACCCAATATCCTGTCACTTCTGCTGTATTTTACTGACCATTGTGAACTGAAAGGCCATTCCATATTCAAAGGCTGGGAAAGTATACTCTGCTTCTTTATTTTTTTTAAAGATTTATTTATTTATTTATTTGAAAATACACAGAGAGAGAAGGAGAGGCAGAGCAAGAGAGAGATCTTCCATCCTCTAGCTCACCACTCAATTGGCTTCAACGGCCGGAGCTATGCTGGTCTGAAGCCAGGAGACAAGAGCTTCTTCCAGGTCTCCCATGCAGGTGCAGGGGACCAAGAACTTGGGCCATCTCCTACTGCTTCCCTAGGCCATAGCAGAGAGCTGGATTGGAAGAGGACTCAAACCGACGCCCACAGGGGATGCCAGCACTGCTGGTAGCGATCCTACCCGCTACACCACAGCCCTAGTCCCACACTCTGCATCTTAGCAGGAGCAATAGCAAGGTCAGATTGGCAAAAGGCGTGGGGATATCAGGAAGTTGGAGAACTGAGGCTATTATTTTTTGCAATTGGCTGTATTTCTACTGATTACCTCTTATAGGTGAAACAGTTATTAGTATGTTCAATGTCACCCCAAAATTTCATTCTGATGTTCATGCTCTGACAACTTCTCCTGGTTAGATATATTTGGGGGCAATTGCATAAACTTAGAGACATTGATTGACCACCCCAAAAAATGTACTCCTTCAACTCCAATGGAGACAAATGAAAGAAGGAAGCTAAAAGAGCACAGATTCATTACCTAAATTAAGGGCTCAATAGATATCAAATCCCTCCTAAATGTACTAAATGAAAAGACAGTCTATTGCCAAGCATTGGTAAGTTTGTAGAATAACTGGGACTGTGCTATACTCGTAGAGGGAAGGTAATTGGTAAAACTCCATTGCAGAATTGTTTGACTTTGTTCATTGTAGCTGGGGATATGCTTGTTCCATGACCCCAGAAATTCTACTCCTAGGTACAAGTCCAGCAGAAACATTAAAAAAGTTCATCAAGAATGTTTAAAGCAGATATCTTTATAATAGTGACAAAAATGGATAAGCATATTATTATACAGTCTTGAATGGGATAATTTACAGCATTGAAAATCAATGCTATATAACCCTTTATAACACTATATAAATGTCAAAACCTGAAATGGAACAGAAGAAATCAAAACAGGACATATTACATAATTCCATTGATCTAAACCCATAAATATGCAAAATTAATCAATAATATTGGAAGTTAGTTCACTGGTTTCCTGAATCAGAGAGGGAACAGAAAGGGTTTATAGAGTGTCACTAAGTTTTAGTTTTCTGATCTGGGTGATGCTTACCCAAAGGTTTTACAAGTATTTTTCAGCACTTTATGAGTGCTAGCATATTTTTGTTATGAGTATTATGCTTTAATGAAGAGTTATTAAGAATCAGAGATAGAGAACAGCTCTGAAATAAGATGAATCTGAATTCAAACTCAATTCTTCTTCATAGCCTTGCACAACATTCTTGAATTCTCTGAGCTCCTATTTCTTCATCCATATGATGGTGATAATTTAGCATTATCATTGTCTTTAAAATGATTACATTTTAAGATGTGCAAAGTTTTCTGTGCTCAATAAATGTTAGTTATTCCTCTCCATTCCTGTGGAAAATGACTAAAATTGTATTTATATCCCAGATATAATACAAATACAAATACAATACAAAGTTTTCATTTAATATTGCATGTAATCACATTTTCAACTTTATTTCTCCAAAACAAAACAAACAAAAAAACTTCCAAACTTTTACTATTTCATTACATATTAATGCGAATATTCTGAGTTCTGGGTATTATATATTAAATGGATTATAACTTCATGTATCATTCTACCATCATTTATGGTGCCTATTTTCCTTTTTGCTGTCACTGATTATTTTGCTGTTCATGCATAAACCATATTTTAATTACTTATTAACAGTCATTTGGAGTAATGTTTTTCTGAAGGGACTCTGCCACAGTAAAGTTATTACTTCAATGAATAAATAGCACAAAAACTTACTCTGTCCAATTTAAGGACTGAAAGCCATTCATCCTCCAAAGCTTCAAAATGATCCTGAGGCATAATTGAGTGAATCATGCTAGAACAGTCTGTCCTGGCTTCTGATTATTTGTGCCAGGAGTGGCAAGCATGGTGGGTGGCAGTAGGAAATCTTGACTCCAGCTTCCCCTGTTCTTGTTCTGAAACCCTTTGGGGCTACTTCATTAGAAAGTGGAAAAGAGAGAGAGTGAGGCATGGAGGTGATTTCAGAGATGCTAAGAATATTGGCTGCTCCCCAAAGCTCTCGGCAGCAATCCACACACAGGCACACACATAAACACAACAGCCAGCCAATAACAAGACCTTCTGGAAGTCATAGCTGTGACAGAGGAAAAAAGTACTCAAGGGTGTCAATGAGATAGGGAAGCTGGCTTCCTCTATCTCACAATTCTGCTTAGACTTCAACCTTGCTCTTTCATGTCCTCATCTAAAGGAAAATCAAGATTCATTGAAGTGGGAGGGCATCTGGCCTAGTGGTTAAGAAACTGATTAAGATGCCTGCATCCCTTGTGAGAGTGCCTGGGTTTGAATCATAGCTCTGCTTGGTCCTGAATCCAGCCGACTGCTAATACATACCCTGGGAAGCAGCAGATGATGGCTCATGTACTTGAAGCAAATGTTACACAGAGATCATGTGAGATGTAATTCATGGGTCTTTGGAAGCCTGTTATTTGAGAAAAGGAAATAAGAAATGGATTGATTGGAGGGAATTCAGGATTTGGAGAAAGGACCTGGATGCCAGGTGAAATCTCATGTTGCTAATGGAAGTCACCTAACTTGTTCTGTGCAGCTGGTGATTTGATGTGAGAGTGGAGCCCAATAGCACCCAGCTACATGTATTCAGGCAACTGCTGAAATGGATATATCAGGTACTGTCTCTGGAGGAGAGAGGATGGAAAAGTAAAGAGCAAACATCAAGGGCAGGACTAGGAAAATGTCCATGCATACTGGAGAGATGGCATAGAAGAGTCTGAGAAACAGAATGTGAGAATCAACTGATATGATTTTAAGACACACTAAGAGTTAAGGGTCAAGATTCCTGTTGAGCGGTAAGGAGAATAAGATGGAGAATTCCTCCTTTCCAGGTCATTTGATGATTTTAGATTGGCCATTGGTTTAGGTAGTCAGGACAAGCATTGTAGAGAATGGATTTCTGTTTCTTAAAGGTGATATATTGTTAAGACTATGGATTGTAGGCCATATATCATTTGAGACATTAAAAATAAAAGAAGAGCTATTAATGTAGAACACAGGAAAGATTTTTGTGGTTTTTGGTTGCTTTGCATTTTTCTTCCTTGATTTCTCTCTCTTTTTTTTAAATAGGGGAAAATATGTGCTGTGTACAGAAAGCAAGAGGGAAGATTAAACGTACTCTTTGTAAGATAAGTGGTGAGAGGAAACCTTGACAAGACCTACTGAAGAACAGAGCTTCTCAAACTTGAAGGCACATAAAAACCTTTGTGAGAGCAAATTGAAAAAGGTTCCCAGACTCCCCTCCTGAGATTTTAATGTAGTGGGTCTAGGGTGGGGCCCAGGAATATGCATTTCTAACAAGCTATGCTGATGTAGGTGTTCTCTAAGCCATTTCGTGGCAGCTCTTTAGCCTCCATTTTTTTTGGAACATTTAGTTTCCAGACACCCTGAGACTCTGCCCTTTTGGCTTTCTACAAATAATACATTGCGCTTATTTTCCATCTTTGTTTCCAGCACCATCCTTCTCTTCCTTGTTTCCTTTTCCTATCAAACTATAAGATGCCCAGGGGTGGGTTTTTCTACCTCTGTCTCTATGTATGTGATATATATGTAAATAATTTATATGAATAGCTCTAGACAGATCCACAGGCTTCTACATGCCCATATATTGTCACTCTTTCTATCTCTATGTGAAATTATCTCTCCAACTGTTCTTCCTGCCTTACTTGGAAACTACTTGCCTCTATTTTTCTACCAAATTTCACTGACTTTTACAGAGTCTGCTGACTGACAAAGCGTTCTGTAATACCTTCCCCTCACAGTTCAGCAAAGGCAGATATGTGTTTGTTGATAACATCCCAATCCAAAATGTGCTTCTTGATTGAATCTGGATTTCAGTGAGCCAGCTTTGAAAGTTTTTGAAAGCAAGTGGAGAAATTTAAATGTGGACTGAAGTATAAGATAACATTATTCAATTATTTTTGTTGAGTAAGATACTGATAAGTTGTAGTTATATAGGAAATGTACTTACTTTTACAATGCATGCTGTACTTAATAGAGTAAGGCAATAATATTATGATGTCTGTAAATTTGTCTAACTTACAAAAAAGAGATGAAGAAATTATGACCAAATTTTAAATAGGGTTGGATCAAGGTGGTGTATGAGTTTTCCATATCTTATCCTCCATACTTTTCTGTATACCTGAAATTTTCCCAAATTAAATAGACAAGAAAAAGAACAGTATATTGAAGTAATTAATTTTTTCTGGTCCTAAAATTTTGAAGAAATAGTAAAACATTTGTTAATAAAGAAGTTATTTATCAGTGGTTATGAGATTATTGATTAATAGGATTTCTAAAAGTGTTAACTAGCCCAAATCTAGTAGTTGCTTTATTTTCTTGGAGGCAGTACATACCTTTGCTTAGAATCTAGATACATTTCCACACAGCCAACTCGTAGAATGACAGACAATCCTCAGAATCAACCCTTAAGGCTTCCTGGTTTGGCTGAAAAGCCCTTGAGAGCATTTCAGGCACGGAAAGCCAAGACACTGTGGCAAAATATGTTTTTCATGAAGGATCTCTGTGAGTGAGACCCCAGTGGAAAGAAGTGGCCATCAAAGAAGGATGTACTTTTCTCTAAAGGGAGGAGAGAACGTCCACATTGCTTATGGCCTTATCTAAAAACTGATGGAGTCCGTGGATTCAAAAGGATTCCTTGGGGCCGGCGCCGTGGCTCACTTGGTTAATCCTCCGCCTTGAGGTGCCAGCATCCCATATGGGCACCGGGTTCTAGTCCCGGTTGCTCCTCTTCCAGTCCAGCTTTCTTCTGTGGCCCGGGAAGGCAGTGGAGGATGGCCCAAGTGCTTGGGCACCTGCACCCACATGGAAGACCAGGAAGAAGCACCTGGCTCCTGGCTTCGGGTAGGCACAGCGCCGGCCCTAGTGGCCATTTAGGGGGTGAACCTCATGTCAAGAGCCTCAGGTGGTCACTGACTTCATACATAAGAGTGTTAATTGTTAAATTAACAACAGAATTCACTGTGTACTTACTCCCCATACCATGCAAAACTTCTGTCCTCAATGAGTTGTATTATGAGAGTTAACTAAAACTAGGTCTCACACAGTTTTTTGTGTATGTGCATGTGTGTGTAAATTGTTGAAATCTTTACTTAGTACAGAGTTGGTCTTCTGTGTACAAAATTAATTGAAAATGAATCTTAATGGAGATTAGGACTGGGAAGAGGAGAGGGGGGAGGGGGAGGGGTGGGAATGTGGGTATGGTGGAAAGAATAACTATATTCCTAAAGTTGTATTTATGAAATTTTAAAAAATAAATAAGCTAATTAATAACAACAACAACAACAAGAATCTGGATAAGCTTGCCTAATTGATGCTATTCTCCAAGGCTGAGATTGGCAATCCCTTTGCAATACGAAAATGGCAAATGCTAGAACAAACTCTCTAAGGTCCTCTGTGAAACACATTCTTTGCCTCTGGCATGCAATGGTAGTAATTCCCTGATCTTCAGCAGCAAAAAAAAAAAAAAAAAAAAAAAAAAAGGTGGTCCCAGCTGAGGCTTACTGGCTCCCTACTTGGGGTGGCTGGCTGTGAATAGCTGGGTGCTGATTCCTCCCTAGGTTCAGGATCAGCCTGGGGACACATGCTTGGCATGACTGTCTCTCTGCTGATTCCCCAGGTACTGATGATTATATCTTAGGGGAAACATCATGGGAGAAAAGAAGAATTGGTCCTTGAAATTTACAAGAAAGAGTCACCCTTTTTTATTAGCAGGGCTTCTTGCTTCATCAGAAATCTGGTTGGGTACCTACCTCTGGGTTAGCGCCAGGACCCCCCATCCCCCACACAGAAGCTCTACAGAAAGCCGATGCCTGGTGATTCTGTATCCTGAGACAAACAGATGAAAGTAGAGGTTCAGTTAGGCAAGGGGGACATCTAGGGGACTAGATTACTAAATTGGAAAACTAGGAATGCGTGAGCACAGGTTTGAGAAGGTATCCGGAGTGAGTCACTTCTGAGGAAGAATTGCTGTCATGGAGAAGCCATAGTCCCTGAAAGGGATGGAGCAATAAGTGGGTGCAAACTGTTGAAATTTTTACTTAGTACATACTAAATTGATCTTCTGTATATAAAGATGAAAAAAAGAAGGTGCCGAGAAGACATTATTTATGCAACTTGCAAACTGTACCAAAATATGCTTTTGATTTTGGAAACTGCATATTATCAAAACTGTGCTTTTTAAAAATATATTTTTTTATTTCTTTGAAAGGCAGAGTTACAGAAAGAGGGAGAGTCAGAGACAGATAGTGAGGAAGGGAGGGAGAGAAAGAGAGAGAGAGAGACCTTCCATCTGCTGGTTCACTCCACAAATGGCTATAGTGGCCAGGACTGGGCCACGCTGAAGCCAGGAGCCTGGAACTCCATCTAGGTCTCCTAAAGGGGTGGCTGAGGCCCAATAACTTGGGCCATCTTCTGCTGCTTTCCTAGGGCACATTACTGTGGAGCTGGGTCAGAAGTGGAGCAGCTGGGACTGAAACAGGCTATCATGGGATGCTATCGCAGATGGCAGTTAACCCAGTGTCACAATGCCAGCATCAACGCTGTACTTTCTTCCTACAGTCATGTGCTGCATAATGGCTGGCAAGTTCTGAGGAAGTCTCATTAGGCGATTTCATGGTTGTGCAAACATCATGGCATGTACTTGCATCAATCTAGATGTTGGAGGCCATGTACTCTATGTGGCCTCTTGATGCAATCAAGAGACAGTAAATAAATAAGCCAGTAACAGTCATGTATTATCATTAGCAGGTATTATGTAGTGTATGTGCTCTCCTTCTGCATGACTGGCAGCACAGTAATTTGTTTACATCAGTATCCCCACAAACATGTTACCAGGTGGTGGGATTTTTTCAGCCCTATTATAATCTTAGGGGTCCTCTGTCATATATGCTGTCCATGGTTGACTGAAAGGTTATACAGAACATGACTGTACTTTGGAAGGCCACTTAATTTTGGAGATTTAGTGTATTTATGAAAGAGGAAGATGGCATGGGACCAGATGACCTCTTCTAAACTTCTTTGTAGCTTCAATTTCCACCTATTATCTGAGCCAAGCAGCAAGGAAAAATGATTAACCCATTAGAGTTTCTAAAGTTGTTTGTCATGCCTCTGTGAGCAATTTATAGCAAATTAATGAAATATCAACTTTAGTGGCATATCATGAAGACATTTAATATAAGATTATTTAATCTATCAAATAATACAATATAATTCTTTGTGAAGTCTGCTTTAAGAGAATTCTGGCTATTTTGTCATGAACAGAAGGAATGCTTCAATTGAAAATGGTATTGGGGCAGGCGCTGTAGCACAGTGGGTTAATGCCCTGGCATAAAGTGCCGGCATCCCATATGGGAGCCGGTTTGAGACCTGGCTGCTCCACTTCCGATCCAGCTCTCTGCTATGGCCTGGGAAAGCAGTAGAAGATGGCTCAAGTCCTTGGGCCCCTGCACCCGAGTGGGAGACCCAGAAGAAGCTCTTGCCTCCTGGCTTCAGATCGGCACAGCTCCGGTCATTGCGGCCAATTGGGGAGTGAACCAGCAGATGGAAGACTCTCTCTCTCTCTGCCTCTCCTTCTCTCTCTGTGTAACTCTGACTTTCAAATAAATAAATAAATCTTTTTAAAAAAGAAAGTGATATTAATTTCCCAAGGTAATGTACTCTGGGTATAGAAAACAGGATATATAGCTGAAAAGAACCATACGACTTTGAAAAGAGAAGTTTCAAGTCAACAAATTGAAGTTCAGGACCCAGGGCTGTGTCAAAATTTGAGAGATTATAAAGTAATTGCATTATTATTGAGTCACTGCAAAAGATAGACCTAGAGCTGATGGATTCTCAGAAGGGGACAGGTTAAGTGAAGGACCAAAAATGGAGCCACTAACAGGTGTCAAGACTGTAGACACTGAGAGTATATTCAACTCACATTGGGAAGGTTTGCAAAATACTGGTACCTGGTCTGAGCCCTTGATTCGGATTTAATTGCCATAAGGTGTGGCCTGGATATCAGAATTTTACAAAACTCCCCACATGAATCCAATGTACCCTAGAATGAGAAGAAGTGTGTAGAAATCTGAGATCACTTCTAGCTAGAGAATCTGGCTTCCTGGAGAGGACCCATCCCTGCCCTTGAGGAGCTTTCTAATTGCTTTCCCAGTTCCCTCCCCTGCCTCTCTGCATTTGTTCTACTAAAAATTTTTGTCTTTATTCCTTGAAAGTGAACTAACGACAACAAACAAAAGGAAATAACTGATTATTATATCCAGGCATCAAATAACCACTACCAAGGATGGATATCTTACTTAATGTAAGTAGCTCAGTAAACAAATGCAGTGTTAAAATAACAAAAAAAATGCTTTCCTCCCAAGCCCGCCAGCAACTAGAACAAAAGCCCATCCATATGACTGCTGTGGTCTGATGGGTGGGTCAGTGCCATTCCTCCCGGAGTTTGTTAGTGTATGATGGAAGGCACCAAAGGCTGCTTGCTTGAATGGAAGGCTTTTGTGCAAAATTCTCTCACTCTAGGATAATAGACAAGTGGTCAGCAAACTATGGTTCAATGGACAAATTCAGTTCATTATTTTGTAAATCAAGTTTTATTGGAATATAGCCATGCTCATTTACTTATGTGTTGCCTATGGCTGTTTTTGAACTATAACAGAGTGGAATGACAAACACTGCGTGTCCTGAAAAATAAAAAATACTTACTATCTGGTCATTTACAAAAAAAGTTGCCAACAGCTGCATGATATCATTTTCATGCTGCAGTGTTAGCATTTTCCTACTGTGGTAGATTAATTTTAAAATGTTACCAGTTCTTCACTCCCCCCTATATCCATGTCACAATTATTTTTATTTTTTATCCATATAAAGGAAACAAATTTCATATATACAGTTTTAAGAGCATAATGATCCTTGGCACCCTACCTCTCCTCCTTCCCCTACTCCCAACCTCGCTCCTCCTTTTCTTATTTTCCCTTTAATATTTACAATGACAGACTTTCAATTTCCTTTATAAACACAAGCTTAACCCTCCACTAAATAAATAATTCAACAATTCAACAAGTAGTAAGTCTAAATACCATATCCCAATTCTTCACTCCTCCATATACCCATCTCTTTTTCTGAAGCTTCCTCAACTGAGAAGGCAGCCCATTTTATGGGCTATTGAATCCTGGCTGGCCTTGTCAGTTATTTCGACCTATAGAATGCCACAAAAGTAGCACTACACTCATCTTGAGCCTAGGCTTTGGGAGGCATTGCAGATTTCTGCTGTCTGTCTTTGGATCCTGTCTCTGAATTCATTTAGGCTAGCATACTGGATGATGGGAAACACACAGCCAACCCCCAGTAGTATAGTTACCTTTCTATACTGCACCTGGCTCCTGGTGCATGAGTGAGCCTGATCAAGACCAAAAGAAGTTGTAAGCTCAGTATAAACAGCCTAACTGCAGATGCGTGGGGTAACTACATATTTGATTTTTTTTTATTTGACAGGTAGAGTTATAGAAAGTGAGAGGGAGAGGGAAAGAAAGGTCTTCTTTTCACCCGTCAAATGGCCGCTACAGCCGGCACTGTGCCAATCCGAAGCCAGGAGCCAGATGCTTCCTCCCAGTCTCCCATGTGGGTGCAGGGACCCAAGGACTTGAGCCATCTTCTACTGCTTTCCCAGGCCATAGCAGAGAGCTGGATTGGAAGTGGAGCAGCCAGGTCTCAAACCGGCACCCAGATGGGATGCCAGCACTGTGGGTGGTAGCTTTATCTGCTATGCCACAGTGCCAGCCCCAGTGTTTGATTTTTTTTTTTTTTAATTTTTTGACAGGCAGAGTGGACAGTGAGAGAGAGAGAGAGAGAGAAAGGTCTTCCTTTGCCGTTGGTTCACCCTCCAATGGCCGCCGCGGCTGGCGCGCTGCGGCCAGCGCACCGCGCTGATCCGATGGCAGGAGCCAGGAGCCAGGTGCTTTTCCTGGTCTCCCATGGGGTGCAGGGCCCAAGCACCTGGGCCATCCTCCACTGCACTCCCTGGCCACAGCAGAGAGCTGGCCTGGAAGAGGGGCAACCGGGACAGAATCCAGCGCCCCGACCGGGACTAGAACCCGGTGTGCCGGCGTCGCTAGGCGGAGGATTAGCCTACTGAGCCACGGTGCCGGCCTTGTTTGATGTTTTAATCCATTACATTTTTACCTATCTACTGATAGGTATTAGGTCTATAAATCTTGTGATAGGATTCCTTGATATTTCCTTTTTTTGTTCAAAGTCAGGCTGAATTCTTATCCTCAAATCCCAGTCTGAGACAGAAAAAGTGGACAACTTATTGAAAGAAAGATGTTATGAAGACTAAACAGCACTTCCACCAAATACTACAAAATAAAAACAACAAGTTGGGGGTGGGAGACAGGCAGCTGATCTAGTGGTGATGATGTCCCCATCTCATATAGGAGCACCTGGATTTGAGTTCTGGCTTTGCTCCTGACTCCAGCTTCCAGCTAACATAGACTCTTGGAGGCGATGATGATGACTCAAGTGATTGGGTTCCTGCCACACATGTGGTTTCAAATAGGAATAACAAATAGGCAAGAGCTCAGACATCAATACAAACTGACAATGATGGCTCCTTACATATATACACACATGCGCACACACACACATTGTCTCCTGTTTGCCAATCAAGCTTCCACCTTGGCTGTAGATGTTCCTTCTCCCTAATGGGTTCTATGCTGTGATGGTGGCAGGAAGCACTGAATCTCAGTTAAGTGTGAATTGTTGGTGAAATCCTTCCCCTATAATCAAGTTTATAATACCCCACTACATGCCATCTATCTCATCACTGCACTTGTATTTCTTCCTAGTACCTTACTACATTATAGTGTATCTTAGTTATGCTTACTTCTTTGTAGTCTGTCCTTATCCACAACAGTATACACCAGGAGAGGATACAGAGTTCATATTCTTACTTATTGCTGAATCTCCAGCATAGACAATGTCCTACACATAATAAATCTCAATATTTCTTCAATGAATGATCTACTCTTTTTTTAAAGATTGATTTATTTATTTGAGAGGTAGAGCCACAGAGAGAGAGAGGGAGAGACAGAGAGAGGTCTTCCATCCACTAGCTCACTCTACAAATGGCTGCAACAGCCCAAGCCAGGTCAATCTGAAGTCAGGAGCCAAGAGCCAGGAGCTTCCTCTGGGCCTCATACATGGGTGAAGGGGCAACAAGGACTTGGGCCATCTTCCATTGCTCTTTCAGGCCACAGCAGGGAGCTGGATTGGAAGAGATGCAGCCAGGACATGCATCAGTGCCCATATGAGATACCAGTGCCTTAGGCAGAGGCCCAGCCCACTACACCAAGCACTGGCCCTGAATGATCTATTCTTAGGACTCATTGGAATAGCATAATCTTTATCTCCAAAGTAAATGACCCACATCAACGACTTGAATTGGAGGTGTTTATTTTTTAACAAAAATCTAAGATTGTTTAGAGGCTTAACCTTTTCAATGAAGATACAAGGATCCCTGATCATTCTTCTTTGTATGTGTTCATAATCTTACTATTACACAAAAAGAACATTTCTCGGTGTTACCAACAATTCTGGACACATCTTCACAAGTAGATAAAGCAGTTAAGCAGGTCACTGTTTTTTGTTTTTGTTTTTGTTTTTGTTTTTGTTTTTAAGTTAAACAGTTGGAAGTTTTCCATTCTGTGGGACCCATAGAAACCACAGCCTAATATGTCAGCAAAATCCACGGATTTAGAAGGCCTACAATCTACAAGCTCAGGAAGACACCCAATTAACAAAGATTAAAGTCCAGATCTGACTCATACAGGTATTGGAAATGCTAGGCAGTGTCATGCAGTATCCAACCTTGTTTTGCAACCTGGTTAATGCTCTGTGCAGTGTGGGGGCTGGAGGTGGGAATTCCACTTTATAAAGAAGCATGCGAGATGCTCCACTTCCCATCAAGACGTGTAATGAGTAGGTTTCAACTATACTCCACAGTCCCAAATGATTGAACTGGCATTAGGGCCAAAAAATTGGAAATGTCTTAACATGCATTAATTGCTTAATGGTTGTGTTGTCTGCCTGAAAAGGGCGGAGTGGTATTTAAGTTGCTTAATGACTTTACATTTTCCCATGGCAAAATACTTGTGATTTGGTTACGCTATAATTAAAGAGTTACATAAACAAGGCCTTAGGAAGACATTAAGTGACTTCCTTGGAAGTGGGATATTGGTCAGTTCCAGCTAGTGTATGGGTATTGACAAAAATCATGTAGTCGGGCCATTTCGGGGGAGAAAACTGCCACCCTCCAACCCTTTCCTTTTAGAAATTGTCCTTGTTTTCATCCCTGTCTTTTGGTTTGCTGCACTGAGTGTAGACTTTGGAGGTGGGCTTAAAAAAATAAGATTTTAAAACAAAAACAGCATTGCATTATTTGGAGACTATTTTAGAATAAATAGAAACATAAGTAATAAGGACAAACACTTTTAACTGAGACGAGCATGGTAACCTTGAAGCCAGAAAGCCTAAGGATGAGAAACCCGGAGGGCAGAGTGGGATCTGCCTTGTAAAACCAGTTGATCAAATGCTTATTCCTGTATAAGGAAGAACCTTTGAGCCCAAGTGGTTTGCTCTTATGTGTTCCTAAAACTACTTCCTCCAGGAGCATAGATATTTAATTTCTTACCCAGAGGTCTCATTCAGGGGTTAAAAAGAACTCTTGGCAGTCAAAGGAAAATTAAGCAGGGACAATGACATTCTACCTCCCAAAGAAAACACAACCCTTAGATAAAGTTAGAACAAAACTCAGGGTTTGGCCTGAGGTTTATATCAAATCATTATCTTCAGGCATTATGAGGTCCTTTATTTTTAGATCTCATATGGCAATGACATCGTGTTTCTATAGATTTACAAGGAAAGTAGGAGCCAATGCAAATTAAGTGCTTTCCCAGCGTATTTTCTTTAGTTTCCTAGATATCATTTTTTTTTTTTGGTATGTTGTAATATTTGCTGCATTGATGGTGAGTCATTCATTATGCTTGCTGACCCTGGTTTCCCATCCAGAATTCATAACCTATTCTTAAATAAAAACAAATATTAGTTGCCAGTTCATTTTTCTTCATATATTTGCACCTCTTCAGCTTTCAAACATTTGAAATTAAATCCCATGAGTCTTTTGTGTACTAAACAGCTTAAGCTAGAAAACTCAGTGAGTTGAAATCAACTTGCTTTTTTATTAAACATATTGGCCGTTCTTCTAGGGCTAGAATGGGGGTGGTAGTGGAATCTGGGGAACTTTGCCTTACGTGTTATGGTGGGTTGATGACATTTCTGGTTCTTTTTATGACTTCCTTGTATTTTGATCAAAATATTTTGCACAAAGACTCTAAAACTTCCTACTAAGATACAAAATACTTACTCTACCTTTTAATATGGCTGCTCTACTACTTGTTTTTGCCAATACAATATAGCTGAAATAATAGAGGACCTGTTCCAAGCCTGGGCCTCAAGAGATGCTTCATGCCTTCTCTGTTGCAGAACCTTCCATAGTCCTCATGACAGTCAGCCCAGGCTAGCCTTTTGAAAAAAATAAGAGGCACATAGAGATTTCAGTAGTCTCAGCAAAGGCCAGCATGGACAATCCAAAAGTCAGCAGAGGAGCCAACCACCCAAGGAGCCTAGCTAAGGTCAACAGAGCTTCCTTCTAACACACAGATGACCACACAAACTTGGGTAAACTCACCAAAGCCCAGGAGAACCACCTGATGGCATATAAACTCATGAAAAATAGAAGGTGTTATATTTGAACCCCCTGAATTTTGAGGTGGTTTATATGTTAACAGTTACTTAACAAATATTTTGAAATGATGCTCTTTCTGAATCGCTGTAGCATCTATGAAGATAAAGTTAATATATTGGCATCCTCTTTAAGTAGGTGAAGATATTGTCTCCAATAAACTGTTGGTCAGTAGTAAGAAAAGTTTACTGGAAACCACTGAGGTTCAAGACAATTATTTTAGGATTGAGGGATGAAATAGGAAACCACATAGATCAAGTGCCTGTCCTCAGGAATCTTAGAGTCTGTTACAGGTGACTGATATTTAAAGTTATTGAGATTGAAGTGAAATCAAGCAAGGAAAGAATAGTGGATATCAATCTGAGCAGCACATTCAATTCATCTGGCAAGATTTTAAAATATCCCACTGATGGATCCCATCATAAACCAATGGGTGATGCATTGGCATGAATATTTTATGGTGCTTCCCAGATACTTACAATGTGCAGTCCAGGTTGAGAATTACAGGTCTGAGGTGTGTTTCAAAAAGTGATCTGTGGACCTGAAGCATCAACAACACGTGTGAGCTTGTTAAAAAATGAGTATCTTGTGTCTCTGAAACTACTAAGTCAGAGTCTGAGGATGGGGAGGGGACATAGGAACAGTAACTTGTATCCTGAAAATCTCTTCAAGATTCTTAGGTGACGGGAAGTCAGTGGAGGATGGCCCAGGTGCTTGGGCTCCTGCACCTGTATGGGAGACCGGGAGGAGACACCTGGCTCCTGGCTTCAGATTGGCGCAGTTCCAGCCGTGGCAGCCATTTGGGGGGTGAACTAATGGAGAGAAGACCTTTCTCTCTGTCTCTCTCACTGTCTATAACTCTACCTGCCAAATAAAAAAAAAAAAAAAACCTAAAAAAAAAAAAGATTCTTAGGCGAGCTGAAATTTGAGACTCTGTTGTAGAGTTCTAGAGCAATGAAAATGAAGATAAACTATTGATAACTTAATGCAATCACAACAAAAAAAGTAGCTGTTAAGTTTTCTTAGATTTAAAGGTGAGACATACGTATTGAGCTTTTAGCTATTAGTGTGAGTGAGCTATTTAAGAGATGTTCATATGGTACTTATTTTAATTTTGCTGATGATTTAAATATTTATGAGCTGTCCCATTTAAATGTCCTAGAAACATATCTGCTTTTTTTCCTTAAATGCCAGAATTTAGAACTTTATTTTAGGAGAGAAGCTTAGAAGTGCTAGGTCTGTGAGTACTTCCTCTCCTCTATAGTTTTTAATTCAATTTGTTATATGGCATTTTGAGATTCACACTTGTTTATGGAGAGGTTTAAAAGTTAATCCAGACTTAGTTATCTTTGAGAGGTTCATTTTTTTCTCAGGTTAAAGAGGTTACATGAGCATATTTTGCCTTGGAAACTCCTGGTTTATGCTAGTTGCCCTGGTATAATCAATAACGCACACCCTATCAATCTCAAAGGTGCCCTCGCTTGCATAGCAATTTACATAATCATTTTACCTAAATTATAGCAGCACTGTCTCCTAGCAGAAAGGCCTGCCTCATAGATATATATGTGTATAAAATATATTATTTAACACATTTATTCATGCATATACATGAATTATTATTAGACAGAAGCATGTCTTGAGAGATAAATATCTTTGGAACTATTATTCCTCCAGACCATTTCAGGTCTTCACATCTACCACACTTTGATTTTCATGCCTCTTCTACTAGTTTGCAGAATAAATTCAACAGAGCTTGGAATCTCACTAAATCATTGCTCCCCCACCCATAAAAAAGGGATAATACTAGACTCATGGGGATTGTTTCTGGTTAGGAGTAAATGAACAACTATAATATGATCATAGTCCCTGAAACCTGATAAGGGATCAGAAAATAATGCATCTAATAGTGATGATTTTTTGAAGCAGAAAAATTAGAATACATAATTTGGTAATAAGAATGTATGTTGAATCTGTGAATAAAATTTTCCCCAGAAGTGAGGGCAAGGTCTGCTCTTCACGAAATGAGAAGTACCTGGGTGAATACATGGATTTGACAGGAGCTCTTCTGGAAAACCCTGAGAGAATAGTCACTCTACAAGATCCATGTTTAATGGATGTATACTAGGTGCCAGGCACTGTTCTAAGTACTTTATGTGCCATACCTCATCTAGCTCAAAGACTGCTTTGGTAAGGTATATATGATTATTTTGCCTAATTTGCAAATGAGGAAGCTGACCATCAAAAAGATTGCATAACCCAAATCATGCAGATGATAAATCAGAGAGCGAGATGTGGGTCCCAGTCTACCTGTAAAACCCATATGTTTGCAAGAACTGTAAAAGATCTGAGATTTTATAGTACTTTCAGGAATCCAACCAGCCTGTTACTGTATCATGAATCCTGATAAAAGATGTAAAACTTGTAGGTTCAAAGATTAAGAATTGTATGGTGTATGGCATATCAAGCATGGACATAAACATATTTGTTAGTTCCCTTTGTTCTAAAGTGCCATAAAGTGTTGCTGGTGGTATCTGTTGAATGTATGTGCATGCATTGAGTTGTGTATATAAAAAAAGGAAACCTATGTTCAAGAAAACTCTATATTGTATGAGAGTAAATGTACTTGGCTTTTGCTCTGAACAGAGACACCACCTCTCTCTTTTTTTTTTTAAAAAAAGGATTTATTTATTTATTTGAAAGGCAGAGTTTCAGAGAGGCAGAGAGAAAGAGAAAGAGAGAGAGAGAGAGAGGGACAGAGAAGTCTTCCTTCTGCTAGTTCACTCCCCAAATGTCTGCAATGGCCAGGGCTGGGCTGATCTGAAACTGGGAGCCAGGAGCTTCTTCTAGGTCTCCCGCGTGGGTTCAGTGGTCCCAGGTCTTGAGCCATCTTCTACTGATACTCCAGGCCATAGCAGAGAGCTGGATCAGAAGTAGAGCAACCAGGACTTGAACTGACACCATATGGGATGCCAGCACTGCAGACAGTAGTTTTACTGGCTAAACCACAGTGCAAGTCCCACACCATCTCTTTCTTCCAGAGCTCTAAGGATATTTCCCCTTTGTTCTAGAAGTAGAATTCTCTTCATCTGAGTCTGTTCTCTACATGAATGCTATTGGAAAGATATTCTGGAACTATAAGTAGTCAGTGTCTCTGAGCATAAGTACAGAAAAGTGAGAGAAGCCTGGAGAACTGTCTCCCAAATGTGTTTCCAAGAAACCACAGTGTTCTAGTTATTTCTGGGTAATAAAGTGTCAAGCTGAGTGACATAAAGCCACAACAATCCTTTTATTAAACCGATGGATCTTGTGCCTCACGACTTTGGGTGGAATGCAAAGATGAGAGCTGCCTCTGCCCCAGGATCTTTGAATCCTCAAATGGGAAGACTCATAGTTGAGCAAGAGGTGGCCATAAGTGGTTGGGGATTAGAATCATTTGGATATCTCTTCATTTACATGAGTGTAACTGGGCAGAGACAACCTCAAGATTGGGCTCAGCCTCTTGAATAATCCACGTGTGGCTTCTTACAGATGCAAGGTGGTCCAAGGAGGAGTACAGTAGTCCCCTCTCATTCAATTTCTACAGTTTCACTTAAAGACCATCAGTTGAGGTCCAAGAATATTAAACAGAAAATTCCAGAAGTCAACAATTATCCTGTTCTGAGTACCGTGATAAAACTACACACCACCCTGTTCTGTGGTTCCCACCACTCAGAGTGTGAATTTCCCTTTGTCCAGAATTTTCCCAGTGTTCATCCTTCCTGCCTGCTTGTCACTCCTTAGCCATCTTTTTTATCTGGTCAACTGCTGTGCTATCATCTCAGAGTTTGTACTCAAGCCACCCTTATTTTATTGATTAATGTTCCCAAAACCCAAAAGGTAGTGGCATCAATAACTGATACATGCCCAAGAGAAGTTACAATGTGTATGCTTTAAGAACAAGATATTTTGAGAGAGAAAATGTGCATATTTTATTACAATATATTATCATTATTTTATTAGTATTTATTATTGCTAATACTTTATAAATTAAAGTTTATGATTGATGCATGCATATAGGGAAAACAGAGGGTATATAAAGTTTGGTCATAGGTATAGTTTTAGGCATCCACCGAGGTTCTGGGAAGTTATCTTTCATGGATAAAGGAAGACTTGTATATTGTAGGAAGTATCCAGAGAGGGAAAATTCCAAGAAAAAAGTAGGAAGCTACAGGGCCTCTTGTGGTCTATTCTCAGACATGAGAGGCATCACTTTCACCAGGTGCTTGGTTGGATCAGTAATAGACCACAAACGCTCACAAGAGGAACCAAGGAGCAGCCCTCTTGTGGGGAGGAATGTCAAAGAAGGCAATGGTATCTCCTTAACCTTGGCACCGGAATCATACACAGATGCTTGCCTGTTTCCCTTGCTTTACACAGTCCTCTTCCCCGTCCTTTTGATGGGTGCCTGATATCCTGGCAGCTCTCTTGAGTTGAATAAATTCTCTGTCAATATTTTCCCTGTGATCCAGTTTCCACGAATCACACTCCCTATCTCTTCTGACAGATATTCTGTTCTCTGGGCTTGGATTATGAGGTTCAGTGTGAAATACTTTACTGAACTAAACCCCTAAGTGTGAATGACTACCCAATTTAACACTTCCAGGAGGGTCAGCACGGATTAGTGCAGGGAGTGTGCTAGTCCCAACAAACCTTAATTAGTAGAAGGTGTAGATATTACGTTACAGTTGGCAGTTCTCATTTTGTATTTTCTCACTTCCCATGTGTTTTTCATCTCCTCCTTAGACCCCACACTACCCCAAACTAACAGAAGAGCAAACAGCATTCTCACTCAAACACACGGAGAGATCATCACTTAGCTATGTCTCAGTGCTCCACTAAAGATTCATTTTCATGATGACCCAACTGTTATTATTGAATACATTCAATTTTAGAATGCGTTATTGTTTCTATATGGAAAAATTGCTGTTAATTGCTCTGCGATGCATGGCTTCTTATCTTTGGTAAGAAATCAAGCATTATCAGTGAACCTTTGATAAAAAGAGTAAATTTCTTATTATAAAACTGAATTACTATTTTAAAGTGTGAATGATTGACAAATTTAACAATTGATGTAGGTTATTCTTTTAGTTTATTAAGCATACATATAATCCTATGTCACCCTTGTATAAAAGAAAATGAAGACGTAAAGAAAATTGATCAGTTAAGCCACAGCTGGGACATTTTCTACTCAGAGTGGATAGTGAAGTTTCAGCAAGGATTATCTATGTCTGTATCTATATCTGTATCCATATCTATCTATCTATATCCATATCTATCTCTATCTCTATCTATATCATCTATAATTATATATGTGTATTTGTATGTGTATTTTCCACAGCAATGTGGTCACTTAGGCCTTCTGGAGTATTGAGGATGTCACCTTTATTAAGTAAGTGCTCCACTATCATCTCTGGGATTTTCTTTGAAGTTACTAGTACTCTAGTTCTGGGGCTTTCTAATGAAATATCTATGAATTCTCTATTAAATATGATCTATAAGTTTGTATGTAATAGATCATTATTTTTCCCATGACAAAACATAACTCAGCTTCAGGTACTCTGTATAATTTCTTTCTTTGGTTACTTGATGAATTTAGTTAATGCTTTATAAAACATAAGAAAGTATGGTAATTCTTCCACCAATGACTATTTGCTATCAAATTTATTGCTTTCTGCTTTATCCATGTCTTTCTGATTCAAAACTGAATCATTGTTTAATCTTTTAGAAGATAGTTTAGGGCCGGCGCCGTGGCTCAATAGGCTAATCCTCCACCTTGCGGCGCCGGCACACCGGGTTCTAGTCCCGGTTGGGGCGCCGGATTCTGTCCCGGTTGCCCCTCTTCCAGGCCAGCTCTCTGCTATGGCCAGGGAGTGCAGTGGAGGATGGCCCAGGTGCTTGGGCCCTGCACCCCATGGGAGACCAGGAAAAGCACCTGGCTCCTGGCTCCTGCCAGGATCAGCGCGGTGCGCCGGCTGCAGCGGCGGCCATTGGAGGGTGAACCAGCGGCAAAGGAAGACCTTTCTCTCTGTCTCTCTCTCTCACTGTCCACTCTGCCTGTCAAAAAAAAAAAAAAAAAAAAAAAAAAAAAAAAAAAAAAAGATAGTTTAGAGAGCAATTAAATTTAGCATTTGTTATACAGCAATGCACATAACTCTAGTAATGTGAATATGACAGAACTTAGTTTAAGAGTTGCAGGGAGCTATAATACATACCAGTTGCTTGGATAGTAAACAAATTTTTCAAATTAAAACCTGTATTTTTATTTTGGCTGTAGTGAAATTGTGGGAAAATACGTTTATTATAGAGATTAAAATAGTGACATGTTTGTTTCATATTTAGAAATGAATTTAGGGGATCCACATTGTGGTACAGTAGGTTAAGCCTCCACTTGCTATGCCAGCATCCAACATAAGTCTAGCCATGGCTGCTCCTCTTCTGATCCAGCTCCCTGATAGTGTGCCTGGGAAAGCAGCATGAGATCTGTGGCCCTTGACACATTCGTGGAAGACCCAGATGAAGCTCCTGGCTCCTAGCTTTGGCAGGTCCAGCACCAACCATTGTAGCCAACCAGATCTTTTTGCCTCTACATCTCTCAGTCTCTGTAACACTGCTTTTCAAATACACAAGTAAATCTTTTATAAAAAAAAAAAAAAGAGAGAGAGAGAGAGAAACGAATCTGGAATTATAAAAGGAAATCTTGCTCTCAGTCTGCCAACCATGAGCATCTAAAATAATGCTGCTTTTCAAATACACAAGTAAATCTTTTATAAAAAAAAAAAGAGAGAGAGAGAAACGAATCTGGAATTATAAAAGGAAATCTTGCTCTCAGTCTGCCAACCATGAGCATCTAAAATAATGCAGCTTACTTTCCTTATATATACTCTATTGCTTTTCACCTGACTTGTCTGCTCTTCAATTGCAGAACTATAGTATACTTTTTGTATTCTCTCTAAGTTGCCTTTTCTTAAAAGATTTATTTGAAAGGCAGAGTTACAGAGAGGTAGAAACAGAGAGAGAGGTCTTCCATCTGCTGGTTCACTCCCCAGATGACTGCAATGGCTGGAGCTGAGCCATTCTGAAGCCAGAAACTAAGAACTTCTTTCAAGTCTCCTATGCCGGTGAGTCATCCTCTTCTGCTTTCAGGCCATTGCAGCAAGTTGGATCAGAAGTGGAGCAGCCAGGACTTGAACCGGTGGCCAAATAGGATGCTGGTGCTACAAGCCAGGGCTTTAACCCACTGGGCCACAGCATCAGCCCCAAGTTGCATGCTTTACTTCCCCTTCAGAATTTTGCATTTTTACTTCCTACTTGTTGCATTTTCTTTTGTCTATTCCTTTTCCTAACACTTTTCAGGTTCACCACTCCATAAACATCAATCAAGGCTTTCAAATTCTCTGAGAGAACCTTAGCTGTCCTCATGATCATTAATCATACTTATGATTATGCAATTGTTATTAAATATGACTTACAGGTTTTCTTCATAATAGTCTCATTTCATGAATGAAAGGTACACTTAAGAAATTCAACTTGCTATTTAGCACTGACTTTCACTTTTTCCTATCATTTTATTTTTTATTGTTTCTTTTGGTTTATTTTGATAAATCTATGTCTAGATGCTATGAATACTAACTATAAATTAAAATACATTATGTTGGGGCCAGCGTTGTGGCATAGCAGGCTAAGCCTCCACCTGTGGCAACGGCATCCCATATGGGCACGGGTTCAAGTCCCAGTTACTGCTCTTCTGATCCATCTCCCTGCTTATGGCCTGGGAAAGCAGTGAAAGATGGCCCAAGTCTTTGGGCCCCTGCACCCACACGGGAGACCCAGAAGATGCTCCTGGCCCCTGGCTTCAGATCAGCCCAGCTCTGGTCATTGCAACCATTTGGGGAAGGAAGAGGTGAATGGAAGATTTCCCTCTTTGTCTCTTCCCCTTTCTGTCTGTAACTCTACCTCTCAAATAGATAATATCTTTAAAGAAATACATTGTGTTAATGAAATTAGACACATGAAAAATGCATATGCTCTATGATACTGCTTATTTGATATTCTAGAAAACACAAGTTAATATACGGTGAGGAAACAAGGCTAGGGAATACTTGGCAGAGGGGGAAGGAATACAAAATGGTAAAGTAAACTTTAATGTTTCCAGATGTTTACCATATTTTATTATACCCTAATAAATTTTATAACAGTGTTCCATACCAACTCTATTGTAATAATGATAAGCTTAATGTTTCTTCAGCAACAGGAAGCTCAGTTGGAGGAGAAAGAACCCTCTTCAAAATATTATATGAGATAAAACTGAGTATTCATTGACAGATTAAAATATCTTTTTGGAAATGCTTTATTTATTTGTTTGATTATTATTTATTTATTCATTCATTCAAGATGTTGAGAAAGAGGTTCCATCTGTCAGTTCACTCCACGAATGCCTGTAACAGCTGGGGTTGGGCCAGATCGAACCCAGGACTTGGCTATTCAATCTGGATCTTCCACATGGGTAGCAGGGCCTCAACAATTTGAGCCATCATCTGCTCATCCCAAGGTCTGTATTGCTAAGAAGCTGGGACCAGGAATGGAATCAAGACTTGAACGTAGGCACTCTGATACGGGATGAGAATGTACCAGGTGGGATCTTAACCAGGAGGCAATTGTACACTCCTAAGATGCTTTAATTTTAAAGGCACCCACCACCTAGAGATCCCTCAACCAACAGGCTGACCGACAGCTATACTGCTCCTTTGGGGAATAAGACTGAAGTGGGTTTTCGTAAGTGCAGATGGACGTGAGCTAACCACCTCCAGTATTTGCTCTGGCAGCTCCAGCTGAGGGTTAGGTGTGGTGTAGCAATGATTATTTCCCTCCTTGCCCTTTGCGGGCAATTTCTCCTTGTCACCTATTCAATGGGTTGGACTGATGTAGGGTGAAACAACTTGTCAAGATGTCAGATACTTCCAGAAGGACACGAACTCCTGGCCATAAAAATCAAGGGAGCTTAACATTTCCAAAATAAGAAAAAACACCCAATATTAAAAAAAATGCTTGCACATCACCCCAGCTGGTTGTAAACAATGCTCACCAACCTCCAGTATTTAAAGACTAAGCACCATTGTCTTTTAACAAAACACTATTATATTTTAAAATATTCTTTCCAGTTCATTTTGAGTTAAAATATAGGTAGAATAAAAATTCAAGGCTGGCGCCGCGGCGGCCATTGGAGGGCGAACCAACGGCAAAAAAAAGGAAGACCTTTCTCTCTGTCTCTCTCTCTCACTGTCCACTCTGCCTGTCAAAAAAATAATAATAATAAAATAAAAAATAAAATTAAAAAAATTCAAATATATATTTGAATATACACTTACATATGGAATAAACTATTTTTTTTTTTTTTTTGACAGGCAGAGTGGACAGTGAGAGAGAGAGACAGAGAGAGAAAGGTCTTCCTTTTGCCGTTGGTTCACCCTCCAATGGCCGCCGCTGCAGCCGGCGCACCGCGCTGATCCGATGGCAGGAGCCAGGATCCAGGTGCTTTTCCTGGTCTCCCACGGGGTGCAGGGCCCAAGCACCTGGGCCATCCTCCACTGCACTCCCTGGCCATAGCAGAGAGCTTGCCTTGAAGAGGGGCAATCGGGACAGAATCCGGCGCCCCAACCGGGACTAGAACCCGGTGTGCCGGCGCCGCAAGGTGGAGGATTAGCCTATTGAGCCACGGCGCCGGCCTGAATAAACTATTAATATATAAAATATAGGCCGGTGCCGCAGATCACTAGGCTAATCCTCCGCCTTGCGGCGCCGGCACACCGGGTTCTAGTCCCGGTCGAGGCGCCAGATTCTGTCCCGGTTGCCCCTCTTCCAGGCCAGCTCTCTGTTGTCCAGGGAGTGCAGTGCAGGATGGCCCAAGTGCTTGGGCCCTGCACCCCATGGGAGACCAGGATAAGTACCTGGCTCCTGCCATCGGATCAGCGCGGTGTGCCGGCCGCAGCGCGCTGGCCGCGGCGGCCATTGGAGGGTGAACCAACGGCAAAAAAAAAGGAAGACCTTTTTCTCTGTCTCTCTCTCTCACTGTCCACTCTGCCTGTCAAAAAAATTTAAAAAATAAATAAAAAAAATAAAAAAGATTAATATATATATAATATAAAAATATATAAAAAATTCAAATACACACATATTATATGTATTTATAAATTTTGGTGAATTTTGACAAATGTGGATATCTGTACAAACCATACCCTTATATCTCTATGGATATATGACCATTTATATGATATAATTTTCAGTTACATTTTAACTGACTATTGCTTATGGAATTGTGGGGCTGGTGCTGTGGTGTAGTGGGTAAAGCCACAGCCTGCAGTGCCAACATCCTGTAAGGGCACTGGTTGGAGTCACCGCTGTTCCACTTCCCATCCAACTCCCTGTTAATGTGCCTGCGAAAGCAGCAGAGGAAGGCCTGAGTACTTGGGTCCCTGCAATCACAAAGGAAACCTGGATGAAGCTCCTGGCTTCGGATCGGCGCAGCTCCGGCCTTTGCAGCCAATTGGTGAATGAACCAGCGGATAGAAGACCTCTCTCTCTCTCTGCCTCTCCTCTCTCTGTATAACTCTGACTTTAAAATAAATAAATAAGTCTTCAAAAAAAATGAACTGGAAAATGTTTCCTTTTTTTCTGTGTTCTGCAAGAGTTTTTGCAAGATTGGAATTATCAGCATATGAAATTTCTGGTAAAATTTGTCCTTTAGCAGTAGGAAAACCATGTTTTCTTGTGGTTGCTTCTTTTGTTTGCTTATTTTATCAACACACTTCACTCCTTAAGTACAGTTTTTTACTATGCAGATAGTAGAGAATTGCCATAGACTGACACAGAATTTTTCCTACTAAATCTTACATTAGTATGGCACATTTGTCAAACAATGAACCTATCCTAATTATTATTGCTAACTTAGATCAATATTCTATTCTGATTTCCTTAGATTTTACTAATGTCCTTTTTCTGTCCCAAAGTCCCAGTCAGCTCATCGCATCACATATAGTTTCTTTGGGCTATGACGATTTCTCAGACATTCCATGTGACCTCAACAATGTTGAGGACAGCTGAGGAGTTTTCTAAAATGTCCCACATTCACAATTGTGTGAGGTTTTTCTCATGGTTTGAATGGAGTTATTTTAGGAAGGGGAAAATGTCACACCATAACAAGGGTAGATGGTATAAACATGCTTTATTAATGGTTAAAGATGACTTTGATACCTTGTCTAAGGTAGTTTGTCAGTCATCTTATTTCTTTCAAAAGTAAAGAGAACTTTCCTCTCCTTCTATGCAAACTGAGTCATGAGTCACCCGCATCCCTGTAATCTGGGAGTTTATTAGAAATACAGAATCCCAAACTCCACCCCAGGAACCCAGTCAGAATCTGCAAGTTTACCAGATGCCAAGTGATTCATGGTCTTGTGAACATTGGAGAAAATTGCCTTAAGAACACCAATGGCAGATTCAATCTTTTTTTTTTTTTTTTTTTTTTTTTTTTGCCATAAAGGGCCCAATGGTAAATACTTTCAATTTTGTGGACTCTGTGATTTCTGTCACAACCATTCAACTCTGCCCTTGTAGCAGAAAGCAGCTATAGATCATATGTAAAAATAAGCATGGCATATTGATAACAACTTAAATTACAGACACTGAAGTCAGAATTTGAAATTTGAAAGAAAATTAAAGATTTGATACATATCACAAAATGTTCTCTTTTTTTCAACTTTGTAAAACAAAAGAAAGCATTTAAGATAAAATATTTTAATTAAAAATTTTCAGGAACATTTAAAAGCTATCTGTAGCTTTTGGTTCCTGCAAAAATGGGCAGCCAGTTGGATTCAGTCTATGTGCCTAGGTAAACCATCACTGATATGTGGAGTCTACTAGATTAGTAGCTTTTGAAGATGACTTTCACAAAAGAAAGATAACATGTGACTCTTATTTTGAAATATAAAGCAAAAATGCATCAGCTATTTTAAGTGGGGCACCTGAACAAGATGTTAATACCATTTTAAAGAAAACAATCCAAAACCAGACATATTTATAAATCAGGAAAATTGAAAGATATTTCAAATAGAAACAAAATGTGCTTTTGCAGAGGAAGATTTGCCTCTTTACCCTCTTCCAGACAGAATTAATTTGCATGTTCATCATCAAAAATAATTTGCATTGCCATCTGTTCTGCACACACTAACTTTGATCTTTGCTGAGTTGTGCGGTGGCCTGGTCATAGATACAACACAAGTCCCATGGGACCAAATAATCCCAGGAGGCTCCAGCATCTCCTTGAAAGGATATTCAGTAATCTCTTCTGGCTGCTTCAGCCCTAAGTTTCTCTTTTCACTAAGTTAGGATATCTCCTCCCCCACCCCCTTTTTTTAAATAAGGCATTTTTCTTTTTAGATGAGGTAATTGATATGCAAACTTGCTAAATAACTTATCCCTCTCACTGAAAAAGCTTCTGAACAATATCATGAAGATTCTTCTTCGGAGGGTCTCTCTAACTTAGAAGTCTTGTATACAGATAGGTCAGATATTTAAATAAAAAGATTCAGCCATTCAGCCATCAAAATGTTTTCTACAGCTTCAAGGATGTAATTTCTACTGGGGACAATCAGAACTTACTTTTCCCTGCTGAGCACCAGGAAACATTTTCTCAAATTATCTGTGCCACAGAACCCTACAAAAGCAGTTTTACTTTCTTGAAACTCAATTTCTTCATGGACTAATATGGAATTGAAGCAATTTTTGAATGAAATCGTAAGACTTATAAAAGTCTTAAGACATTCTTTGTTTAAAGTTTTAAAGCTAGACCCTCACATTTGATGTATTTATTTATTTTAGATTTATTTTATTTTTTTGAAAGAGTTACAGAGAGAGAGAGAGAGAATCTTCTATCCTGTGGTTCACTACCCATATGGCAGAAACAGCTGAAGCTGAATGGCTTATAGATAAGATTGCACATAAATTTAAACTGATAAAATTATTCAAAGATACATTTTGATTCCTTTGATCTGAATCTCTGTATCAGATGCTTTAAATTTGTTGATAGAAAGAAACTAAAAATATTTTATATGCTTGTGCTTGAATTTGCTGGTTATGTATTCTCAAAATTTATAGAAGGCATTGGATCTTCTGGTAAATGTTTTCCTAAGTTGTCATCTAATGATTGAAACTGCTTTCTAAGTTTTCATTTGATATTGCTGTTGTCAGTATGTGATCTGGGACTGGCACCCCCATTTCTCTATTCTAAATCTAACTTGTTCTCTCATTTCTCTATTCTCTTCGAGGTAGGAAACTAATTCAATTCTGAAGAACTCTCCAAGATGCACAATTTGATTTTTAGATCTTATAAAAAGGATGGCTAACATTTTCTGTAATAGCATAGCTAAAATGAGAACTTAAATTATAATTTCATAGCTAGATTTACTTTGCCATCAGTGAAATAAACAGGGAAAACCTCCTTTTCAGAGCAAACAAAGGGAAAGAAAGTTTTAAAGTAAGAACATAGTTTTCCTCATGGGTATTGTCTACCTCAGGAAAACTACTGCAGAACATGCCTGTGACTACAGACTTCTAGTTTAGGCCACAAAGATTAGAGATGGGACTTGAGCACCCCCTTGACTTGCATCCTCTGGTCTGCTTTAACAAAAACCAGGAGAAAAAGAAAGCTAGGCATCAGAAACAATGTAAAGATAGGTGGCAGGCCTATTAATGGCTGCTCTGTACAGTGATCTGCCCTCAAGGAGACCCAACAGGCCAGTCCACTGCAGTGGTTTTCAGTGTGGTAAGCCTGGGCTTCAGCAGAAGTCAGCTTGTGAAGAGCCCTGGCAGCTCTGCCAGCCAAGAGTTAAATCACTGGAAATGGAACCGCCCTGGAGTTGAAGGATTTCAGGTCAGAGCCACAGATCTTATTGGCTCTAAGCTGAAAAGCCCTTCATTTAACCCAGCTTCCAGAGTGACCATCGCAGCTGAGGGGACGGCCAAGTAGGGTCAGCAACATTGTAGCATTGTAGGCAGAACTATAAATTTCCTGTTAGAGATGCCACCTGCCTTTACCTGGCCAACTCTCCTCCCAGGCCAGGTAGGTAATGGAAGTCAACAGGGTGCCTTCCCCAAGGATGTTCACACCTCCCTTAGGATGTACCCTATGTGAAGAGACAGACAGATCTGGACCTCTTAACTTACAAGGCCTAAAGCCCACCAGATTATTATCAAGCCCCTTCTGCCAGTTTCTATTTGTCTCTCAATTGGAGAACTTATTCATGGCTTAGACAGCACCTTTCTTGGGTCCTCTAATAATGACTTTGTCCTTTGTTCTCGACCCTGTCTAGCCCACTTGGGTCTCATTCCTTTGTAATCATAACCTCTACTCTAACATCAGTGGCTCTGTTCCCAACCTGTGTGTACTGATGGTCCTCTCCCCCACTTAATGTTGTATGATTATTCAGAATTTCTCCACAGACAAACCCCTCTACCTGCAACAGTTTAGTGGCCTTTCTCCCAGTCTTGGCTGGGATCAGATTTAAACCACATCCATCAAACAATCCTCACAAGGGTCCAGAGACCCCCCTCATTTCCTCTCCTCTATGAAATCCTCTTATTATCTGGTTAATGCCACTCTTAGGATCTTTAGTTGCTATTCTCACCCTGACTTGTATACTACAGTGTCTGTTTAAGTGTTTACAGCAGGTGATAATGGAATGAACCAAGGTCTTCAGCAACCAGGTGGTCAACCAAATGCTGCTACAGGGATATATTTGGCTCCCCACCCCCGAGACAGCAGCTTGAGACATCACCCCATGCCAGCGAAGAGTACCTCATCGTTCCCAATCAGCAGGAAGTAGCCAGAAAGAGTCATCCTCCCCCCTTTCCTATCATCAATAGGTCGGGATGGTAGCTTTGGGATCCACAAGGAGAGAAGGCCTATACTTCGGGAATGGAGAGTCCCTACCCATACTTTTGGGGAAGAAAAGTCCTTGTCAAGGTCCCCGCGGGCGCCTAAAGTTCAACCAATGAGGATCAGACCTGCTTCAACCTTTAACCCCCATGCCCTGTATCTATAAAAGGAGCCCTCCCAGCCTCTGAAGCGCGACTTCCCCTGCCCCCCACTCTGTTGGGACCAGTGAACCTCACCCGTTAGCGGAATCCCAATAAAAGCTTGTGAATTAATTGATTCGTCTGCCTGGGAAGATTTGTTATGCGCTGGACACCTTGCACTGACCCTATCCAAAGCCAGGAGCCATGAGCTTCTTCTGGGTCTCCCAGGTGGGTGCAGGGGACTAAGGACTCAACCATCCTCTGTTTTCCCAGGCACGTTAGCAGGGAGCTGGATTGGAAGTGGAGTAGCCGGGACTTGCATTAGCACCTGTATGGGATGCCAGCACTGCAAGCTGGGGCTTTAACCTGCTGTACCACAGCGCCAGACACTTATATTTTAAAAAGAATCTTAGAAATCAACTGGTGATCTTGTTTATAACTTGTCTTTATTATGCTCAATTGTTTGAGTCTGTTGTTATCCTTCCTCTCATTACTACTGTATACTTTTCACTTGAAATGTTTGTGAAGTGGTGGGCTAAGAAGTCCATTTCTTTGACTTCTTGAGTTCCCAGACAAAGGCCCCACCCATTCAAGCACTTATTTATAATGAAAAAAGCTTTCCTCTATCCTACCTGGTTACATTTAAATGACTCATTGTATTAAACATGCATAACTATAATGTCTACTTTTCACAATAGAAATGCATTAACTTCCTAAGAGGTGTGTTTCTGTACTTCAAACTAATATTATCTCTATCAATTTATCCTTGACTTAAGAAATTCGTTCCTTGAGTAATAACATCAAATTCCTACTCCAAAACACCATTTGTAAATTATAATAGATTAATTTAAAAAAAAGATTACTCTTTCTCTCTTTCTTTTTCTTTTTCTTTTTCTTTTTCTTTTTCTCTTTTTCTCTTTCTCTCTCCCCTATACTCAGTAGCCCACTCCACCACATACACTCATTAGTTTTCCAGGCATCACTGTTGCCTTTAACTAAAGATTATCAAGCATTAGCATGTTTAAAATCAGCTGAAGGATTTGTTCTAGTAAAAATTGAAGGATGCCAAGTGACTTTTCTAATTGTGTTATTCAGGGTGATTGAGATTCTTTATAAGAGTACTTTAGAAAGTTTGGAAAAATGGAATCAAAAGATAGTTTTATTGCAATATTAATTCCATGAACTGTTTGAAGACCACTAATATAAGCGGAATTCAAAATTTTTTAACCAAAATAAACTTGCCTTTAATTCCATTTCCCAAAAACCTTTTGAAAGACCCTTAGAGAGACTGCAAATGAAACTATCATCTATATATTGTAGAATGGCTGCAGTCTTTAATTGCAACTCTCATTCTTTGTGGAGGCATTTCCAAATAGATAAAGAAGGACTGTCAAAGTTTACTGTTCAGTTACATTTGAGGTTGGATCAGCATACTATTGGGCAAACAGACACTGAGTTTTTGTCTATAAGCATTTGCAAAAGAAGGCAGCCTTCAGGTCTAGGACTGTGAACTAAGAGGAGCCTTCGAGTATCCAAGACGAGAAGGTGTAGGGATTTTGTACAATTCAAGGAAATAGAATGACTGCCTCATAATGGCCCTGAAATCCTGAACCATTCTATAGTCCACATTTGGCATCAAAATGGGCAGAATAAGGATGTTACAAGGTGACATGGAACCAGGACTCCATAATTGAAAAATTTGTGAAGTAATTTTTGGAGTCCCCACTTAACTTCAGTTTTAAGGGACACTGACACAGATGAGGAAATGTTGATTTGTCCAAGAAGAGAACTATGGTGAGGACACAATCTGTCCAGATATGCCTCGATTGCTGATTTGAGAATCCACTGTGTTTGAGTTTATCAGGAAGATAATCCAAGCTGGGACTTGTCACAATACTTATTACTATCATGACAAAAGACTTTGACTTATAAGCAATCAACCTGAGAGAATTTCCCAAGCATGATAGCAAACTCCTTCCAAGTAAAGGAGTTGAACACTCTTGCACTATCAAAAACTGGTGGGTGATAAGAACATCTGTCTGGCAATCCAAAGGCAAAGTAAATATTTGAGACTGAGGCCTGCCATTCAATCAGGTGATGACACAGTTCTTTCAGATAGAGGTTCTGGCTGTTGCTGTGGTGTGGTGAGTGAAGCCGCTGCCTGCAATGCTGCCATCCCATGTGGCTGTCGGTTCCAGTTGCTCCACTTCTGATTGAGTTCCCTGCTAATGTGCCTGGGAAAGCCACAGAAGATAATCCAAGTCTTTGGCTCCCTGCACCCATGTGGGAGACTTGGAAAAGGCTCAAGGCTCCTGGCTTTGGATTGGCTCCGTTCTGGCCATTTTGGCTATTTGGGGAGTGAATCAGAGTATGGAAGACCTTTCTCTCTCTCCCTCTCTCTCTCTCTCTCTGCCTCTGTCTCCCTATAACTCTGCCTTTCCAATAAACGAATAAATCTTTTTAAAAAAAGATAGAGGTCCCAATTGGGAGTTTAGTACAGTGTACATGCTCCTGTATCAGTTAGAAAATCAATATTCTTATCTGCAACATCAAAAGTCACCCAGAGGTCCAAGCATGAGATGTTAATTTGTATTGTGGCAGACACCTGATTTCCTAGGCCCTGTCAGTCTTTAGACAAAGACTGAGGGAGTTGAGAGACCACCCCTTCCTTTTTTATCTCCTATTTTTTTTATTTAATAAATGTGAATTTACAAAGTGTAACTTTTGTATTGTTGTGGCTCCCCCCCCCCCGTTTCCCTCCCTCCCGCGGCCCTCCCCTCCCCCACTCCCTCTCCCATCCCGCCCTTCATCGAGTTTCATTTTCAATTACCTTCATATACAGAAGATCAACTTAGTATATACTAAGCCAGGATTTCAACAGGCTGCACTCACACAACCGCACAAGGTATAGGGTATTGTTCGACTAGTAGTGTTATCTTTAACTCTCATAGTAAAACACATTAAGGACAGAGATCCTATGTGGGGAGCATGTACCCAGTGACTCCCGTTGTTGATTTAACAATTGGCACTCTTATTCATGATGTCAGCAATCATCTGAGGCTCTTGCCATGAGCTGTCTAGGCTATGGAAGCCCCTTGGGTTCACCAATTCTGAACTTGTTTAGTCAAAGCCGTATCACAGTGGAGGTTCCTTCCTCCCTTCAGAGAAAGGCACCTCCCTCCTTGATGGCCCGTTCCTTCCGCTGGGGTCCTGTTCACCAGGATCTTTCATTTATGTTGTTTTGGCCACTGTATCTTGGCTTTCCATGCCTGTGAGAGAGAGACCACTCCTTCCTTTGGAGCTGAGGGCAAACCCATTTCCAATAACACTCTGTCTTACATTGAAGGCAAGGACCAGGCTGGCTTTTCAGGTAGGGACATTGTTTGTGACAGTGTCCCAGGTTTCCACATTTGAATTACTCTCTTTTGGGCCTCTCCACCATGGTAGAATGCTCCTTATGTTGCCCTGAGGTCAACAGGCCTGCTTAAAATGACTGTTATCTTATGATCTTACTTTCTTGGCTACTTTCCTGGTTGCAGCATCCTTTCATTTTCAGATCCTAGAGCTTAAGTCCAAACCCAAGCACCCAAGCAGAAATCCAGCTCAAGTACCGGGGCTAAACATGGAAGAAGCAAGGGGTATCAATCATGAGTAAAACCAAGCCCCAGATAGTAGCAAACTAACCCATAAGCTAGAAGCAGGAGTCAGGTGCCTGGACCTGCTCCTTGAAAGCTGGAAATCACAGCTTGAATAGAGCTGAGTCTTGAATGGACCACCTTTGAAGTCAGTGCTCCACAGAGCCCCCAGATACATTGACCATGTCAAGGCCTTGAGCTGGACAAGGGCCTGCTAACCCATGGAGACAGTGAACAAGCTGTCAGGGATTGGGCCAACTGATGGCTAGTAAGGGTGGCAGTGTGTACTCTCCAGACATATGTCAGCCAATCATGCAAGCAAAACGGTCCTGCACCCAGGGAGGAGTGGGTGTAGTGACTTTGCAGGTTCCACCAGAACCAGACGTTGAGTACCTGGTCCTATCCCTGCATCCCAGATCTGGAAGACAGGTGCTTGGTGTCCACCTCTGAAAGCCTGATCCAGTGTGTCTGGTCTGCAGCTTCTCTCTGCCGGGGAGTTTTATCTGAAACTCTGGAAATCACATCCATGAGCAAGATTTGTAAATTATAGATGCTTGTGCATGCTCCAGCTGCTTTTCCTCACCCTCTGTTTCTCCCTCATTCCCTCTTCTCCCTCCACAGAAGGCAAGCACAGAGAGGCAGTGAAGAAAACATGGGGCCCTGACGACATAGAAGGAGGAGGAGGAGCAGCAAGGACCAGCTGCTGATGCTCTTCTCTAGAAGTGAGAGTCTGAGCACCTTTGGGGAGCCTGGAAGAGGCTTGCATCTCCCCAGCACATGCTAGCTCAGGGACACAACTGGGCTGGGTGCCACGCATCTCTGCACACTGGGAAGGTGGCTAATTGTGAGCAATCACATCTGTGCACTTCTCTCCCCAATAGCTCAAATGCATCTGGGAACTGGAAAACAGGAGGAGGCCTGTATTTCCAGCCATGTGCTAGCCAATTTTGGGACATTTATTTCCCAGCTTCCCTTTCTCCTATTTTTCCCAGGTGGAGTCTTATGGCTTCCTACAGTTACAAAACTTTCCCATCTGTTATTCATTCAGCTCTTTGTTCCATAGGGGTTCAGCTTCCAGTTTACTCTCAAATATTAAGACAGAACACAGAAATAACCAGTTTAGCATTTCAAAGTCCCACCCAGAAGCTGTATGTTGAATCAAGAAAAGGCTTAGCCGGCGCCGCGGCTCACTAGGCTAATCCTCCGCCTAGCGGCGCCGGCACACCGAGTTCTAGTCCCGGTCAGGGCGCCGGATTCTGTCCCGGTTGCCCCTCTTCCAGGCCAGCCCTCTGCTGTGGCCAGGGAGTGCAGTGGAGGATGGCCCAGGTGCTTGGGCCCTGCACCCCATGGGAGACCAGGAAAAGCACCTGGCTCCTGGCTCCTGCCATCGGATCAGCGCGGTGCGCCGGCCGCAGCGCGCCGGCCGCGGTGGCCATTGGAGGGTGAACCAACGGCAAAAGGAAGACCTTTCTCTCTGTCTCTCTCTCTCACTGTCCACTCTGCCTGTCAAAAAAATAAAAATAAAAAAAATAAATAAAAAATAAATAAAAAATAAAAAAAGAAAAGGCTTAAGTTGACCAGAGTAGCAGCTTTTACATGCAAGATGGAGACAGAGATAGTACTGCACTTACCAAATTTCCATGTTATATATATGCTCCATGCTCCCCAACATCCAGCTGGCTCACCACTTTTAAAGTTGTGGGCATAGATTCCTCAGATGTATTTACTGCAAGGTTCTTCTCTCCATGGAAGAGAGGAATTCAAAGCAGAGACATAAAGTGCAAGAATGGGAACAGAATGTATTTAAAGAGATTAGAAAGGTGAATGCATGCAACCCCAAAAGGAAACTCGCATACATCCCAATTCAGTTGCCCCCTTTACACGGTAGAGGGTGGTGCTTGAATCAGATATGCACATGTAGTAGAGTTTGAGCAGGGTTTAGTGTATGTGATGATCTCTGGAAAAGTTTTATGGGATCTCCATGTGGAGCTCAGAATACAAGTGTTCATTATGGCATCTTCTTCATGGTGTATAAAAGTGGGTGTTCTGAATTAGCATGGATAGGGGTGGAGTTTTGGGCCAATGCAGGGTGAAAGCACAGAGATGGAAGGAAATCTCTTAGCAATAAATTTACCTCAGATGAATTTAACTAGAGGTTTTAGCCACACTTATAAAATAGTAGGGTAAGTCTCTTTTTGTCCAGGACTCTTTCAGACTACATGTGCTAGGGTACTAGTTCACAAATTTCACTGCCCACAACTTGGAGGAACTTCAATCCCAGCAGCTAGGTCAGTTACACCATAACTCCAATACCCTAGCCAATTAAATAAAAATTCTGGAAGTGGGAGATAGGATTGCTTTTTTTTCAAACCCCAATGTGTTTCTAGTGTACAGTCAAGACTGAAAACCACTGGTCCATGGTGAAAGCCTACATATGAAGCCAATCATGGATAACAAACCTTTCAGGAAGCTAGATCAAACGTTCTTCTATGGTCAAAGAAGGACTGAAATAGAACTAGTGGCTTTGGATATTTTTCTCTTAATTTTCCCTGTTAGGACATAATGATCAGGAAAAAGCATATCTCATGTATTCTGCTGCATTATGCTGTGTCTGATGTCCTACACTAAACATAACCTTAGGACTTTGGGATGGTGACACTCCAGCTGGGATTTGAAGACACTTCCCTTTGTTTTCCAGATCTTTCACCTGATGATTATGAGTCAACAAGTTGAGGATTGCATTAATCAACTTTTTGTTACCTTGACTAAATACAAGAGGAGAACCTACTTACAAAGCAAAAGGCTTAATATAGTTAGGAGGTTCACAGTCCAAGATCCATTGGTTCCATTAGTTCAGTCATATAGTAAGGCTAGAGGATAGCAAAGGCTGGCAGAGAAATGAGTCTATGGTGATTCAGGAAATGGAGAGAACAGCTAAGGTGAACTCAGCTCATAGCCAACTCTCCTGAGAGGACTGCCTTCTTAGGGCAAGGCCTGATGACCTAAAGACCATCCAATGGGTCCACCTTCTAGATACCATAATTGGATCAAATATCCACTCTTAATCCATTAAGCATTGGTATTAATTCATTAATCATTAAAAGAAGACTTTTGGTACCAAACTCCCAATAAATGGTCCTTTAAGGGACATCTATAGCCTTATCTGTACCCTAACTGAAATCTGTTTCAAACACATATGCTCTATAACTCTTAATATGAGGAAGGCTGATTTTAAAAACAATGCCCTAATCATTGTTACTCAAAATGTGGTTCTTGGACCAGGAGCATGGGTGGCAGAGTCCCACTGCTCTCCTAGGTACATTAGCAGGAAGCTAGATCAGAATAGAACAGTTTGAACCTGAGCCAGATCTCATCTGGAGTGCCAGGGTACATGCAGTGGGTGAACCCGCTTTGCCACAATGCTGACCCCTAGATTTAACACTAATGTGTGTTTTCTATCTGGTTGGGGGTGTCTGTAGGCTGGGCACCTGCTTTAGAGAGAAGTCTTCCACTTTATCCTTTTCCTATTGCCACTCATTAGCAGAGCATCCACATCTCTTAGAATAACCATGAGGAGTCAAGACAGAATACAAATGTATCAGGAAGTCCTAACTTGATGTACATCATCATGAAGTACCTTCACATTCTTTGGCTTTGGAGGAGATTGAAAGCATTTTCTGATGGGCTCTTCCACAGGTTTTTGTTGATTCTCCTACTGGGTTCCACTAAACTACCTTCTTTCTGCAAAGTGAATAATATATTCTCTTCCTCTTGCTTCCACTCTGCACTCAGCCCCTTCTTTCTTGGCTACTCCTTTAACACCGATACTATTGGATTCCAGCATTTCAGGTGGTCACTTGGGGCAAGAACCAGGTTAGTGTTAGATACACACTCTTCTACACACCACAGGAGCCATATAAGACGTGTGCATTCATTGCTCACCATTGTTGGAAGTGTGGTTATTTGCTAAACTCGGTCTTCAACCATCATTCCTTTTTGTATGCCTTCTTGAACTGAAAGCTACAGATTCCTGACCTTGAAATTTCAGGTAAAGGTCATACTCTAGTCAATGTAGTTTTCTCACTGTAAGGAGTGGCGTTAATCAAGTTCTTCAAGTGGTCACTCTAAAGCCATTCTCAGTAGACCTGAGAAGCTTGAAAGATACAGCACCACCCTTCCCCTAGAACTTGGGTCTCAGCACAGCAACAGCTCTCATCAAAGAAATCTGCTGAACTAATCCCCAAACACCTGGCCCTTTGTCCTTTTCTTTGTGAATATTCAAAAGGCACTGAAATGGTTCCCAATCATTTCCTTTAAGATTTTTGCTCAGTGTCCAACAACTCCGTTTGAATCCGACATCTATAATATCTTAGTGCTTTCTTTGAAGCTTCTGGTTTAACATCTTGTTACTCTCTGCAGCATGTGCATGCTTCTTTGTTAAGCAAATAAAAGTCAAATTGAATTTAAAATTATGAGTTTAAGATTAGAAGTTGGGGCCAGCGCTGTGGCATAATAGACTAAGCTTCTGCTTGCGATGCTGAAATCCCATACGGGAACTGGTTCCTGTCCTGGCTGCTCCTCTTCTGAACCAGCTCTCTGCTTATGGCCTGGGAAAACAATGGAAGATGGCCCCAGCACTCCATGGGTGACACAGAAGCTTCTAGCCCCTGGCTTCTATTGGCCCAGCTCTAGCCTTGCAGCCATTTAGGGGGTGAACCAGGGGATGGAAGACCTTTCTCTCTCTCTCTGCTTGGCAAATAAATAAAATCTAAAAAAAAAAAAAAAAAAAAAAAAAAAAAAAAAGATTAGAGGTAAATTCAGCCAATCAATCAGCAAATTTTAAAGGGAGTTAGTTAATATATTAAATTTGAGATAATATTTGAAACCTTAGAAAGTCGGAGAAATAGGATATATCTTATTATTCACTATTTGAACTACGACATAGGACAAACAACCTGTTAATAAATAACAAAAAGCCACACTGAAAAACACTTACGTGGAGTTCCCTAATGCTTTGCTATGTTTAAAAATCCTTTAGAGAACTCAGTGAATGATAAACAAAAGCATGAGAAACAAAGTATAATTAAGCAGACAAAATGAAAAGGATCTACTTTCTGGCCAATTTTATTATGGTTGCTCATAACTACAGGGATTTGGTTCAGACATGCTTGAATGGCATTGCAAATCTGACTCAGTTGTATGCATTGATCATTCTGGGAGCAGATGTGTGGCTGTGTTAGTCAATTTATTGTTACTAATAGCATAATACCACATATTGGGGAAGCTATAGATTTAAGAAATTATTTAGGTTTGTGGTTTTGCTCCAAGGTTGAGATGCCCAGCTCATGACTTTCTTGCTGGCCAAGTCCCAGAGTGGCACAAGGTATCACAGGACAGGAGACAATGAAGATGTGAGAGACCTTCCCAAACTGACTTTTATAGGAGACCCACTCTCATGTAACACATTAATTCAATAGCCATATGAATGGACTAACCTTCTCATGAGGTTAGAGCCCAGCTGGTCCCACCTCATAATGGGGAGTAAATTTCAACACGAATTTTGAAGGAGACAACACATTTTCAAGCCATGATAGGGAATAGTAGCATCTCTAATGGTCAGAAAATAATTTTTCTTTCGTGATAATCAAAGGACAGGAAAAATATACATCATTTAGTAACCTTCCTAAGGTCTTTGTTCCAATGTTATCTGTGACCCACTTTTTTTTAAGATTTATTTATTTATTTGAAAGTCAGAGAGGCAGAGAGAGAGAAAGAAAGAGAGAGAGAGGTCTTCCATCTGCTAATTCACTCCCCAGATGGCCCCAATGGCTGGAGCTGCACCGATCCGAAGCCAGGAGCCAGGAGCTTCTTCTGGGTCTCCCATGTGGGTGCAGGGACCCAAGGACTTGGGGCATCTTCTACTGCTTTCCCAGGCCATAGCAGAGAGCTGGATCTGAAGTGAAGCAGCCAGGACTAGAGCTGGCGCCTATGTGAGATGCCGGTTCTGCAAACAGTGGCTTTACCCATTATGCCACAGCGCCGGCCCCTGTGATGCACCTTTTAAAATATGTAACCAATTCTCCCTCAGTGCTCTTTACCACCTGCTGCTCATCCACTTTTTTCAAAGAATTTTAAAGATTTCCTTACTTATCTGAAGGGCAGAGTTACAGAAAGGCAGAGAGAGATAGAGTAGGGAGAGAGAGAGAGAGAGAGAGAGAGAGATCTTCTATCTACTGGTTCACTCCCCAATGGCCGCAGTGGCCAGGACAGCTCCAAGCCAAAGCGAGGAGCCAGGAGCTTCTTCCAGGTCTCCTATATGGTGCAGGGGCCCAAGTATTTGGGACATATTCTGCTGCTTTCCCAGGCACATTAGCAGGAACCTGGATTGGAAATGGAGAAGCTAGGGCTTGAACCAGAGCCCATATGGGATACCGGTGCTGTAAGCAGCAGTTACCCGCTACACCACAGGGCCAGAGCCAGTGTTTTGCTTTTTTAAAAAATTCAGTTGTAAGTTATCCTATTTGATCATGACTTTTTCAAATTTTATTTTATACATTTAAAATGTTAGAATTGTTGGGGCCGGTGCTGTGGCATAGAAAGCTAAGCCTCCATCTGCAGTGCTGGCATCCCATATGAGTGCCACTTGGTGTTCTGGCTGCTCCACTTCTGACCCAGATCCCTGTTGATGTGCCTGGGGAAGCAGCGGAGGATGGCCCAAGTAATTGGGCTCATGCACCCACATGAGAGACCTGGAAGAAGCTCCTGGCTCCTGGCTTCTGCCACTTGTTGCAGAAGGAAGATTCTCTCTCTCTCCACCCCTTCCATCTCTCTCACTCTGTCTCTGTCTCTCTCTCTCCTTCTCTCTCTGTATCTCTGCCTTTCAAATAAATAAATAAAGCTTTAAAAAATAATAAAATAAAATGTTAGGATTTTTTTATCTGGTGATTTGACTTTTTTAACCTTAGGAAGGAAGTTGCTAAATTTCAAAAAATGGTTTTGTTTTAAAGCCCATTTTATTCATACACCAAGAGAGCCACCTAATTTTTGGTTAATGACTGCACAGTATACATTTTCCACCTTTTGTTTTCATATTTTTTGTCTTTCTATCTTACAAGAGTTTTCTGATGAAGAACATGTTGTCGTTTTTCAATTCTTATTTTAAAACCCAGGCTGTCCCTTCTAAAACAGAGAACCAGCTACTGCATGACTGGACACCAGGCACACATCAACTCTGACATAAGCAGCTGAGTCTGTGGCCATATTATTACACAATGGTCAATAACTAAAACATCAGGTTATACTTTTAAAATGTATGAGTGGTTACTCTAAAAACTAAAGCATGTATCTTTAAGTCATCAAAATACATTTCCCACTTTAGAAAATACATGGAAATCAGAACATTTTGTATACTCATATGTCTTTGTTATTATTATTGTGAATCATAATTACACAGATTAAATCCCCAAGTATTAACGCTTTCGAGAGCTGATAATCATTTGAATTTATCCATATGTTTACCACTTCTTAATTTTTTATTCTCTCTAAAACTGTTTATTTCTTCCTTATATTTTGCATTTTCTTAATGTGAGTCTGCTGCTAGGAAATTATTTTTTTGGTATCCTATGTTACTTACCACATATCAGGGAAAGCATATTTGTCTTTTTGAAGGAATTTCATGTGTTTATTTCACGTTTAAATGAAGCTGTGACCTTGGAACAGTTGTATCAATTACACACCTGAATAAAATGATTTTTGTTTTATTGTACTCTGAAAATTGAGTTTTTAATTTGTTTTTCCACCAATACATACTATACTTTTTTTTTGGAAGTGATAAAATGGCTTTGAAGCAGATGAAATAAAGATTTGATCGTGACCTTGATTTATCACAAAATATAAAACTCATCACAGATATTTCTTCTTTTCATGTTTTTAATGTCATTTCTTCAGTCTGTTTCACAGGTTCTTTTTTCCCATTTCAGTGGTGATTCGGGGACTGAGATTTCTACCATGATTTCTTCATGCCTCTTGCACAGATGTCTGGAAAAGAGAAGAAAGAGCTGAAGCATTGCTCAAGGAACCTTACTGTTTGTGGTGGACACTGACTAGGGCAGCCCTGTGATCCCAACTCCCGGCTTCAGGTTCTTGTGTGATTCTCCCCCTTTGCATTTGGGAGAGACTACAACTTGCTGCTAACCAGCAGAATATGACAAAGTTAGGGAACGTTCCCCATTTTCTGTGTGATTATGTTGTATAAGAAATTAAGCTCATTGTGCGTGGAGACTCTCCTTTGCCTTCTTTGAAGAAATAGCAGTTATATAACAGCTGCCATATGGAGACAGCTACACATCAAAGAGCTTTTGGCCAACAGGCATCAAGAAACTCAGTCTCACAGTCCAGCAACCTTTGAAGAACTGAAAGCTGCCAAGAACCACGTGAATATTAGCAGGATCTTTTCGCTGCTTTTCAAGCTGACACTTGATTACAACTGTTTGAGGCCTTGAATCAGAAGACCCAGGTAAGCTGTGATAAGAGCCCTGATCCCCAGAGAACTGTGGGATGACTCACGTGTATTAAGATGCTATGTTTGTAGTAATTTCTTATATAGTAATAAATAGCTGATGCACTGCCTTAGTCCAGCAGTGCCATGCATCATTAATATGCACATTTCATTTGCTAGAACTAGACATAAGGCCAACCAAATACAGCGGGGCTTGGTTGTAAAATATTTCTTGTGCCCAGAAAAGAGACATTTAGTTGTACATATAGCCATTATTAGCAGAAATAACTACAAAGTCATAAAATGTGGAATTCCCTTTGCCCTTGACTTTAAAGTTACCTATTTTATTTTATTTTTTTAGTTTTTAAACCTACTAGCATGTAGGATCTATGTAATTGTGTTCTTGCTCTTCTATTACCATGTAGTAATCATAATACTCTCTTGAGTACGTACCTATGTGAACACACTAAGTATGAAGATTCCATTATAAGGGTGGCTATAATCAAGACTGAGAATTTGTGCTATGACAAAAATTATGAATCCAAGGGCATGACAGATGTGTTTTGTCAGGATCATTGTAAGGAGAAAATATCTTTTTTCAAATAATACCAGATGAGAAAAGGACAGAGAATAATTAGCTAGTCATAATGTCTTTATTTTTTTCATAGCTACGATGATGGTTAGGAGTCTACAATTTAGCAGATCTTTGTAGATTAGGAAACTTTCTTAGTGGTGAGTCAGATATTTAGCAGCCTTGAAGGGGGATGCCAATTGTAATGAAGAATATGATTCAGGAAACTTCTGCTTTTTAAAATATTCATGTTCTCGTGAGAAGGGGAATGAATACAAAATAAACAATGATAACAGCAAAACAACTTTTGAATTTTAATCTGCTTCATAAGGAGTAAAATAAAAGAGCAATTTCAATTTTGCCGATCTAGAAATCAAATACTGTAATTCTCTTGTCTTAGAATTTGGCAATCTTGTTCTTTCTGAACAAAGATTTATTAGCAGTGTTTTTTTTTTTTTCCTCTACGGAGACCTCATTATGTTTATGAAACATTCCATTGTAATTTCTCAAGTGATATAGGGAGTCATTTCTCAGGAAAAAAGAAATTGGTATTATCTGAAGAAATATAGAGATCTGTTGACATCAGCATTTCTAAGAATATGAGAAATGTCACAACAGGCTCACAAAAGGAAGCCTTCTAACTGAGAACTCTGTGTTGAATGGTAAGGCCAAAGGCTGTGTCTTACACAAGTAATAGTCATCCACCATCCTATAATCCTGAGAAATTTAAAGACATGCAAAGAGCACGTAAAACTATCCCCAAGTTTTTTATTACTAATTCATTCTTCAAGACTTAACTAAAACCCTTATTGGAGTTCATTACAAATGATACCAAGTTACCACACCACACATAAAGCCATTTCCTGTATATTTGCATCAAGTACCTCAGCTAGGTGATTCAAAATTTTTAAGTACTATAAGCTAATTAGTGAATGAGTGAATAAAGTCAATACAACTTGAACACTTATAAATGTTTCATCATGTTAAGTTTTAACTACATAAGTAATGAATGCCAATGTTGCTCCACTCCAACTATATTTAAGTTTTAGGTTTTGTGTTTCTGATGTCTTATTTAACAAACCCTTTGTATAGCAAATAATCATAAAAATATTTCTATGTAATATATTCTGAAAGCTTTATTAACTTGTATTTTATATTTATGTCTGCAATTCACCTATAATTTTCAATGCTAAGTAACAGGTCTCTTGTATGGTCCTCTGGGGTCACTTTTGCTATAAATGAGTCTAGCTGGATACTAATTCCTTTTTTAAAAAAAGATTAATTTATTTATTTGAAGAAGTTACCGAGAGAGAGGGAGAGGGTTTGGGAGAGGGAGATGGAGAGAGAGAGGGAGAGGGAGAGGGAGAGAGAATGATCTTCCATCCACTGATTCACTTTCCAGATGGCTGCAACAGCCAGGACCGGTCCAGAAACCAGAATCCAGAAGCTTCATTCAGGTTCCCCTATATGTGTGGCAGGAACCCAAACATTTGAGCCATCTCCCACTGCTTTTCCAAGGCCATTAGCAGGGAGCTGGATCAGAAGTGGAGCATCCAGGACACAGATCTACACCCAGTGAGACACCAGCATCACAAGCGGCAGCTTTTTCCACACTGCCATGACACCAGTCCCTTCTACTTCCTCATTGCACAAATCAGTTTCAAGGCTTCCAAATCTCTCATTTCATCATTCTGAAATTTTATCACCATCTGATAGTGGGTGTGCCTTTTACAATTCATCTTAGTAAATCTTTTTTTTTTTTTTTGACAGGTAGAGTTACAGACAGTGAGAGAGAGAGACAGAGAGAAAGGTCTTCCTTCCGTTGGTTCACTCCCCAAATGGCCACCACAGCCAGCGCTGCGCCAATCTGAAGCCAGGAGCCAGGTGTTTCCTCCCGGTCTCCCATGTGGGTACAGGGGCCCAAGTTCTTGGGCCATCCTCCTCTGCCCTCCCAGGCCACAGCAGAGAGCTGGACTGGAAGAGGAGCAACCGGGATGAGAACACGGTGCCCATGTGGGATGCCGGCGCTGCAGGCGGAGGATTAACCAAGTGAGCCACAGCGCCAGCCCCTAGTAAATCTTTTTATCTTGTTGATTTATGGTTTATTTTATCTTTAAAAAAATTCTGTCATCATTTTAAAATTTTTAGGTTATGTGATTAATGTTCAGACAGCTTCAGGTTCACTTAATAATTTTATAATAATATTTAGAGACAATTATAAGGGAGAAAAAATTCTTCAAAATTCTGTCACCTGAATATATCAATTATTATCAATCTATCAATTATTATCTCCTATAAATTCTATCTGTAGAATTTTTAAATTATTTAAAGTACTACATTTAATGCTACATGAAAATTTTGCCTTTATCGTAGTACATGTTACATATACATATGTACATATATGTATGTATTCACATACTGAAAGCAACAACCACCATTTAATGTCTTACTATATTTCATTAAGTTTTCAAAAACTTTTGACCTACACAATAGGAAATTCTGGATAGATACAATCTTACAAAACACTTGACAAACCTTACCTCTCCCTTTTTTTAAAGGTTTATTTTATTTATTTGAAAGGCAGAGTTACAGAAAGAGAGGGAGAGACAGAGACAGAGACAGAAAGAGAGAGAGAGAGAGAGAGAGACTTTCCATCCACTGTCTCATTCCCCTTGTGGTCACAATGGCCAGGACTGGGCTAGACCAAAGCCAGGAGTTAAGAGTCAGGTGCCAGGAGCATCTTCTGGGTCTTCCATGTGGGTGCAGGGGCCTGAGGACTTGGGCCATCTTCTACTGCTTTCCCATGCACATGAGCAGGGAGCTGGATCAGAAGTGGAGTAGTTGGGACTTGAACCCGTGCCCATAGGGCCACTCGGTGTGCCACAACACCAGCCCCAGCTCTCCCTTCTGTGATTAATGTACAGCCAACTGAGAACACACAGACATCAGACGTGTAAACATTTTTTAAAAAATTAACTTTACAGCTTGTAACACTAAATGGAAAAGAAACACTTTTGTTTTAGTTTTAAATTTTGTTTATTTAAAGGCAGAGTGAGGCCGGCGCGCCGTGACTCACTAGGCTAATCCTCCACCTTGCGGTGCCGGCGAAGCCGCTTCTTAACCCACTGCACACAATCCTGGCCCGTTTGTTTTATTTGTAAAGAGTTTTTTATATATATACATATTTTATTTTAATTGACATGTAATAACTATTTATATTTAGAGTATTATATGATATTTCTTATTTGTTTTGCTTTTTAAAGATTTATTTATTTTACTTGAAAGTCAGAGTTACACACAGAGAAAAGGGGAGGTAGAGAGAGAGAGAGAGAGAGAGAGAGAGAGAGGTCTTTCACCCGCTGGCTCACTCCCCAGTTGGCTGCAATGGCCGGAGCTACGACAATCTGAAGCCAGGAGCCAGGAGCTTCTTCCAGGTCTCCCACACGGGTGCAGGGCCCAAGGGCTTGGGCCATCTTCTACTGCTTTCTCAGGCCATAGCAGAGAGCTGCATCAGGAGTGGAGCCTTCGGGTCTAGAACCGGTGCTCCTATGGAATGATCAAATCCGAGTAATTATTGCCCTATCCATCACCTCAAGCATGTATCACTCGTGTGGGGACGATTTGAAGTCCTTTCTATTAAATATTTTTAAATAAACAATTAATTGTTTTAGCAATTACTGTGGACCCATACAAGTCCCTAAGTTCAGAAGAGCCCTGCACTAAAGTGTTGCATTTAATATTGCACAGGGTTCTGCTGATTATGGATGTGGGTTTACTGGTAGACCTAGTCCGAATTCCTAGTGTTTCCCTTTGAAACGTCCCTCTTAACAGAGAACTCACAGTGATCACCTTTGCTCCTTAGCTGGAATAGAATCACTTGGTCACACTCACCGAGATGCAATACTGATGTCGGGACATTTTTACTGCATGAAACTGAAACTGGTAAAGAGCATCCCCTTTCTTTCCTAAACATCTGGAAGAGCAGAGATACTGCCTTCTCAGCTAAGTCGTTCCTTTAAAAAGAGAGAGGACAATGCTTCTCCCATGGCATCAAATGCTGGAAAGGCTGCAGTGGATTCTCGTCTGTAACAGGGGTGAAACTGAGTCAGAGGTGCAAAAGATCAGGCAGACCTGTTTTGGGAGAATGTGAAAGAAATTAATGATTTTAACATAATAATTCCTAAAAAACTAGAATCCAATGACTTGAATTGTAATGAACTTCATATCATTGTACATGTCTAACCAGGAAATAGCTGGATAAAAATTTACTAGGAAGAGATCTTTAAGTAAGTGGTTGTGGTTACCACTTTGTGAGGTTTAGTAAACAAAACTTCATTGTGATTTGATTTTCCTTCTTCAGAAAATGCCTGTAGATACACTACTGTGATTTTTTTCTGTGAGTATGTGTGTGTGTGTGTATGTATCAAACTTTTGAATTACATGTTAGTAATGAAAATTCATACAGTCAAATATACATGAAAGGCAACTACACCATACTTTTTCAGAAAAAAAAATCTATTGGCTTTTTTTTTTAACTTTTATTTAATGAATATAAATTTCCAAAGTACAGCTTATGGATTGCAATGGCTTCCCCCTCCCCATAACATCCCTCCCACCCGCAACCCTCGCCTTTCCCTCTCCCTCCCCCCTTCCATTCACATCAAGATTCATTTTCAATTCTCTTTATATACAGAAGATCAGTTTAGCATATATTAAGTAAAGATTTCAACAGTTTGCACCCCCATAGAAACACAAAGTGAAAAATACTGTTTGAGTACTAGTTATAGCATTAAATCACAATGTACAGCACACTAAGGACAGAGATCCTACATGAGGAGTAACTGCACAGTGACTCCTGTTGTTGACTTAACAAATTGACAGTCTTGTTTATGGCATCAGTAATCACCCTAGGCTCTTGTCATGGGTTGCCAATGCTATGGAAGCCTTTTGAGTTCACCAACTCTGATCATATTAGACAAGGTCGTAGTCAAAGTGGAAGTTCTCTCCTCCCTTCAGAGAAAGGGAGATGACCTGTTCTTTTCACTGGGATCTCACTCGTGGAGATCTTTCATGTAGGGTTTTTTTTTTTTTTCCAGAGTGTTTTGGCTTTCCGTGCCTGTAATACTCTCATGGGCTTTTCAGCCAGATCCCCATGCCTTAAGGGCTGATTCTGAGGCCAAAGTGCTATTTAGGACATCTGCCATTCTATGGGTCTGCTGTGTATCTCACTTCCCATGTTGGATCATTCTCTCCCTTTTTTATTCTATCAGCTAGTATTTGCAGACACTATTCTTGTTTATGTGCTCCCTTTGGCTCTTAGTCCTATCATTATGATCAATTGTGAACAGAAATTGATCACCGGGACTAGTGAGATGGCACTGGTACATGCCACCTTGATGGGATTGAATTCGAATCCCCTGGTATGTTTCTAACTCTACCATTTGAGGTAAGTCAGCTTGAGCATGTCCTGAATTGAACATCTCTTCCCTCTCTTATTCCCACTCTTACATTTAACAGCAATCACTTTTCAGTTAAGTTTCAACACTTGAGAATAACTGTGTGTTGATTACAGTATTCAACCAAAAGTAATAAGTAGAACAAATAAACAAAAAAATACTAAGAGGGATAATGTATTAAGTTGTTCATCAACAGTCAGGGCAAGGGCTGATCAAGTCACCGTTTCTCCTAGTGTTCATTTCACTTTAACAGGTTTCCTTTTTGGTGCTCAGTTAGTTGTCACCAATCAGGGAGAACATATGGTATTTGTCCCTTTGGGACTGGCTTATTTCACTCAGCATAATGCTTTGCAGATTCCTAACAGGGATCACTTTTCAGTTAAAATTTAAACACCTAAGAATAATTGTGTGTTAATTACAGAGTTCAACCAATAGTACTGGAACAAAAAAAAAAATACTAAAATGGATAACGTATTACATTGTATATCAACAGTCAGGACAAGGGCTGATCAGGTCACTGTTTCTCATAGTGTCCATTTCACTTCAACAAGTTTCCCCTTTGGTGCTCAGTTAGTTGTTGCCGATCAGGGAGAACATATGATATTTGTCCCTTTGGGACTGGCTTAATTCACTCAGCATGATGTTTTCCAAATTCCTCCATCTTGTTGCAAATGACTGGGTTTAGTTGTTTTTGACTGCTGTATAGTATTCTATAGAGTACATGTCCCATAATTTCTTTATCCAGTCTACTGTTGATGGGCATTTGGGTTGGTTCCAGGTCTTAGCTATGGTCAATTGAGCTGCAATAAACATTAATGTGCAGACAGCTTTTTTGTTTGCCAATTTAATTTCCTTTGGGTAAATTGCAAGGAGTGGGATGGCTGGGTTGAATGGTAGGGTTATATTCAGGTTTCTGAGGAATCTCCAGACTGACTTCCATAGTGGGTTCACCAGTTTGCATTCCCAACACAGTGGATTAGTGTCCCTTTTTCCCCACATCCTCTCCAGCATCTATTGTTGGTAGATTTCTGAATGTGAGCCATTCTAACCGGGGTGAGGTGAAACCTCATTGTGGTTTTGATTTGCATTTCCCTGATTGCTAGTGATCTTGAACATTTTTTCATGTGTCTGTTGGCCATTTGGATTTCCTCTTTTGAAAAAGGTTTATTGAGGTCCTTGGCCCATCTCTTAAGTGGGTTGTTTGTTTTGATCTTGTGGGGTTTCTTGATTTCTTTGTAGATTCTGGTTATCAACCCTTTATCTGTTGCATAGTTTGCAAATATTTTTTCCCATTCTGTCGGTTGTCTCTTCACTCTCCTGACTGTTTCTTTTGAAGTACAGAAACTTCTCAATTTGATGCAATCCCAAATGTTAATTTTGGTTTTGACTACCTGTGCTTCTGGGGTATTTTCCAAGAAGTCTTTGCCCGTACCTATATCTTGCAGGGTTTTTCCAATGCTCTCTAGTAATTTGATGGTGTCGGGTCGTAGATTTAAGTCTTTAATCCATGTTGAGTGAGTTTTTGTGTAAGGTGAAAGGTATGGGTCTTGCTTCATGATTCTGCACATGGAAATCCAGTTTTCCCAGCACCATTTATTGAATAGACTGTCCTTACTCCAGGGATTGGTTTTGGATCCTTGATCAACTATGAGTTGGCTGTAGATGTTTGGATTGATTTCTGGTGTTTTTATTCTGTTCCATTGGTCTATCCATCTGTTTCTGTACTAGTACCATGCTGTTTTGATAACAACTGCCCTGTAGTATGTCCTGAAATCTGGTACTGTGATGCCTCCGGCTTTGTTTTTGTTGTACAAGATTGCTTTAGCTATTCAAGGTCTCCTGTGTCTCCATATGAATTTCAGCATCATTTTTCGAGATCTGAGAAGAAGGTCTTTGGTATCTTGATTGGTATCGCATTGAATCTGTAAATTGCTTTTGGGAGAATGGACATTTTGATGATATTGATTCTTCCAATCCATGAGCATGGAAGATTTTTCCATTTCTTGGTATCCTCTTCTATTTCTTTCTTTAAGGTTTTGTAATTTTCATTGTAGAGATCTTTAACGTCCTTGGTTAAGTTTATTCCAAGGTATTTGATTGTTTTTGTAGCTATTGTGAATGGGATTGATCTTAGAAGTTCTTTCTCAACTGTGGTATTGTCTGTGTATACAAAGGCTGTTGATTTTTGTGCATTGATTTTATACCCTGCTACTTTGCTAAACTCTTCTATGAGTTCCAATAATCTCTGAGTAGAGTTCTTTGGGTCCCCTAAGAAAAGAATCATATCATCTGCAAAGAGGGATAGTTTGAGTTCTTCCTTCCCAATTTGTATCCCTTTAATTTCTTTTTCTTTCCTAATAGCTCTGGCTAGAACTTCCAGAACTATGTTAAATAGCAGTGGTGAGAGTGGGCATCCCTGTCTGGTACCAGATCTCAGTGGAAATGCTTCCAGCTTTTCCCCATTCAATAGGATGTTGGCCGTGGGTTTTTCATAAATTGCTTTGATTATATTGAGGAATGTTCCTTCCAAACCCAGTTTGCTTAGAGTTTTCATCATGAAAGGGTGTTGTATTTTATCAAATGCTTTCTCTGCGTCTATTGAGATAATCATATGGTTTTTCTTCTGCAGTCTCTTAATGTAGTGTATCACATTGATTGATTTGCGAATGTTGAACCATCCCTGCATACCTGGGATAAATCCCACTTGGTCTGGGTGGATGATCTTTCTGATGTGTTGTTGCATTCTATTGGTGAGAATTTTATTGAGGATTTTTGCATCTATGTTCATCAAGGATATTGGTCTGTAATTCTCTTTCAATGCTGCATCTTTTTTTGGCTTAGGAATTAAGGTGATGCTGGCTCCATAGAAAGAATTTGGGAGGATTCCCTCTTCTTCGATTGTTCTGAATAGTTTGAGGAGAATTGGAATTAGTTCTTCTTTAAATGTCTGGTAGGATTCAGCAGTGAATCTGCCTGGTCCTGGGCTTTTCTTTGTTGGGAGGGCCTTTATTACTGTATCAATTTCTGTCTCAGTTATGGGTCTGTTTAGGTTTTCTATGTCTTCCTGGTTCAGTTTAGGTAGGTTGCATGTGTCCAGGAATCTATCCATTTCTGATAGATTTCCCTGTTTGCTGGCATACAGGTCCTTGTAGTAATTTCTGATGATTCTTTTTATTTCTGTGGTGTCTGTTGTTATGTTTCCTTTTTCGTCTCTGATTTTATTGATTTGGGTCTTTTCTTTTTTTAGTTAGTTGGGCCAATGGGGTGTCAATTTTGTTTATTTTTTCAAAAAACCAGCTATCGTTTGGCTGATTTTTTGTAATGTTTTTCTTGATTCAATCCTGTTGATTTCTTCTCTGATTTTAAATATTTCTCTTCTACTAGATTTGGGTTTGGTTTGCTGCAGATTTTCTAGATCCTTGAGAAGCAGTGAAAGCTCATCTATTTGGTGCCTTTCCCATTTCTTGATGTAGGTACCTATTGATATAAACTTTCCTCTTAACACTGCTTTTGCTGCGTCCCATAAGTTTTGGTATGTTGTGCTGTTATCCTCATTTACTTCCAGAAAATTTTTGATTTCTCTTTTAATTTCTTCTATGACCCATTGTTCATTCAGGAGCATGTTGTTCAATCTCCATGCATTTGCACATGCTCTAGGGATTCCTGAGTTGCTAATTTCCAACTTCATTCCTTTATGGTCTGAGAAGCTACATGGTATGATTCTAATTCTTTTGAATTTGCTGAGACTTGCTTTATGGCCTAGTATGTGGTCAATCCTAGAGAAGGTTCCATGTACTGCTGAGAAGAATGTAAATGCTTTCTGTGTAGGATGAAAAGTTCTGTAGATATCTTGTTAGATCCATTTGGGCTATAGTGTCATTTAAATCTACTGTCTTCTTGTTGATCTTCTGTCCTGTTGATCTGTCTATTTCTGAGAGTGGGGTATTGAAGTACCCCAGTACTATTGTATTGGGGTCTAAGTCTCCCTTTAAGTCCCTTAACAAATCTTTTAAATAAACCGGTGCCCTGTAATTAGGTGCATATACATTGATAATTGTTATATCTTTCTGTTGAATTGATCCCTTAATCATTATATAGTGTCCCTCTTTGTCTATCTTAACAGTTTTTGTGGTAAAGTTTATGTTGTCCGATATTAAGATGGCAACGTCCGCTCTTTTTTCATTTTTGTTGGCATGGTATATCTTTTTCCAGCCTTTCACTTTCAGTCTGTATATATCTTTGTTGGAAAGATGTGTTTCTTGTAAGCAGCAAATAGCTGGGTTTTGTTCCTTCACCCAATCAGCCAATCTGTGTCTCTTAACTGGACAGTTCAGGCCATTAACGTTCAACGTGACTATTGAGAAGTAGTAACTTTGCCCTGCCATTTGCCAAAGATATTTTCTGATATATGTTTTGAACTTCCTGTGATCTTTTGGTGTGAGATTTCCTTCCTTTACCTTCTTTCATATTGATGACCATGCTTCTGTCTCTCTGTGTGTAACACATCTTTAAGCATCTTTTGCAGGGCTGGACGAGTGGCGACAAATTCTTTCAATTTCTGTTTGTTGTGAAAGGTCTTTATTTCACCTTCATTCACAAATGAGAGCTTAGCAGGATATAATATTCTGGGCTAGCAGTTTTTCTCTCTTGGTACCTGGGCTATATCTCGCCATTCCCTCCAGCTTGTGGGGTTTCTGATGAGAAGTCAGCTGTGAGTCTGATTGGAGATCCTCTGAGAGTAATCTGACATTTCTCTCTTGCACATTTTAGGATCTTTTCTTTATGTTTCACTGTGGTGAGTTTAATTACAACGTGTCGTGGTGAGGATCTCTTTTGGTCGTGTTTATTAGGGGTTCTATGAGCTTCCTGTACTAGGATTTCTCTGTCCCTCTTCAAACCTGGGAAATTTTCTGCTAATATCTCACTAAAAAGGCCTTCTAATCCTTTCTCTCTCTCCATGCCTTCAGGAACTCCTAGAACCTGAATGTTGGGTTTTTTAATAGTATCCTGAAGATTCCCGACAATATGTTTTAGATTTCTAATTTCCTCTTCTTTTCTTTGGTTTGATTGTATATTTTCCTGTGCTCTGTCTTCTAAGTCTAATATTCTCTCTTCTGCTTCACCCATTCTGTTTTTAAGATTCTCTAATGTGTTTGTCATTTGATCTATTGAATTCTTCACTTCATTATGATTTCTCGTCACTATCACAGTTTCATTTTCTACTAGTTGTTTCATTTCATTTTGATTCCTCCATAATATTTCATTTTCACGAGAGAGATTTTCTATCTTGTCCATTAAGGTTTCTGTAGTTCGAGAATTTGTTTTTGAGAACTTCTTAATGTTCTTATCAATTTTTTGAGATCTGCTTCTTGCATTTCTTCTATCTTATCATCTTCATAATCTTGAATTGGGGTGTCTATTTCATTTGGGGGCGTCATAGTGTCTTCCTTGTTCTTGTTACCTCGGCTTTTGCATTTGTTTGTCATATTGGAGATATTCTTTGGTTTTTTCTCGTTATACTGTGACTCTAGATTAAGAGGACTGTCTGCTTTTGATGGATCCTTAGAGGCTGTGATGGGCGTGGCCAGAGAGCTCTGATTCTACAGGGTTAAGGGTGAAAGGGGATTCACCCTGATTGTTCTCTTGCTCACTCTCTCTCTCTCTTTCTTTCTTTCCTTTTTTTTTTTTTTTTTTTTTTTTTTTTTTTGACTCAGTTGGGAAGTAATTCCACACAGCTGAGTGGAATTGAGAGTAGCTGATGTATGAAATCTGGCCCCTGTGGGTATTTGTTTGCTTACCAGAGTCAGGTTTTTCTGCTTGGCTAATGAGAGACACCTGCTTTACATATGCAAAATGGCGTATACTGCTTTACTTATGTAAAATGGCGCCTGCCCTTTGTCTTGCTCGGCTTTGTAAGGTAAGTGGAGAGAGAGGCTAAATGTCCATGCAGGTTCCCCTTATTTATTCAATTTTTTCTCTCCTCCAGCCAGCCTGGTGAACTTTCCCCAATGGGGTTTCAGGCCTCGTTCTCTGCAGGCTTTTTCTGCCTTTCCCCGCCAATGTCTCCGGTTACCAAGAGGTTTTTAGCTCACCTCCCCTTGCAGCGCTGGCACGCAGACTCTGGGGCTCTGGCGGGTCCGGCAGCCCTGGTGGCTCCTGTGGCTCAGCTTCCACCTCTATTGGCTTTTGTACAATGTATGTTTAGATAGAAAATATGTTCCTATTTTTTGATTTATTACGTTTACTTGTATGGTTTACATGCTTTGCAGGTAAAAGTATCCTGTTGGGTCCTGAAGGCTACCTTTTGATTGATATTAAATCATAGGTGAATAACCTAAGAGAAAAGTAAGTCCACAAATCTATTTGGAAAGTAAAACTCATAGGTGCAGTAAATTTCATAGGTATTTAAATATAAAGATATTCAGCAGCACATAAATTACATTTACTTTGGCTTAATTTTATTCAAACAATAAATTGAATAAATGATATTCTCAGTGGAGAATAGAAGCCTTCACTCACATGAAGGAAAACACTAAGGCTTCAAATCAGGAAGAGCACACGATGATTCTGGCAGCATCATTTCATTTCTCTTGAGTGTTTGCTTCACTCGGTTTGCAAAGCATGATCTCAGTGATTTCTTTCATTTTAATCCTCGTTTTCTGTATCAGATATTGAACTGACTCCCAATCTCTATGGAACCAGAAAATTTAGTCCTTATTTTAAAATTATTAATTTTTAAAATAACTATTATTTTAAAAATTTAAAAATATTTTTAAATTGTTACTTTTAAAATTATTATTTATTTAAAACTTATTTTAAAATTATTTATTTTGAGGGAGACAGACATAAGAGGGGGAGAGAAAGAGAGAGAGATTTTTCATCTGCTGCTTCACCCCTCAAATGCCTGCAAGAACAGGGTCTGGACCATGGCCAAAGATGGGAGCTGGAGACTCACTGCAGGTCTCTCAAGTGGGTGGCAGGGACCCAAGTGCCCGAGCCATCCACACTGCCTTCCAGAGTATGTGTTATCAGGAAGGCAGAGTTAGGAGCCTGAGCTGTGAATTGAACCCAACCACCCTGACATGGGACATAGCATTTTATCCAACATGATAACTGCCAGGCTGAACACCCATCCCATAGAATAGTTATCCTTGAAAGTTTGATTGTCTTTTATGAACTCATGCAACACGCATTCTTACCTATTCTTCTGGCAATGGCCTTAAGGGTCTTTTGTTGAGCTGATATTTGAAGAAGTGTAGCTCTCCACTTTGTTCTTAGGTATGTGTGGGTATCTAGGGATCTTTTCAGCTCCCCTCCCCTCCCGTCTCCCCTCCCCTCTTCTCCTCTCCTTCTTTCTCCTCCCCTCCCCTCCTCTCTTCCTTCTATTCTGCTCTATTTGTTTTTAGTTTTTAAGATGCAATATAGCTTTTAGATATAAAATTTTTAAGATTTATTTATTCATTTGAATGGCATAGCTACAGAGAAACAGAGAAAGAGAGAGAGAGAGAGAGAGAGAGAGAGAGAGAAATCTTCCATCTGCCAGTTCACTTCTCAAATGGCTGTAATGCCAAGGCTGGGCCAGACTGAAGCCAGGAGCCAGGAGTTTCTTCTAGGTCTCCCACATGGGTGCAGGGCCCCAGAGACTTGGGCCATGTTCCACTGTTTTCCCAGGCCATTAGCAGGGAGCTGGATCAGAAGCAGAGCAGCTGGGAGGCAGCGGCTTAACCTGCTGCACCACAGCACTGGCCCCCACAGATACAATTCTAAGACTACAATGATGCCCCTTCCTTCTTCCCTCCTTCACCTTCTGTCCTTTCCACCTTCCCTCCCTCTCTCTTTGTTTCTTGCTAGTTTTTGAGATAACATAATTTTAAATTTACATTATAGTCAAGAGCTCAGTGATCCACCAAACAAAAACTTTAGCAAGGACAAAGAGCCTATTAGCTGGAATATAGGCAAGGGCTATAAACAGCAGTCAAATGGAAGGATGATCATTTCACCCACTTACAGTAAATTTTAAAATAATTCCAGATCATTGAAACTATAGTAATTTAACATTCTTAACCATTGGATGGTCCAAGATATGTAGCAATCATTGACAGAACAATATCTGCAGCAATACTGATATACACGGGCATTTCTTTTATAATTTTTTTTAATTTTTGCTCTCATATGAGGTCCAACATGTGGTATTTATCTTTCTGTGTCCGCTTATTTCACTCAATATGCTGTCCTCCAGTTGTAATCACTCTTTCGCAAATGGTGGAATTTATTCTTTTTGATGGCTGAATAATATTCCTTGGTGTATAAACCACATTTTCTTTATCCATTCATCTCGTGTTGGACACATTGGTTGATTGTCTATTTTGGCTATTGTGAATAGTGCTGCTATAAACATAGTGGTGTAGGTATCTCTTTGATACAATAGGTTCATGTCTTTTGGGTGTATACCCAGAAGTGGAATTGCTGGATCACATGGCAATCCTATTTCTGATTTTCTAAAAAAATCTCCTTATTGTTTTCCACAGTGCTGCATTTCAATATAGGAGTACCTCTCTTAATATTTTCCCTTTCACTTTTCATAGAATAACTCTATGCTGAATCTTTGAGTTAAAATTAGGGGGTTCTTCCTTCTTTCCATGACACTGCATACTGTAGAAAAAAATGCTTTAATTTATACTTCAGTTTATCATTAGATGGATATTTTAAATTAACTACTTAAATTTCTTTACTCATGCTTGAGGACAATGTTACAGAAAGCTGTTTAAGACTGGCGGGTTGGCATACACTTCTTGTTCCACGGGTTAACGACCAGTTTTCTCAAGCCACAAAACGTTGACATTTCCCTTCTACGTTATAGAGTACATGGGCTTTATATAGATGCAGAAGGGGGCTTTCACAGCCCCAGAATGAAGCTATTTATACTATTTATTATACAATTTCTTCTTGCAGCACCTCTGTCCATCGAGGGGAGAGAACCGTTTAAGAGTTCTGTCAAACTGCAGGTGCGCCAAGGTCTCCTGCTAACAGCAGGGGCAGCATTTATAGCATTTCCTCATGACTGCTTCAGATTACTTTTCAGTGTGTAAAACCGGATTTTCATTAATGGCACTAATGACACGCTAATGGGGACAGGTAGCACACCCAATGCCAGAGGCAGAGCCGGAGAGGCTGAAAAGAGAACAGGCCAAGCTACTGTAAGACGACATACTGCAGGGTGTTGAGACATTGCATTTATTCTCAAATACCTGGCAGGCCCAGGGCCTACTTGTTAAATGGGTTGCCTTTGAGGCTGAGCAGGAGTGGATCCAGTTACAGTTTTTCACGTAAGGCCAAAACAAGGAGACAGAAAAAGCTCAGGGTTCAGACGTTTGCAAGCTGCAGCTGTTTTTCATGGCAGGAGGTTCTAAAGACTTACGGGCTGACACACTACCCTGGACATTATCATGCGATGACCCCTCTGCTTTTTCTCCTCCCCAGAGTGATGTTCAAGGCTACTGTTTGACACAAGAGCTGCTGAAGACCATATCAAAGCGATGGCCCCATCACAACTCATCACTTTAAAACACACACAATCTGCTCTAGTTGGAAACAAGATCAAATCCAGTGTTCTGGCCTTTCCTCCTGGGAGAAAGTTCAGGTGGTCAGTAGTTCCTGATTCTCAAAGCTGTTCTTCGTGGTAGGTCAGCACAGTTTTCAAACAAGTGATGTCAGAGCAGAGGGAGACAGAAGACTGATGGAGATGGATTGCTTTGACTTTCTTCTCATTATGTAATCCATCAACACAGGAAAAGACTGACTTGACGTTATTCCCAGCCTGCTTTGATCTTGGGAAATGTTAGGAGCAATGCTGGCCTTCAAAGTTTGCTTGAGTGTTTGCAATATTAAAAACAACAAGGAGGTCACTTTTCAGAGAGAATCAGAGAGTAAGAATCAGCTCTGTAGGCAGAAAAAGAAAAGGCTCCCACACCACCACTATCTCTCCCTCGGCTAAAGCACAAGAAGCCAGTACTTTAGGAAACGCTCATTGTCGTTCTTATCCTTAGTCAACGTCCTCATCTTTACACAAAAAGAAGAAAAGCAAGAAAGTTAAATAACTTGTCTTGAATCACACGGGAGGTTGTGATAGAAACCTGGTCTCCTAATTTTCCATTCAAGATCTTTCTGTTTTTCATTCTATCTCTAGGAAATCTTCTTTGAACTGTGTTGGCTGAACAAGCTGTGCAGTCACTGCAACCTCTTTGGTAGGTAGCGGTGGTTGCAGGGACAGTTGCCAGCCAGCAGCCTACAGTGCGTTTGACACAGGTGCATTCTCTTGAGTGTCACATCTGTCCCTTATGCAGGCCCTATGCTGTGGGGAGCAACTGGGAGCAACTCGGACTAGACTAAGTTACTGGAATTAAGACTTATTCTATGCATCTGCTCTCCCACAATATGGCGCTGGGAGAGGAGGAAACAGCTTCTACACAGCTGCCTCCAGTTCAACCAATAAGCAGCAGGACCTGCTCCTGATTGGAGGAGAGCAGTGTACTCGGCGTGTGGGTAGCAGAGTTGGGATTGGTGGAAGAGGACTATAAAGGAGGAGAGAGACAACATGCACCAGGAACATCTATCTGAAGGAACACCTGTGCAGCCCCCGAGAGAGCCGGCCGGCGGTGTGCCGCTCCCCTGCGGAAGTGGGGAAAGTGGCTAGGGGGAACCGCCCTTCCACGGAGGTGGAAGGGACGGTAGCCAACCCGGGAAGAACCAGCAGCAAACCCAGGGAGGGCCAAGCAGACGAAAGAACAACGCAGGGTCCTGTGTCGTTCCTCCACAAAGAGGGGGAGCGACATAATGGTGCCGTGACTCGGATATGAAGCCTAGGCAGGGTTTAGTGTCGTTCCTCCATGAAGAGGGGGAGCGACACTATGCCAAGGCCTGAGACCATTATTGATTCTCTTGGTCACTTTTCAATGAGACTAACAGATTATCGAACAGCGCTTTCCTTCAAAAGTTCAGTTCTGGAGAATTAGCGTTGATACCTTTATTTTTCCACCTGGATAATTCCTCCAAGATTCATGCTATGCTGCTCTTTTACAGGAATTTTCTCATATCTTCCCTTATTGTAAGCCAACTATCAAGGATAATTAGCTGTTTATCTGTATACAATTCTCATTTTTATGTCAGTACAAAGGGTTGTGAATTTTATTTACTGAAATAATACACATAAACCAGCAATAAGAATTATTCATTTAACCATTCATTGTTCCCTCCTCATCTAGGTTTTTTTTTTTTTTAATATATTTTAATCAATTTATTTATTTAAGAGGTAGAGTTAGAGACAGTGAGAGGGAGAGACAGAGAGAAAGGTCTTCCATCTGCTTGTTCACTCCCCAAATGGCCTTAACAGCCGGAGCTGCGCCAATCCGAAGCCAGGAGCCAGGAGCTTCTTCTGGGTCTCCCACATGGATGTAGAGGCTCAAGCACTTGGGCCAACTTCTACTGCTTTCCCAGGCCATAGCAGAGAGCTGGATTGGAAGTGGAGCAGCCAGGACATGAACCGGCACCCATATGGGATGCTGACTCTGCGGGCAGAGGATTAACCTACTGTGCTACAGCACCAGCTCCCAGGTTCTGGTTTGACTGGTATGGAAGGGTGAACACAAGATGTATGTTTGTAAGATTTTCTTCTGTGGTAGGGGAATAGTGGTCTCTGTATATCAATGTACTGATTAAAAGCTATTTTGACATTTTTGTTAAAGCTGGTGGAATTAGGTTGCAATATTGAGGAAAATAATGTGTTTCAAGGAACCAGGAAAAAATAATTAAGAACCAAAGGTACCAGCTGGAGTGGGAAATTCAGGCTTAAAGACTGCCCTGCCTGCTGTTGTGAGTTGAGAGAATCAAATGCGACAGTAAGAATGGGTCAAATGAGACAAAAAGCATAGAAATCCTTTGTGGAATATGACAGCTTTTTTACATCTTTCATATACCTCTCTCTCTCTCTTTCTCTCCTCCCCCACTCGACACACACACACAGAGGTGTTTTTTTTTTTTAAATATATTTGATAGGTAGAGTTATAGACAGTGAGAGAGAGACCGAGAGAAAGGTCTTCCTTCTGTTGGTTCATTCCCCAAATGGCCGCTATGGCCGGCGCTGTGCCAATCCAAAGCCAGGAGCCAGGTACTTCTTCCTGGTCTCCCATGCGGGTGCAAGGGCCCAAGCACTTGGACCATCCTCCACTGCCCTCCCAGGCCACAGCAGAGAGCTGGACTGGAAGAGGAGCAACCGGGATTAGAACCCGGTGCCCATATGGGATGCCAGCATCGCAGGGGGAGGATTAACCAAGTGAGCCACGGCGCCGGCCCCACACACAGTTGTTTTATCTTTAAATCATATGGCTAGCTATTCCATAATTGATAATTTGTATTGAAAATCAAGATAATGTGGATTCTCTAGTACACTGTATCAGCTGATTATTGCCATGATAATGCTCATACATCCACAGTCAGTACACTTATACAAGTCCAAATTGGCTCTCTTCTGTGTGTATCTCATTCTCTTCATGGGAGCAGTGGATTGAGTAGAGTGCGTTATGGAAACGAACAAATGTTTTTCAAGTTTCTGCTTATATCAATTCACCAAATATCACAAAACCAATCATATGGCTCAGATCAGTGTCAAGGAGTGTAGCTAAGAGCATGAATACAGGGAGAGATAAACATTTGGACTAACTAAAACAATTTACCATGTATGCATAATTTTAAATTCATTAATAGAAGCAATGGATTAGCTGAATATAAATTAATGCAAATGTATTTTAACAGCATAAATATGAATTAATATTGACATAAATTAGTTAGAAAATAATATTAATATAAATTATAATATATTGCTCATTCTAGGGAAAGAAAAATGAGAAATATACATAATCATTTATCAAAAGTTTAAAATGCACATGCTGAAACAGTAGCATTTAATTTTTTTTGATTTTTTATAGATTTATTTATTTATTTATTTATTTAAAGTGCATGGTGCCAGAGACAGGGAGTTCTTCCATCCCTCGTTCACTCCCTAAACGGCCCCAGCAGAAGGGCCTGGGCCAGGTTGAAGCCAGGAAAGCGAACCTCCCTCCTGGTCTTCCATGTGAGTGGCAGGAACCCTAGCTGGAGCCATTATCTTCTGCCATCTCCAGTGCACCAGCAGGATGCTGGATGGGAAGCATCCAGCCTTTACTAAGCATACTACAATGGTTCTCTATAGTGCTACAAAATAGTGAACTCTTTTCATATTTCTTTCTTTAGATTTATTTTTAATCCAGAGGACAGATTTCGAGAAAGAGAGAGAGACAGGCAGGCAGACAGAGATCTCCCACACACTGGTTCACACCTCAAATACCCACAATGGTTAAGGCTGGGTCAGGACAAAGCCAGAAGACATGGACTCTGGTGGCAGTGATCCAATTATTTGAGTCATCACTACTATCTCTTGCAGTGCCCGTTAACAGGAAGCTGGAATTGGGGGCAGAGGCAGGACTCCAATCCAGGCACTCAAATATGGAACATAGGTGTCCTATGTGGCATCTGTACTATGACAAATGCCTTACCCTCATATTTCTTAACTCATCTAATCCTCAAAAGGATGCTCCATGAGTACCAAGATAGGTCATAGACTTGGAAGCCAAGATTCTGAAAGCCTAAATGATTGACCACAGGTTATCCAATCTCCTTCTCAGGATTGAAAGGCTCAGCCAAAATCTTTTGACTTTAAGAAACAGACTTATTTGGCTCCAATACCAGAAATTCTAACTAAGTAGGACTGCATGTAATGGTTAGTTTTATGCGGCAACTTGATCAGACAAGGGGTGTTCAGATTAAACATTATTTCTAGGTGATTGTGAGCATGTTTTTAGATCAGCATTTTAATTGGGAACTCAGTAAATCAGAGTCCTTTCCAAGTAGGAATCATCCAATCCTTTGAGGCCTGAATAGAACCACAGAAATACCCATTCATCCCTGTTTTCTTTTTTCCTTCCTTCCTTCCTTCCTTCCTTCCTTCCTTCCTTCCTTCCTTCCTTCCTCTTTCTTTCTTTCTTTCTTTCTTTCTTTCTTTCTTTCTTTCTTTCTTTCTTTCTTTCTTTCTTTCTTTCTTTCTTCCTTTCTTGAGGCAGAGACAGCCAGTCAGAGATCTTCTATCCACTGCTTCACTCCTCAAAAACCTAAAACAGACAAGACTAGGCCAGGGAGCTGAAATCAGGAGCCAGGAATGCAATGCAGGTTTTCAACATGGGTGGGCAGCAATTCAAATACTTGAGCCATCACTGTTGCTTCCCAGGGTCTGCATTAGCATGGAGCTGGATTCAGGAGCCAGAGCTGGGAATCAAATCCAAGCACTCTGAAGAGGAATGCAGGGATCTTAACCAATGGGATAAATGCCCAACCCTGCTTCTTTTATGTTTTTTCACTGCTTGAGCTGCCATCGCTCTCATCTTAAGTTCTCTAGCGCTCAGAATGTAATTCATACCATCCGCCCCTCTGCTCCTGAGGCCTGTGGACCCAGACCAAGCTATAGCACTACTCTCTTGGGTCTCCAGTTGCAGGCAGGAGATGGTAGGACTTCTCAACTTCTGTACTTACATAAACCAACTGCTCCTAATGAATCTACATGTCTATCTATCTACATATACTTATTTCCTATTGCCTGTTTCTATTTTTCTAGAGAACCTTGACTAACACATAGCGATTGTTTCCAGACATCTATATTTTTGCAAAACTTTCTCCTTAGGGATTTTTATGTACTCCAAGAGTCAAGAACTCTTGACCCAGACATGCTTTCATCACAAAGATACAAATTTATTTGTGAGAGATTAGACATATTTTGTCAGTTTTTCCCATTTTTCCATTTTCTGTCTTTCATATCCATCCAGTTGGCTAGGTATTCCAACTCTACAAGTCAGCTCCTTTTGCTAGTTCTCCCTATTTCTCTCTTGACCTAAAGTTTAGTTCATTTGTCCCCACCCACTTGCTTCCTAGAGAATTAGGCAAAACTGTTTATAAAAAGGAATAGGGAAGAGTCATTGCTCCTCTCTCATGTCAAGCAAAATAAAATATTCAAGGACTTTTAGTTATATCACACTGAGAATTTCATATTTTTCTTTTTTTAAAGATTTATTTTATTTATTTGAAAGACAGAGTTATAGAGAGAGGTAGAGACAGATAGAGGGGTCTTCCATCCGCTGGTTTACTCCCCAGATGGCCACAACAGCCGGAGCTGCACCAATCCAAAGCCAGGAGCCAGGAGCTTCCTCCGGATCTCCCATGTGGGTGCAGGGGCCCAAGGACTGCTTTCGCAGGCCATAGTAGAGAGCTGGATTGGAAGAGGAGCAGCCGGGACTAGAACTGGTGCCCATATGGGATGCCTGCGCTGCAGGCCAGGGCTTTAACCCGCTGCACCACAGTACCAACCCCAAATTCATACTATTCAAAGCATGCTCACATTTTTCATTTTGTCCCTTATATTAACAAATATAATAGCATGACGACAAGGGAAGATGGCTCAACTGTAAGTCTGGAGAACTAAGTTATGGTCCTAGCTTTGCCCATAACCAATTGAGTAACTTGGAAAAAGTATGGTGCTCATAATTTGGCCTTTTTCCAAATAACCACAAGTAGATGTGCAGTCAGTCTTGCTCTAAGGTTTGTTTAGAAACATGAATTTGTGTCAATGTGATTAATATACTATTGAATAAGCTGAGCATAACATGAATTGTGTGTATGGATAACATATGTAGGGTTTCATCCTTAAGAAGTGCTATGTGCATACAAAAACACTATGCCCAGCTGGACTAAACTGTGTAAGAATAGATGAAATCCATACAAGAATATACCTCAAGTATCTGTTGGCTCTAGCAGCTCACTGCAATTGATAGGGGCCACAATCATCCACATCCAATATGACAACTTGCTGATTTCAAGTAACTTTTCTACCCTTCAGAACACAACAGCACCCCTATCCAGAAGCATTTTATTTTTTAAATAAATCACTACATTAACCCCAATTTTCAGTGATACTAAACCAGTATTTCTGGGCCTTTCAGACTTAGTTAATAACACTTCACCTTACAAAGGTTGCGGAAATAGCCACATACCAGGAGTGCTTCTATGAGCTATGAGGATGTGTGCGGAGCTCTGCCTGTCCTCCTGCACTATTATTTCACAAACCCTTTAGTTAGTCATGCTTTAGAAATCAACCAATGTGACGTCAACAGGGAACTTGGTACTTGCCTTCAGTCTCACTCATATTGAAAACAAGAACAGTCTCCATAGAATGCCATAGTACCCCTTTCAAATAGTTTGACTCGGTTCTTTTTAAAATGAAGAATGTGGTTTAAATGAGCTCCACACTTTCCAAAATTGGGTGTTATAACTGTAGTCACTTAGGTCTTGATATTAATATTGACAATGCTGAGATTTTAAGTTTTCTGAGGGGCCAGCGCTGTGGCGCAGCAGGTTAACACCCTGAAGTGCCAGCATCACGTGTGGGTGCTGGTTCTAGTCCCGGCTGCTCCTCTTACAATCAAGCTCTCTGCTATGGCCTGGGAAAGCAATAGGAGATGACCCAAGTCCTTGGGCCCCTGCACCCATGTGAGAGACCCAGAAGAAGCTCCTGGCTCCTGGCTTCAGATCAGCGCAGTTCCAGCCGTTGTGGCCAATTGGGGAGTGAACCAGTGGATGGAAGACCTCTCTCTCTTTCTCTGCCCCTCCTCTCTCTGTGTAACTCAGATTGTCAAATAAATAAATAAATATTTTTTAAAAAATAAAGTTTTCTGAAAAATTTCAGTAGCACTGGGGTTACACCCCAATGTATTCTGTAAAATAACAAAAGAAAAAAAAGCAAGCCTTTATCCCATGCTATTATTTAGTGAGTCAGTCACATATAGCAAAGGTGCTAGAAATCTCTATAGCTAAAAGGAGCTTAATGGTTAAAACATCCCAGGGGATATAGAAACAGGTACAGAATCATTGCAAAGAGTGACACATGAAGACTGAGATTATTAACTTAGTTTCTGAAGATTATTATAAGATTGAAGTTAAATTACCACACTAATCCTTACTAGAACCTCCAAGGAAAAGAATTCTGTGTGTGTGTGTGTATATATATATATATATATATATATATATATATGACACAGTGAGAAAAACAGTGAAACAGACAGAGAAAGAACGAGTGAGCACTCACTCAAATGCCCGCCATGGCCAGTGGCAGGCCAGGCCAAAGCCAGAAAATGGGACTCAATCCAGGTATCCCTGGTGTTTTTCAGGACCCCAATCATTTGAGCCATCACCTCCTGTTTCTTGGCATCTACATTATCAGGAAGCTGGAGTCCAGAGCCAGGGTAGATATTGAACCCCGATATTCTGATATGAAATGTGGGAGTCTTCACCAGTGTCTTAATAGGTAAACCAAATGCCCCAAAGTTCTCAGTGCCAATGCAGATATACAGTATGACTCAAATGGTTCATTAGTCTTGGTTCTCTATAGTGTTTTTTTCTATAAAATGGTCCACCTAAAATTGCCCTAACTTCCTGTGCTGGAGTGAGGATTGTTCGTTTCACAGCTACGAAGCCCTTGGGAGATGTGAATTATGGTACTAGAGTTACAGGACAGCAGATGGAGACACCAAGAGATGAGCACTTCGAATCGGTGGACCACAGAGCAACTTGGGCTGTGTAGGCTACCAAGGACGTCTCTGGCAGGGGGCAAAAAGAGTCATTCTTTGCCTGAGTTTTGACTCGTTGATCATCAGAAAGTTCTACAAAATGGAGGAAGAAGACTACTACTCCACGATTTATTAAAGAAATTATGCTTTGTCAGCACAGTATAGGAATATATGAATGGCCATTTTTCCTCTCCATAGGCAAAAATAATGAAAGAGATCTCTTAGATGTATGTAAGGAGATGGTTTACATAAAATTCTGTTCACCTTAGCAATATTTTTGCGTCTTTTACGAACATACTCCAAGCATCTGCACACTTTTATTTCTGAATGTCATGTGGTTTTAGTTACTTAGCAAGATATTGAATAATTTTAGTCCTCAGAACACAGGAAATAATTTATAATGATATGGCATTTAGATCATGTCCTTGCATTTAAGTGCCTTCTTTTTATTGGTAAGGTCTGTTAGTGAAAGAATAATAACGGCTTCATATTTAGATTTTCTAGATAGTTCCATCATCTTTACTGGATACATCTTATATGTTATATAACTAAAATTATTCACAAATACCCAATAGGCAAGATCTTAATAGTGGTGAACATAACACAGTGTGATAATGGTACGTCCATAAGTAACTTTGGGCCTCAAAGTTTTTTTATTCAAGCATTTGATGGTTTACATTTTAGTAGGAAAAACTTCCTTAGACAGTTATACTGCCACCATGGCAAAAGATACTTTACTCATCTCTACAAAACTATCATTAAATAAGTAAGCATGCTCTTTAGGAAATACACATTTTATTATATTTTTAAACTAATAATTACTGCATACTAATTCTCACAGTGATTTTCAACACACTATGACCTTTGATCCCCAGATTCTGTCAATTTGTCAATCAGGAAAAACATCAATCAATGATGCTTGTCTGTTTATCTTTTCTCTGTGGACATTTATTTACCCCTCTTGATTTCTTTTACTCATTATGATAACTATCAAAACATTTTTTAAATGAGAAGGTAGTTGAAGCACTTGCTGAAAGTTAAAAACAGTCAATAATATGGGGATAAATAGAATAACATATCTTGAGGTTTGTCTTAGGGAATTCAAAAATCGGTCTTTTTGTATAAGTGATCTTTCCCTACTGAAATTGTGCTCCAGCCATTATGTGCTTCCTCATGATGGCTCTCTACTGCACTCTACAAAGTCCTTGCCCAGCTCTGTCAGTTACACATTATTCTTCACATTCAATTAGTGCTGTGGGAATTTTATTAAATAAGTCATCTGACTTTAGAGGACACAAAGAAACAGAAGCAAATGAGACCATCAAATATATACTTGACCTGGCAGTCTACCTTCACCATAGATATGGTACTCAATTTAGTTGAATAACTGGAATTGACTTAGTTATTGCATAATTATTTTCTAATTTATTTTTCATGAATCCAACTTCATTGTGGAAGTAGTCCTTTCATTCAACAAACGAATATGTATAATACTCTGAAGATCATTGTAGACGTTAGAATTACAAAGATGAATTAGGCTAAATCTCTCCTTCAAGGAGTTCAATTTGAAGAGAAACTTGAGGACCGGATTTCATTACCATGTAGTAGGTAAACAACAGAATCAGACACAGGGTGTTATGGGAAAGTAGAAGAAAGGAGCTTATGTTAGGATGGGAGGTCAGGCAGGGCTTCCTTAAAAAACAGAACTTGAGTTGATTCTTAAAGAGTATGTGCAATTGATTCAACAAGAACAAAGAGGAAAGAGCAGACCAGGTAACATGAGAATGGCATGGCATGAGAGTGGGGGAGGGAAGGGATTATAAATAGGTCATTTAAACCAGACCATAAGTTCAGTGCAAGCAGTGAAAGGAGATAGAGCCAGAGAGATGACCACATCTTGTTTCTTTTTTTTTTTTTAACTTTTTTTTTTTTGAAAGGCAGAGTTAGACAGTAAGAGAGAGAGAGACAGAGAGAAAGGTCTTCCTTTTCCGTTGGTTCACCCCCCAAATGGCCGCTATGGCTGGCGCACCACGCTGATCCGAAGCCAGGAGCCAGGTGCTTCTCCTGGTTTCCCATGTGGGTGCAAGGCCCAATCTCTTGGGCCATCCTCCACTGCACTCCTGGGCCACAGCAGAGAGCTGGACAGGAAGAGGAGCAACTGGGACAGAATCCAGCGCCCCAACCAGGACTAGAACCCAGGGTGCCGGCGCCGCAGGCGGAGGATTAGCCTAGTGAGCCGTGGCGCCGGCCCACATCTTGTTTCTTGGTACAAGAGGAAATATAGTCATCGTGTTTGGAGTGTTCTCAGCTAGTCTCATCTGCCTAGGTTGCTCTGACTTCTTTAGCGTTATTTTCTGATTCCTTTACGAAAAGTTACAAAGCTATTACTGCATGACGCTTCTGAATCTTTTCTACAATATATTTTTCATTGCAGAGGAGTTTGGTTCTTCCCATTTGAAACCAGCCCAGGAGCATGGCTTTACTCAGGGAACATCTTCCTAATTCTATTACATACAATCTAGTCAATTTGTTCCTGTAACCAGATAACTGTTCTGAGGTAATTCACACAATTGATTTCTGCTCTCAGATGAAATCCCAATACTAGTAATTTGTGAATGCATTTGTGAACAAAAGTTAAAATATGCACATAGATATTTACACTCACATCACCTCCTACTCTCTCCACTTCCCTCCCCTCCCTATTGTACTATCCACAGAAAGTTCAATGCAGAGAGAGTCATTGGAGTGTTATTAATTAATATAGAATATTAGAAACAGGATGATGGTTGAATATATTCCAATAAACTCATATTTATAAACTTATAAACTCATATTTAATTGACATATTTGTAAACCAATGAAGTCATATTTAATAAACATATTTATAAAGTCATCTCATATTTAATAAACATATAAATCAAGTTTTACAATATTGTACAGACATGAAAATTTCCTTAAGTGTGTATTTGATTGAACAACTTATGCTACAAGTTCTCAAAGTATCACACATACACACACCATTATATATGCACAAAGTAGAAAACTGGAAAGTAGGAAGATATTTTCTTAGTTTGTACATAAACTCTCTGAATGATTGTATTACTGGCATTTTGGCATTCTATTTGTACTTTTCTTTACTTTGCAATTTTTTACAATGAGCATACAGTATGTTTATTTGCTTAAATTTATAAAATTATTACAAAAACCTCAAAAAGTTATAGACAATAATTAATGTCCAGAAAAACCAAAGGATATGATCAATGCTGAATAAATGATATAATCATGGATTATATCAGCATCATTTTATAATCCCAGACTCCTAAACTCAAGGCAATTTCCCTTTTTATAACCTATACCCTCCCTTTTCACTACAAACATTTTATTCTTTTATCATGATTTATCTTCCCCGTCTTTTCATAAGGCAGCTATAGATGGAGAGGAAATTGCTTCACACTCACCCTCTGGTCATAGAAGAATATCTTCATGTATTTTTCTGGCAGGACAATTATTTCAAGCTATCTTCTCTTCTCAAGCCAAATTTTCAAGGTGCCATGGAGATTTACTTAGATCTTAGCATACAGTATAGCATAGGTAAATTTCTAATAGATCAATAAAATTATTTCAAGTTTTAATAAAAGGTTACCAGATTTTTAATAGGGTGTCTTCAATCCAAATGAAATGTAAGTCATTTAAATGTGTGCTTCAATTTGTTCTCCTTTCAAAAGGCATGGCTGTGCTGACATAATTAGTTGAAATAACAGATTTAATAGTCACAGTGGTATTTTTTTGCCATTCAACATTGAAGCCAATAACAATTTAGTTTGGCTTTATACTGAAAAAAACAACACATTCTTGGAGCATTTTCCTAAGAATAAGTACCTCTGGGCTATAAACTTTGGAACCTAACAAGTGACATTTAGTCCTGGAACTGCACCGCTAGACGAGAGTAGACGTGCCACAGAAGGTAGCTGGAGTGGGATCTTGATTTTTCCCTGCAATGAAGTGGCGGAAGCACCCAACCTAGTGCTCTTTGTTTGACGACATTGTTTCTGCTTGCCCGTGTCCATTCTTGATGCCCTCTGAGGCCACTCTTAGCCGGGGGCCAGCTCTTTCTGTTCTCAGTACTCTCTCTGTTCTAACATTGTTTCCTCAAATGACCTTGTCTCTTGCCATTCATAGAACTGAATGGAACAGTGGTCATCTAACCAATGCTTCTCAATGCATTTCCGTTTGTGCCCCTTCTAATAAACATGACTGACATGCCACTTTTCTTTTGGGAACTCTGCCAAGATGCCTTACCTCCCATCAATAAGATCAGTGCTGACTACTGGAATTTTGTTCCACTTAAATGTATTTTTATACATATTCTCTGAAATTCGGACATACTCTTAAATCTTCCTCTAAAATAATTTCTCATCATCAAGGAATATAAATTATTGATCTAATCTAGTTCATTAATTTTACAAACTAAAAGATAAAATTGACCTAAGCTTTTAATTTACCCATGATTAAGCCCTTAATTATGATAGGTATAAAACTGGAATCTGAGTTTGCTTATTCTCACAGTGGTTCTCTAGAACAGAGCTGGGTGAGGAAGCCAGGCTTCTGCTCCCAGCTCATTTTCACTGGGCTATTCTTGAATTTTGGCTCCAACTTTTATATCTTAATCACTCTACAGCTTTTAGTGATCACAGAAATTGACCAAGTACCTGTAATGATCTCCAAACTGGGGGGATAGTAATTGATTAGGAAATTCAGCAGTGATTAGACGCCATTGAAGTAAGCCCTCACTTCATTGAACATCTTGTATTTGATTAGCTCCTGGAAATACAAACCCTACAGCAGCTAGCATTTAAAAGAAATACCTGAAAATTATTCCCCAACATCTACAAATGTCTTTTTCATATGATGACACATAAAACAAGGCCAATGTTTCTTTCTGTCTTTCTAATTTCCATACACTGGGAGAAGTAAGCATATCTAGTATGTTAAGCAGTCAATTGGTTGTTCTACTTTATTCTCAGTTCCAGCCATCTTTTCATCCGTAAAATGGGGGAGCTGACACAACTGATCACAAAGGCGCTTACGAATTCCAACAGTCACTCTGTAGGTGCATGTTCTGAACAAGCCCTGCTGGCTTGATGACCTTAACCCATATTATTGCTGACCTGGTGGAAGTACTTGCCACAATAAGCCCCTGTTAACCAACATTATAAAGTAACTCAATAAACTAGAGATTTGTTTACCTTGAGAATCAAGTTACAACATCCCCACATCGTGTATTTCTCTATATAGTGGGAAGCACAGGTAGCATAGGCGTATTTCTAGATTTCATTCTAGGATGACACTTTTAAAAAAGATTTATGTATTTTTTTTTTGAAAGGCAGAGTGGGAGGGAGAGAGAGAGAGGGAGAGAGAGAGAGAGAATCTTATATATGCTGGGTCACTCCCCAAATGACCATAAGAGCTGGGGCTGGATCAATCAAATTTATCATTTGCCAGGAGCCAGGAACTCCACCCAGGTTTTCCATCTGTGGTACTTGAGCCATCATCTGCTGCTTTCCACGCTCATTAGGTGGGAGCTGGATTGGAAGCTGAGTAGCCAGGACTGGAACCGGTACTTCAATATGGGATATGGACGTCCCAAGCAGCAGCTTAATTAAGGCATTAGTTCCCAATGCCTGAACAGTGATACTTCCTAAATCATATGTTTTCCATTATTTAGCCAATGATCCCCAGGGCAATTAATTGTAGCCAAAGCCGTTTCACCAAAAAATAAAGTGAGAGATTTGTGCCCATTCTCCATAGAACTTAAGATAGAGTGAAGGATTCTAGTTTACTCATCTCTCTGCTTGATAACATATCCTCCCAGTGCCTCACACTCACTAGTTCATCATTGCTAGACAAGATGATACAGTGAATGATTACAATGACCTGGAAAGTCGACACAAGTTTCCTTTCAAAACCCCTCACATCAATAACAGTTCTAGTGGAGAAGGGGGGGAAATAATCATGGCATCGGTTTAAAATAGATGGTATGGTTGTCATCAGGGTAGCCCACTCTGTGACAGTCATCAGTGATCCTCACCTCCTGGTATCCATACCCCTAATTAATCCTCTCCCCTTGGTTGTGGGCTGGATTTTTTTTTTTTTACTTCTAATGAAGGGAATACAGAGGAAGTAATGAGGTTTTACTTGCAAAATTAGGTCACAAAAAGATTGTGCTTTCTACCATTTCAGGTGCTGATCCCCCCCCGTGTATGTGTGTGTAGGAGGGGTGGGTCTGGGAGACCTTGTACTGGAAGAAGCAAGGTATTATTTTAGAAGAGGCCCTATGGAAAAGCCATCCAGGAGCTGATAAGTCCAGCAATAGCTAACAAGGACCTCCAACCGGCACCAGCCAAGTGAGTGATCTAGGAAGCAGCTCCTCCCTCCCACTGTTGGATCTTCAGATAACTGCAACCCAGAGATCCCCTTGATCACTGCATTGTGACTAAGTCAGAGTCATCCTGTTAAATGGATCCTGGATTCCTGACTCGCAGAACCTCTGTGATAACAATGTTTTAAGTTGCTAATTTTGGGGTAATTTGTTATGCAGTAATAGGTAACTAATGCCACCAAAATGATCAGTTTGATTCCTCAGACTTACTGGGAGAGGTGTAGTTTGCTACTATAAGAACTCTTCCTTCATGCCCTCATCTTTGCCATCTTCCTTTCAGCAACACTGGAGTTCCTCGAATGGCTCACAGCTGTCCAGAAGCATTTCTTCTGGGGGCACACCCTGGCACCATCTGCCCGCGGGGAGTCAGCCAGCCCATTGTCAGCAGCAGTAACCCAAATCCCATCTAAAGTATTTTCACATCCTCAACTCATGTTCAAGCAGAGCTTCTGCAGCTCCTTTTTGGCAAATGATTCTCCTACTGCTTCTTCAGTCAAACAATTGCATTTTCTGACCCTTGCCTGGGGTGTGCCACACTGTGCCAGCGTTCCTCCTTGCTCTTCTGAAACCGGTGTTCTCTCGGAAAGAAATACCACATGTTTTCATTTCAACTCCATGTGGATGTCTGTCTGAGAGAATCCCTGTGTTTTCAAGTTTCCCCAGGTGAAAGGAACGCAGGGGTTCATTATAATTACTAGTATTTTAGTTTCTTTTTTCAGAGGAGGGTAGTCTGAGATACTGGTCTTATCCCTTTTATTAGTTCCTGGCTTCTAAAATTGTATCCACATGAACAAAATTATGGCTCACTTCCCCATTTGTCAGCACTTTAAAAACAGAGGAATGCTTCATTCCTTGTTAAAACCGTACAAAAGGAAAAGAAAATGATAAAATAATTTCTCAGAAATGCAATCCCACAGGGACCCAGAATAGGCAAACTGCACATGTTCAGAGCATAGTCAAAGAAGGACCGATGATTAGAGCTCGAGAAGGAGCCAAACAAATTTGAGCATTAGATCAGGCTGAGAAGTGGAGTTATGCTAAATCATATTCTACAGTATCCAATAAGTTGGTACACTCACCTATGAGCACTTTTGCACATTTTTTTCTTGTTCTGTGGGCAGATGCCACATAGTAAAAGCCTTTTTTTAAAGATTTATTTTATTTATTTGAAAGTCAGAGTTATAGGGTGACAGAGAAAGAGAGAGAGAGAGAGAGAGAGAGAGAGAGACAGGTCTTCCATCTCCTAGTTTACTCCTCCAAATGGCTGCAATGGCTGGGGCTGGGCCAGGCATTACAGGCAGCAGCTTAACCCGCTAAGCCACAACAAGAGCCCCAAGTAAAAACTTTTATAAGAGGTCATGTGTGAAAGTAAGAACACTGAAATTTGGACTCAGATAGCTAGGCAAATGGTTCATCTGCATTGAAGAAAGAAATTTAATGATGAAGAATATGAGGGAGAAAGGGAGGGAGAGAGAACTCTATGCTTATTCACCTAGTTGTACCTAGCGTGGGATGATATTCACTCAATATTTTTATCTTCTGTATTACATAATGTTTTCTCAGAAAGAACATGTTTCCATTTTCTTCAATAGATTGGTCTGGCTAAGAATAGAGGGCACAAGAAAGATATGGCAGGATAAAACTCTATGAGAGCAGTTGTTGCTGCAACTGGTATGGTCATCTGGCCTTAATAGTGGTTCTGGTGCCTAGGAAATCAAATTGGGAAAACTTAAGGCCCACCACCATGGGCACTGAGATGATAATTCAGCTTTTCCACATGTGGCTTTGTCCGCATGCTATCACAGAAATAGTCTTGAGAGAGAAGGAGGGACTTACATTAATAAAATAATGTTTTGATGAACTCTCCATCTCTAAAATTAGAATGAATCCATTTAAATTCTCCCACCTCTTCCTGGAATCTGATAAGAATCCTAAAAGCAGTCAGATAATTTGCTCTTATGTACTCTGCCCCCCTTTATCAGTCATGGGAGTGATGGTGGGAAGGAGTGCCAAGCTGAAGAGAAATCCAACTGGCCACACTAGGCACAATGGCCCTGAATGGATTTAGTAGGACAAGAAACAGTAACTTCACAGTCAGATTGTAGATTCTGTTTTTCTTCCTGTCAATGCTACTTTTGGGACACTGCAGGGTTCTCGAGTGGCAGGATTTTATACCCCTCTCCAACTATAATTTGAACCTAAACAATAAGGTTAAGTAGAGTCAGCATGATATAAAAGAAAGAGCACTGAATTATGAGTATATGGAACTGTTTCTGTCTCAGCTCTACACCTGCAATAGGCTACTCTGGGTTTCTGAACATCAATATTGCAATATAAAATGCAACAATCTTAAATATTTGCCTGTGTGTTTCAGAGTTAGTATGAACATTAATGTAGACAGGCTTGGAGAACCAAGAAGCATTTTGTATGATTGTGTGATTGTGGTTGTTTAGCCATAATTTTAAAAAGAATAGGTTTCCATAAATGTAAGGTAATGACACAGCTTATCATAAACATTTAGAAGGGACTTGCATGAGTAATAACGGGAAAAGGGTGGGTTGATGCTTCTATTTCTTATCTGCTATAGAGACTCCCTATTAATTGACACATCACTCTGACTTATAGCCAGACACCCCCAGTTCATTTCAGGGGGCACAGCAATGCCCTTTACAACACCCCCCTCTCTTTTTTAAAAATTTTTATTTATTTATTTGAGAGGTCGAGTTATAGACAGTGAGAGGGAGAGACAGAGAAAGGTCTTGCATCCACTGGTTCACTCCCCAAATGGCCGCATCGGCTGGAGCTGTGCTGATCCGAAGCCAGGAACCAGGAGCTTCTTCCGGGTCTCCCATGTGGGTGCAGGGGCCCAAGGACTTGGGCCATCCTCCACTGCTTTCCCAGGCTACAGCAGAGAGTTGGGTTGGAAGAGGAGCAGCCAGGACTTCAGCTGGTGCCCATATGGGATGCTGGCACCGCAGGCAGAGGATTAATCTACTGTACCATGGCACCGGTCCCAACCCCACTCTCTTATATAACCTTAACCTCTTCTCAATGCCTAATAGAACCCTAAGTTGTACTTTCATTCCACAGCTAGCACTGGACTTGAAACCTATAAATTCTGGGTCAGATAATACAGTGTCTCAAATCCACAAGAACTTGTTGTAGTTGATTGTGCTGTTGCTTTCCTGAGGGCATGTGTTAGTGATGGACGGGGAAGGGACTGAACACAGGGGCCTGGAGGGACGCGAGTATGGGAAGAGTGCAGATTCAGCATGGTCCATAAGAATCCTGTGGGTGTTTTACCCAAGAATATCCCTCTTTACAGAAAGTAGAAATTAACAACCAGATCCTCCCTTATACGTGCTAACATGTCACCATATCAAGGTTTAAAAGAGCAAAGAAGTCAAATTCCAAATATGCCACACTGAGATTGTGGGTTATAAAGCAAGTTTGATCCAGAAGGTTCAAGGCTAAGAGTACATTTCTGTAGAATTCCACCAAATACTCAAGGATCATAAAAGCAAATAATTTTTACAGTAGCTGGAATTAGGCCAATGAAAATAGACACATAATTTTTAATTGGGTCAGAAGTTAAGAGTTCACATTCCAAGATATCAGAAGTTTGGTTTGCACTTGTCAGCACAGTTCAAGGGGATGCTATCCTGGAAGATAAACCATGCACTTTGTCCTGCATGAGACCCTACAGTTTATTGCAGCGGGAAAGTCATTTGGTGGCTTGAGATAAATTCTTCCAACCAAACAAGGAAGTTAGAGTCAGAATTAGCACTAACTCTTAAAGTTCAGCCTTGCATGATAGAAGATTTTTGAATGACAATATGAACAAAACCGATGGTATTGAATTTATCCCTTTCTACCTGTGAAAGTTCTGCACCTGTCCACTTAAGACAGTTGTCCCTGTGGCAACTGAAGGATGCAGCCACTGGAGGGACAGAAGAGCTGTAAGTGAAACCAAATCAAAATGTCTCTTCAATAGTTCCAGGCCTAGGAGTCACATTTCCTCCTCGACAAAAAGCTCTCCAAGGCAAAACCAAACCTGTGGTTTCCCAGTGGGTCTTGGCTTCTCCCTCTACCAGCCCAGGTCCTTGGAAGTTACTAGCTCCTATTTAGGGGGAGGGATTTGGAGTGTGCATGTGCTCAACACACCCCTGGGGTGGTCTGGACAAGAGGAAAAGGCTCATCTTTCAAATTCTTCTACCACCCTGTTGAAACAGGCTGTTTTTCTATTTAAATAAATTTATTAATACATTAGATTCTCAAGATCACAGCAAATGCATGATAATTATTACAACAGAATTAATGTGATATTAATACAAAGAACAGATTCCATGTAGTTCCTAGATGCAGTTTTAAGAATACAGTGATACTTCCCATCCTCCCTGGGCTTAAAGGGTCACAGGATTTACTTCCACTTCCTGGCTATGACTTCAAAGAGTAGATATTTGCTTGATATAAACCTCCAAGGCCTCCATGTGTATTATTAATGTTGTAAAAATCCAGACAAGTCAACCTCACTTTATAAAAGTCCCTTGATAGCAAACTCAGTGACTTGGGGATGCAGCACCAAGCTGTGCCTGCACAGGAGGTGGAGAAGCATTGATTCAAATCCTTGGAAGAAAATGCCTCCAGAGCACCCGAGAGGCAGCAGCCTGTCCTCCTTTCTGGTGGGCATTGTGTTTGTCTAGTAGGGAATGATTGGTGACAGCCCTACTGGCTGTCATGTTGACACCTTCTGAGAATGCAGAACAAACTTGTGATTCAGAAGATACAGAGAAAGCTGCAAGGATCTTGGGGAGGGAGCCAGGCATTACTGCTGATAGAACTGAACTCTCAGGCCTTCATCAGTCCAGCTGTCAGATAATAGGATAGAATTCAAGGGTCCTATGTCTGCAGTTCTTTGCCCCTGAACGAGGTTCAGTGCATTTTTTTAAATGTAAGTGAAAATTGCAATCATTGCTTTATTTTCCGCGTTTTTTACTACTTGAGATGCAACAGGTAGGTACAAAGTAATGAGCAACAACAAAAAGACAAACAAAACAATAGAACAAACATGCAGAAAAGGTTGTTGATTTTGGTTCCCTAAAGCAGGGCTTATAACTGGGAGTCTAGTGCACATAATATATTGAGGCAGGATTCTAGGAGAAGGGAGAGAAAGGCCCAGGAAGAAGAAAGGGCATTTGCTGGAAGTGAGTCTAACCTCAGTCTGGAGCATCAATTGAACCATGGAGTTCATCTCATCTTGAGGCAGAGAACAACCCATTTATATCCCTGTGTGGGTCAATCATTAGCTGAACTTATGAGGAAGTTAGAGGAGATCATAACCTTTAGACTGCGAGTTCCTACTGTGAACCTTCCTTCAGCAACCACCACCCACAGAAGTCAGCAGGTAGATGTGCAAGCCATAATGGAAATCAGGGAAGATGCTAGCCATACACACACCCGAGGGCTAATGGAGAGAGAGACAGCCAAAAGTTCTCCTCATTCTCAGGAGGCATCTATTCATCTCTTCCTTCCTGACTCTCCCTGTGTGGGCAGACTACAGCGGACTTGAACAATGGGCTCCGAAGCACTGGCCCCTTGGAAAGTCACATCCACTTCTCTCAAGGAGCTGTTAAAAAATACAAATTTCCAAGCCCTGTGCTCAGGTATTGCAACTGGGGACGCCTGAATGACATTTGGGGATTACTAGTCCTACCCGACTAGTAATTTTGGCTCCAAATCTATAGCCAGAGAAACTCTTCTGCATGTGCACAGGGAGACAGGCCCAAGGATGCTTATGGAAGCACTGTTTGCAAAGATGAAATGAGAAAATACTCTGAAAGCCCACCAAGGGTACATAGTAAGGAAATGACGATGTTAGTCCACAGTTAGCATGAATGAATTGCATCAATGTGGCTCCACACTGATAAATACAGAAAACCTGTAATTCATGAAAAAAGTAAAATTAAGAGCAGTGATAACAATATGGTACATGTACATAACATTTTAAGATATACACACAAAATATCATGTATTCATCTTGCACATGAATTTAAACTTACTATATATATATATATACTTAGACATATTTGTCAATATATTTTTAAAAATCAAAAAGAAAATACATTAGATACATTGAGGAAGAAGTAGGGGTGAGGTCAAATATTTTCAACTGTCTCTACAATTTTACATTTATATTATAAAATGATCTTTACAAGAGAGCATACAGTATTTCAAAGTGGTAGAGAAAATGGAATTAAGAGGTAAATTTGTTTAAGCACAAAACAATTTTAAATCTCTTTACAGCTTTTTCATAATAAGCATTTTTTAAGACTATGCACATGCATGGATTTTAAAATATTTCTGGTCCAAAATGAACTTATCTTTTAATTCAGTTTTCCATGAAATTTTAAGTGTTCTCATACAATAAAATTTAAATAATTTTCATCTGAAATCATACATCAAGTCACCTGAACTGTGATCTTATCAGAGATGACTGAACATTCTAAAATGCAGCAAATGGATATATATATATATATATATGTATACAATTTGTGTCATTCATCTGCTATCTGTATTTTCCCATCTTCTAAACTAGAGTTTTATTTCCTAGAGAATGGAAGCTTGCTTTATTTCATCGTTGTCTATAAATGAACCTGTCTCCTAGCAGTTTCCGTATGTATTTGCTGAACCATTTGAGTAACTAAATGAATTGCCAGTTTTAGTGGCGTTTGTCTAGGTGTTTTACATTATTCTCAGGACATTCCTGAACTTTCACAAGCTACCCTTCAACCTTCCAACTTCCTTAATAAGTCCTTCAAATGAGTAAAATGTTTTGTGACAATCAGCCGGTTTTAGGAATCTTGAATCTGCTGTTGAGAAACTGCAGACAGCAAAGCTGATCTTAGGTTTAGCCTCAAGTGATCCTTAGCAAACCTGTTGATTAACGTGGTTTAAAATGTGAAATGTGTCCCATATCAATCAAAAACCCTTGGTTTAAAAAGCAGATAAGCAAGGGAAGGAGGGTGATATTGGTTATATTTTTCAAATTGCAAATATGAAAGTCTGTTACCATTATATTAACAAAAATTATATAAAGCAAATAAGCAAATGAAAAGCAACTCTGTGTGTGTCTCTCTTTCTCGCTCTCTCATACACACACACACACCATAACCAAATTGCACATATGTGAAAATAGTTTAGAAACACAGAAAGAGTTTAGTCAATTTAGCCTTTATCTCAACACGCCAAAATAAGATGGGCAGGTGTATTCCTTTGTCTTACTCACACCTGCCCTTAGTTGTAAAGCAAATCTGACTGAGTGGATCCAGCCTTGCAAAGGAGACTCTCATTACGTGACAGATGGCGGCAGATTGAAGTGTTTGTTGCTGCATCATTCAGAATAGATTACACAACAGGAGTAAGCATTCAACAGAGTACATCTGTATTGGAAGTATTCATGGAGCAGAAAAGGACACAAAATCATAAAAAATAAAGCCTTGCTTGTGAAATACTTCAAGAAAGACATTTCTGGTAAAACCTGTGAGGTTTCCCATATTAAAGAGCAGAGTTGATTCTCAGTTTACAACCTGACGCACATGAAATTCAAGAAATATGAATACAGCCACTTCTGTTACTGCTTTTTGTCACTTACAACAAAGCTTTTTCCATTTACACATCTTGTCAATCTCTGCAGACAGCAAATGTCTTGATTTAATTAACCATGCAGATACTCAGACATGTACATGTGATGGATGATGGGCTCCTTGCTTATTCATCTTGACAAATGGAGGGAAAATCAGTTGGAGTCCAGTGCTAAATTTGGGAGAATATTTTTATTAAACACTGTTAGAAAAGAAAAAAAAAAAAGCTCCAAATGCCAGCTACTTGAAAACGATATTTGTTTCCACTGTTGAGTTGGGGGGTCATTGTTTATACCACCCTGGAGTAACCAGGTATGTGGCCTGACTTTCTTTCAAGAAAATAAGTGTCAAGGTAATGTGAAATGAAGTATAAGTCAATAATGTATTAGCCAGTGATAAATAGGATTAAATTATTCTTTGTGAATTCTATTAGCAGACCAAAAAGGAAAAATATACTATAAAAAGAGGAGAAGAAACGAAAAGGCAAAAGAAGTGCTATTTCCAAACTTCTCCCATTAATATGTGTCACAAGATTTAAAAAACTTTTGTTTATCATAATTTCAAGTTTTCTTATGATTCAAAGAAGCTCATTAGGACTCGTTATCAAAATGAGATGAAGTAATACAATTTGAGCCCAAAACAAAGAAAATTATTGGAAAGTTTTAGAAATGCATCATAAATATGTGACTCCTTTTATTTTATTTTGTAAGTATTAGAAAGCTTAAGAAAAGCAATCAGTGACATGAAAACCCCTAATGAAAAACTTAGTTTAAAAGATAAGTTTATTGGCTGGTGCCGTGGCTCAATAGGCTAATCCTCCACCTGCGGCGCCCGCACCCCGGGTTCTAGTCCTGGTCGGGGTGCCGGATTCTGTCCCAGTTGCCCCTCTTCCAGGCCAGCTCTCTGCTGTGGCCCGGGAGTGCAGTGGAGGGTGGCCCAAGTCCTTGGGCCCTGCACCCTCATGGGAGACCAGGAGGAGCACCTGGCTCCTGGCTTCAGATCAGCACGGTGCGCCAGCCGCAGCCGCCATTGGAGGGTGAACCAACGGTAAAGGAAGACCTTTCTCTCTGTCTCTCTCTCTCTCTCACTGTCCACTCTGCCTGTCAAAAAAAAAAAAAAAGATGTTTATTTTGGTGTAAAGAATTTTGAAATCAATGTATAGTTTTTTCGTAATATACATTTTCATAAGTTCTTTGAATACTCCTCATACATATTGACTTCAAAAATTGTTACACCAAAATAAACTTACTTTTTAACTCCATTTGTCCATAAATATTTTGAAATATCTATTCTTGCATCATAGGGAACCATTACTTAGTAATAGCTAATGCCATACAGTAAAACTTTCTCAAAGCTTTTTAATTATATAAATGCCTCTTGTACCCAACAAGAAAATGAGGAAACTTTATTTCAACTTGAAATTAACTTCCACTTCAAAGAGTTCAAGAACATTTCCCAAACCCACATCCCTGAGGGTCAGACCTCAAAACAGGGTCAGTGTCTCCTTGAAGCACTGGCCAGCCTAGAGCTCTGTTTCCTTTAGATACTGCAGTCCAATAAAGTCACTTTATAGCCATGGAGGAAATAAACAGGCTGTTGTTCTCCAAGAATGTGAAGGCCTTACCTGTGCCCTAGAGATAGAAATTTTATGAGCTCCAGGGGACCTGTGACCGCCCTGGATGAGAGCTGTCTCCAGAAAACAAGATGATAGAAAGTTTTTCCTGATTAGTTGGAAACCCTGACACATGTTACCCAGCACTTACTTCTCTAGTGGAGGGCTTTATGCTATAGTGTCACTGAGCAATTCCTTGGGAAACAGATAATCACTTGAGAATGAATTTTAAACTAGTGTTCTTCTAGGTATTTAAGGAATGAGTCATCTTTACCCCTGAAACCTTTGGTTACAGCCTGAATAGAAGGAACACGATGCATGTTTTATTTTTAGAAGAAGGGTTATCAAGTGTGGTGTCTCCATCCAGGAAAGAAAGATGATTAGAGCTGTGTTGACCCTCATTCTGATTAGTTTGTGTCTTCTTTCCCTTGAGTTCCTCTGTGTGCTCCTATAATGAAATATTTGTGAGAACTATCGATTCCTCAGAATAAGAGGTATAGTTCCATTAGTTAGATGTTCTACATAGTATATGTTCTGTTTTAGAAATACTAATAATAGCTTGTACTTATTGAAGTCTTATTCAGTGTCAGACTCGTCTAAATGTTTCATATATGTTTATTCATGTAGTATACTCCTCAGTCCCAATGCAGTACATGTGGTAAATTGTGCTAAACTGGCTGAGATTTTCTACCTTTCCCTGCATCCAGGTCCCTTTGCATTGTATCTGTAACTTCTTGCATTAAGAATTGGAGCCACTATCCTCACCTAAATCTAGGATAACTGCCTCATGGCTTTGTGGTTAGAAGAACTGCCTTGTCTTGGGTTTCCCCAAGTAGGATTTTTTTCTTGTCTCCAGGAGGCTTTCATCCTCTGCATAATTAGCTCAGGGTTGTTCACAGGCTGTCTGGGTAGACTCTAAGAGAAGGAATTTAAAATCAAGGCCTTTTTTTTTTCAGAAGGTCCAATGCTTTTTATAAATTTTAAGAATACATGTATTTGGAAACATTTTTAAATATTTAACATGGTGTAACTTGTTTAACCAGCAAATTTAAGCACAAACATATAAAATGCTTTTAGTTTCTACCAACAAATTTAAGACATATGATACAGAGATTCAGGTCACATGAATTAAAATTTATCTTTGAATTATTTTAGCTGTTTAAATTTATGGGAAAACTTTTATCTATAAGCCAATTAAAATAAAACTCTTAATAAATTTTCCCATACATACAATATGTATACACATATAGCATAACATAATAGACCAATATAGCAGTTTTAATGGCTTTTTTAAAAAAATCTAACTCCTGTTTGTAAATTACCAATTGATTTGAATTACTTTTTGTTTTTAGTAACCCCAGTTAACCATGCTTTCTCTCAGTTGGTACCTTTAATACATTATTGGTTTCATCAGTCTACAGAGCCGTCCCAAAGTACTGAATACAATAGAAGTGGCTGGAAAAATTCCATCGGAACCTATAGGAGGACAGCTAAACGCAGAACCAACAACGTTTTAGTTTTATGAGCAGCAAATCTGATATACAAAACTGTGGATGACAAAAGACTTTAAGTTGCCACATTTAAAATTATAAACTCATTAACCAACAAGAGGTACCTGCTTATTTCACATTATTTCTGAAAGCACCTATAGGATTTTACAAAGCATTTAACTCTTTTAGGAAAATCAAGGCCATTTTGAGATCTATACTTGAAACTGGCACAATACAACCGCTCCTGCATGCTATTAGACAAAAAAGTCATAGTGCATAGCCCAGATTTAATAGCTAGCAAAAAATCTACATATGGATGGAAGGAGTTAGAAGGTCATATTGCAGAGTCATTTTCTCAAGTCTATGAGATTGAAGTGACCACACAGATTCACAAGGCCATCACCTAGAGCAGTGAAAAATCAACTAGTGAATAAAATGGTAGATATATTAGCATGTGATCTTTTAAATGATTAATCATGATCTAAGCCTATAATGTCTTCATACCAATCATCCAAAAATTGACATTTTCCTTCTATTTCACCCAATTATAACATCACTTTCTTCATGTTCAGAAGCTTGGATAAAATTATTTGTCTATTATATAGTAGGTACCATAAGGAAACCAGTCCAAGAGAATGCGTTGGAGGAAGATCTGGAAGCAGAGGCCTCCATTTCAGAAGAGAAAACCTGGGGGCCACACTTGTCAACCAGGAAGCACATGTTAGAATGATCTGGGGAATGCTCTCAAAATCATTTCCCTGTCCCTGTTCTGAGACATTTTCTTTTGCCAGGAAAGGAAGATAGGGCTGAGCACTTGAGTTTCTAGGAGCACTTTAGATTATTCCAATACGAATCTCTCTACTTTTCCTTCTCAGTTGAAAGGGTCCACGTTAGGGGAAGCATTGTGAATTAGTGGTAAAGCTGCTGACTGTGACACAAGTATCCCAGATGGGTGCTAGCTCATGTCCTGGCTACTCCACTTCCAGTCCAGCTCCCTGCTAATGGCCAGAGAAAAGCAGCACAAGATTGTCGCTCCCCCTCTTCGTGGAGGAACGACACTGGACCCTGCGCTGTTCTTTCGTCTGCTCGGCCCTCCCCGGGTTCGCTGCTGGTTCTTCCCGGGTTGGCTACTATCCCTTCCACCTCCGTGGAAGGGCAGTTCCCCCTGGCCACATTCCCCACTTCCGCAGGGGAGCGGCACACCGCCGGCCGGCTCTCTCGGGGGCTGCACAGGTGTTCCCCTTAGATGTTCCTGGTGCATGCCGTCTCTCTCCTCCTTTATAATCCTCCTCTGCCAATCCCAACTCGGCTGCCCACACGCCGAGTACGCTGCTCTCCTCCAATCAGGAGCAAGTCCCACAGTTTATTGGCTGAACTGGAGGCAGCTGTGCAGAAGCTGTTTTCTTCTCTCCCAGCGCCATATTGTGGGAGAGCAGATGCATAGAATAAGTCTTAATTCCAGTAACTTAGTCTAGTCCGAATTGCTCCCCACACAAGATGGCTTCAGTGTTGGGGTCACTGTCACTGCCACCCATGTGGGAGATCTGGAAGAAGCTCCTGGTTTTGACCAGTCCCAGCACTGGACATTGCAGCCTTCTGGGGAATGAATTAGTGGATAGACAATCTTTCTCATGTTATCTCTCCATCTCTTTCTTTAACTATGACTGTCAAAATAAATAAATCCTTTTTTTTCTTAAAAAAAAAAAAAGTTCACCCAAGTGATTTCATTAAGTTGTTCAAATCCCCTTGAAAAGGAAAAATCACTGAAGTAGCAGAGTTACAATGGTATGTTCTAATACACGTTCTGCCATATTGTAGATGGGAAACCCTGAACTTTGAGATGGTTGCATCCCATAGAGGAGTGGGATGAGGCACATGGAGTAAGTTGAAGAATAATGTGATTACAGACATCAGCTTCTGGGCTTTGTACACACACACACACACACACACCCCTGAACTTCAATCCAGGATATAATACAATTGACCCTCATAGACACAGGTTCCAAATACATAGGTTCAACTAACCACAGAAGGAAAATATTCAAAAAAAATTACGTCCAGGGCTAGTATTTGGCATAACAGTTAAGATGCACTTGGGATACCCATATCCCATGTAAGTGCCTGGTTTGGAGTCCTGGTCCCACTCTGGATTCCAGCTTCCTGCTAATGCACACTCTGAGAAACAACAAGTGATGGCTCATGCAGTTGAGTCCCTGTCACCCGTGTGGGAGATGCAGATTGAGTTGTCAATTCCTGACATCAACCAGGCCCATCTCTCTCTCTCTGTCTCTGTCTTTCTCTCTTTGTGTGTCCCTTTTCTCCCTCTTTCTCTGCTTTCTCTCTCTCTTTCAAATAAATAAACTTAAATTTTCTTTTAAATTTATTTTTATTTATTTTAAAAAGCAGAAAGCCAAAAAGACACAAGGAAAGAGATCTCCCATGTAATAGTCCAATCTCCAAATGCTCACAACAGCCAGGGATGAACCAGGCCAAAACCAGGAGACTGGAACTCAATCCAGGTCTCCCACATGAGTGTCAGGAACCCAACCACCTAAGTCATCACCTACACCCAGGGTGTGCAATAGCAGGAAGCTGGAATTGGAAGCACAGTCAAAACCCAAACTCAGGCATTCGCAAATGGGGGCAAGCATCCAAAAACGGTGTTGGGCCACACATCCACTCCAAGAACAAATACCTTTTTTGCTGCTTCCCATAAATCAACATTAAACTTAGATTCATGTATTTCTGATGATAATGTAGTCTATGGCTATACCTGCATGCTTTAGAGGCTGGGAAATAGTTTCTATCTGAATGTGATGATACCTTGAATAAAAGCGAGGTTCAGTTACTAAGAATAAGGAAGAGAATAAATTGGGGACAAAATTATGTTTATACTAAACACATACAGACTTCTTTCCTTGTCATTAGTCCATCAATGTAATTCAGTATTGTCGCTCCCCCTCTTCGTGGAGGAACGACACAGGACCCTGCGCTGTTCTTTCGTCTGCTCGGCCCTCCCCGGGTTTGCTGCTGGTTCTTCCCGGGTTGGCTACTATCCCTTCCACCTCCGTGGAAGGGCAGTTCCCCCTGGCCACATTCCCCACTTCCGCAGGGGAGCGGCACACCGCCGGCCGGTTCTCTGGGGGGCTGCACAGGTGTTCCTTCAGCTAGATGTTCCCCATAGATGTTCCCGGTGCATGCCGTCTCTCTCCTCCTTTATAGTCCTCCTCCGCCAATCCCAACTCGGCTGAGTACGCTGCTCTCCAATCAGGAGCAAGTCCTACAGTTAATTGGTTGAACTGGAGGCAGCTGTGCGGAAGCTGTTTACTTCTCTCCCAGCGCCATATTGTGGGAGAGCAGATGCATAGAATAAGTCCTAATTCGAGCAACTTAGTCTAGTCCGGATTGCTCCCCACAGATCCCCCTTTCTTTTTATTTTTTTGGCGTTGATACGCGCCTGTCTTCGGTGTCCCGCAGCACACACTCTGCTGTACTTGCTAGAGTTGCCACAGGCTCTTACAAGTCCTATCAATCAGGAAAACCGAATCCGGGTCCTCTCTTCGCCATTGTGAGGAGGTTTTTAGGCGCTGATGCGTGCCTGTGTTCGGTGCCCTGCAGCGCATGCTCTGCTCTGCCCGCAGGGGACTTACAAGACCTATCAGGCAAACCGAATCCAAGCCTTCTCATTGCCTTATTGTGGGGGAGACTTATTAGTGTTGGTTCGTGCCTATCTTCGGTGACCTGCAGCTCATACTCTGGTCGAGCTTTGCTGGCGCTTACCGCCTCACTAATCGGGCAGACCGAATCCAAGCCTTCTAATTGGCATGTTGAGGGGAGGCCTTATTTCTCTCTATTTCTCTATCTCCGGGCATTCCTATTTCTCCCATTTTACTTCTATCTTCCAGCATTCCTATTTCTCTCACTTAACTTCTAAAACTTCTGTTTCTCTTATCCCTGCGGCTTCCCTGCGGCGCTCGCCCCGAGGCTGCTTCTCGGCACCTCGCCCCGCGGCAGCTTCACGGCTCTGCGAGGCTTCCCGGCGCCTCGCCCCGCCGGCGGGTTCCCGGCTCTGCGCCGCTTCAGCCCGCGCGCCTCTCTCATCTGCGCAGCTTCCCGGCTTTGCGCGGCTTCCCGGCTTCGCGCGCTCCGCGGTCTCCACGCTTAACCCTTTCGCGTCTGAACCACGGCCTACGCCAGCGTTCCCTATCTATTCACGCCCCGTGCTCTCTCTGCACGCGGCGGCTTCCGCGAGTAACACAGCGTAGCTTGCGTCTCCGCCACTAGGATTCAATCTAAGTTCCCCGGGCTAGCCTGGCGAATTCAACCCAGCGTACGTCTCCGCCCCACGATTTGGCTTCCCGTCCTTTGCTCCCCGGGCTAATCAGACGGATCCCAACCTGGCTTGCGTCTCAGCTTCTGGTTTCAACTTTTCGCCCCCTATTCCCGGGCTAACTTGAGAACCCCAAAGTGGCTTTCGTTTCCGCCTCGGCCTGCCCCCCGCGGCTTCAATTTCCCTAACACTTTTCTCTACCCGGTATGTTTCCCTAAGTTTTCTTCCAACAATACTCCTCCCTCATTTCTCCTGGCCT